>NC_137193.1:30591325-30893825 GCF_960531495.2 Zeus faber
AGTGATCACTTTGTCATTAGTTTACCTCATTATTTTACACTTTGGCCACGTATAATTTGAACATCGGACATTACAAAAGAATAATAGGTCCCCTTCAAACAATATTTAAAAATATACTTTCTTTAGGTTCCCGAGTATTCGTAACAGGGTTGCGCCAATCATAGCACGTACAACAAATAAAACATGTCATAAAGAGTGTACCTTTGATGCCGGAGCTGGACGAATCAAATTATTTCACGGTTTATTACATGTTTTTCATAAATACATAACAGATAATGATCAAATAAAGGGTACATTTTTCTAAAGTGTTGATGCCTAAATTGTCCTCCTATTCTCGAATGACCCATAACTGTTTGTTTTTAATAATTTTAGCAACTTTTTTTTCCACAGGCGGGATGTAGCTCCAAAATGGTGGTTCTTTTCGGGGAGATATGAAACCCATTGGGGACGGAGTTTCTTGTACTGAATATAGCTGGTTAGTCAAACGCAAGCAAGCAGTAATCGCCAATCACACCAATGTTTGGAAATATCGATAAACAGCTGAAATTAACACTAGCATTATTTTATAAAAAGAAAATGGAAAGCCAGAAGCTCAAATACTCCATCTCTGGAATACTTCTCCTGATTTGCATAATCTCCACGGTTTCTATGGGTGCGGCGTGAAAGCCAAGAGAACTGTTTTAGGGATTTGGTTTGAGGTAAATGGTTCCTCATTTAGCACCTGTATCTTGGTGGAAAAGATTTTTTTGTTTGTTTTTGTTTTTCTTTTCATTTCCATAATGCATTGTGGGTAGCATGGTAGAGCTGCCATGTCATGCCATATAGCCAGCTGGGAACAGGCTCCAACCGCTCTGAGACCCTGACCATGAAAAGCCGATGGATGGATGGAGGGATGGAGGGATGAATGGGTGGATGAAACATTGTGGTTGGTTGCTTGCATTCATATCACCCAGACCTGGATCCAGGCAGAGGCAAGCCTGGCAGCTGCCTGGAGTCACACGGGGGCACCAGACAGAGAGAGGACTGAAAACATTCCTTTTCTATCCTAAATCATCTCAGCAATAGATGAATGAAAATAAATCCCAAAATGTTATTTTATTCCAAGCAGTTATAGTGTATTGAAATGTTCTTCACAAGGTATGGATGAATAAATAATATTATAATATAAACAAAGGCATACCGTCTGGTGTATGCCCTGCACACTGACAGGACATGTTAAAATACTAACTATAAATAATAAATTAAACTCATAAATAAATAAAAAAAATACAAATACATAAGGGCATACAAATACCCTGTGTTGTTGCCTGCTGATGTAAAATATAAAATAAAATAAATAAGTTTTAGTTTTACGTTATTTAGGTATAAATACCCATAAAATTATTTACATTCGTGAAGCCCTGCTGTGTAAGTATCCATTTCATCCAGCCCTGATGGCACCAGTCTAATATACAGTATGTGACGTAATTGTGTGATATAGGTGTTTGGTGGTGTCAAATATTTTAACTGCAGGGACAAAAAAAAAAATGTGGATCCCATTTCTGCACCAAGGAAGAATAAGCAACAATCTGATTGTTATTCCCTCTCTGCATCAATCTCACCCCTTGGGCTTCCAGGCTTCTATCCGAACATTTCTCCTTCTCCGCGCGGGCCAGACATCGCAAGAGCAGTTGATTTAGGCACAGCCCAGTGAGCCGTATTACACTCAGCCCCAACCCCTGCATCCCCAATCTCCAATCCAACTCAGACCAACAAACACGGAGCTCTCCATCTCGGAATTTCCAAACGAGGGGAGGAACCAAAACGTAGGAATGCAGCATCCAAAATTAGAAGAGTGGATCAACAGGAAAAAGAACACACCAACAGGTCAAGAAGCGCACCATTAGAGATAAGCGTTTGGGATATGACCAATATGGGAGTTTATCAATGGCACACGCCACTCCAGTGGTGCGGTGGAACCGTATGGAATGTGTGAGGAGGATAAGCCGAGAGGCTCTCTCTCTCCCTCTCCCTCTCTCTCTCTCCATCTCCGTCGCATGGGAGGGTAATTTCATCCACATCCCTTACACCTGGCCTTCACTGTGTTGCGGTTACTAATTTTTTTTTTTCTTTTGTTGTAAGCAATACCCACAATACCCAAGACATACAATTAAGGCCGGTTGGATTTATTTACTGAAATGGATTTAAATACCCCAAATTGAGCATGCTGTTAAGGAAAGGGAGGGTCAAGATCACAGGGGAAATAATGTTTAGGCCTTGTGTTTGAGGTTGGAGAAAAAACTGGTAGTTAGCGATATACGACTATAAAATAAAAATAAACTTTCTGGTTTATTCAAATGATGGATGTCCATAACAACAAACTTCCATTGAAAAGTAATGTTGTTAGTTAATAAATATTCTACATAAAACAAAATATTCCTATTGAAGGAATTTTAAAGATACTGTCAGGATAATAAATGATCATGCCATGAGAAGATTTATCTCAGGCCTCGTCCACACGTTTACGGATATTTCTGAAAACGCAAAAAACATTTAAATAATTTACATAGGCATGCCAGGCCAGTAACATGCGTATTGAGCTTCTTCATAATATTTAGACACAATACTGTATGGGCGCAATTCCTAAAGGTGGAGAGACTTTTAAACTTTGTAGTAGATTCAAGATTCAGGATTATTTTATATTATTTTCAAGTTTATTTATCACATACATATACATACGAGCATACATATTTGAAGTGAAATGTCATTGCAACGCACCCTGGACTACTAACTGACACAATACCTAACTAATTACTAACTAACTAAACTAACTAAACTAACTGAACTAACTGAACTAACTGATTCCAGTTAGTTAGTAAAGCAGTTAGTAAATAGAATAAAATAAGAGTAAAAAGGTAAAAGACCGAGTGGGGATACAAAATAGAAATAAAGGAATACAGTATTGGATATACAGATATGTGCAGTAAAGTGGCATGTGAATAAATTGAGGAAGTGTGTATTGAGATATACAGTACAGTATACAACACAGCACAGCAACAGCACAGCAATACAGTGACACCGAACAGATCAGTAATACAGCACAGTATGCTATTACCCAGTACATTGATACAGTATGCAGTACAGTAAGGCAGTGGGCCGATGTGAGTGTCTCAGTGAGGGCCCTGGTGAATTCAGCATTGACAATCATTATGGCTTGCGGGAAGAAACTGTCTCAGTCTCTCTGTTCTCACTGTGTGACTGCAGAGGTGCTTGTCCAACCGCAGCAGCTGGAACAGTCCATTGTTGGGGTGATGAAGATCCTTCTTGATCCTGCGGGCTCTGCTACTGCACCTCCTGGTGTATAAGTCCTGCAGGGAAGGGAGGGTAGCTCTAGTGGTGCGTTCAGCTGAACGCACCACCCTCTGCAGGGCCCACCTGTCTTGAGCAGTACAGTTCCCAAACCAGGCAGTAATGTTGCTTGTCAGGATG
The DNA here is from genome assembly GCF_960531495.2 of Zeus faber. Classification (NCBI taxonomy): domain Eukaryota; kingdom Metazoa; phylum Chordata; class Actinopteri; order Zeiformes; family Zeidae; genus Zeus; species Zeus faber. The sequence continues at coordinate 30,594,794 of NC_137193.1, forward strand.
CTCTCCACTGCTCAAGAGTAGAAGGACTTGAGGATCCTCACCAAGACCCTGTATTTCTTCAGCTGCCTGAGGTGGTAAAGACCCTGCCTTGCCTTTCTCACCAGAGTGTCTGTATGTATAGTCCATGTTAAGTCCTCCGTGATGTGGACTCATCAATTAACAATGGCGCGTGCATCCTCGGTTGTAATCCCCTCCTAAAGTCCACAATCAGCTCCTTAGTTTTGCTGACGTTCAGGAGAGGTTGTTGTCCTGGCACCAGAGTGACATGTCATCCACCTCTTCAGAGTAGGACTTCTTGTCATCACCGGTGATCCGTCCCACCACAACGATGTCGTCAGCAAACTTGATGATGGTGTTGGAGCTGGACCTGGCCACACAGTTATATGTGTACAGGGAGTACAGTAGGGGGCTGAGGACGCAGCCCTGGGGGGATCCTGTGTTCAGTTTGAGGGTTCTGGACATGTGCCTCCCCACCTAAACCACCTGGGGTCTGGTTGTGAAGAAGTCCAGGATCCAGGCACACAGCAAGTGTTCAGTCCTAGCTCCAGCAGCTTGACAGCCAGTCTGGTGGGGACTATGCTATTGAAAGCTGAACTGTAGTCCGTGAACATCAATCTCACATAGCCCCCCTTCCAGCCATCCAGTGAGCGTGGTGTGCAGTACCTGGGAGACCGTGTCGGCCCTGGATCTGTTCGGCCGGTAAGCGAACTGCAGTGGGTCAATGGTGCGGGGGAGGGAGGCATATATGTAATCCTTGATCAGCCTCTCGAAGCACTTCTTGACCACCAAGGTGAGGGGCACTGGACAATAGTCATTCAGGCTGGCTGGAGAGGCAATCTTCAGTAGTACTGACTAGACATAAAAAAAAAAAAATCAGCTATTGCTTGTAGGTTCCTGACACATGCGCAGGAGTTCAAGAAGCTCTGTTTGTCTGTGTTCACATGAATCCATGGAAAACAGTGTTTTAAAAAATCTCCATCCTGGAAGGTGTTTTCCAAAAGCTTAGTTTTCAGCGACCTCAAACACTATTTTCGTGCAAGCTGGAGGCCAAAAATGCAATTAAAATACTATGTTCTCAAAAATATCCGTAGTCATGTGGACAGGCCTTAATCTTGACGTGCTGATATGCTGTCTCGTGGCTGTAAACAGCCTCTTGAACAACTGTCCCTTAAAAAAAATGGAAGACTGGCTTTCTGTAAAACAGCCTAAATGTTCTGCTACGACTGATTTGACGTGTACAGATCAGTCCACATTACGAGGGCCTGGTTCTTCCTGCCGCTGCAAAGCCCTATTATCTGAGGAGCCTCCAAACTCAATTAACTATGCCATGTCCTCATTTGCTCCACGTCCCTTCATCATTGAATGGCATTTAATCTATTAGCCTGGCTCAACGAGTTCACAGTTGGATTTTTAACCTTTAATTCTGCTCGGGAATGTGGCTAACAAAGTTAACGGCGTAGAAATCACTCGACAACCCAATTGGCCCAATTAGCCTGCTCCGTGTACACATGGAGTCTATTGTTTCACCATCCCAGACACAACAATTCACACCGTAACAGTTGGCTCTGAGGCATTGGGAGACCTCGATAGCAATTTTGGCAACCGAGTACAAAAAAGGGGTTTTCGATCCCCTATGCTTCCCGAAATGAATGTGCTCACAAAAGTATATGAGATAGTTTGTCAAAAAAAACAAAAAAATAGTGGTGGTCTGGGCAGAGAGGCTGGAGGAACACCTCTCGATAGAATTTTTAATGTTCTCCGAGCACTTAAATGCTGCTACATTCTCAACTGTTTTTGACTATCTACATCTGATTATCAGCTGTGCGCCGAATGTGAAAGTCAACACATTTGTGCTGTACGGTTTGCCAGTTTATTCAGCTGAGTTTTGTTGACATTGATGTTCTGGAGCAAGGAGTTTACAGTTAATACCTGGCAACCCCCAACTTGAATCAGCAGTTCACAGCTGATAAAATCACTGTGGACAACCGATGGAGGATCAAAAATATCCTTTATTTCACAGAAGCTAGGCTAGTTGATCCCATCTGCAGCCCTGCATTGCGCTAACTCAGTTAGCATGCTAACTGCCGTCATGGATACTAGCAGCAGTCATGGATGAAATTGGTATTGACCTTCTCATCTGACAAGAAGCTTATTTCCAAAATATCTGGAATATTGGATGATGACTTTTAATTTATCACCTAAACTGTGACCTTTAAGCAGCCTTTTAGGCTTAAAGAGTGATTCATTTAGCTTTAAACTGATGAACTGCTTGCCAGTTCACAGATGGAGGAGTGGGACTTGATCCTGTAATGAAATTAGACAAGCAGCAATTTATCTTTGTGGAGAGCAGAGTTACACATGAAAATTTATCTGATAAACACAAACAGCCGGCTGTCACCAGATGTTAAAAACAGGACAAGCTAAGCTTGTCCAGTTTTTTTTCCTTTTTACCCCCACGGGGGCAACTTCAAGTCTTGTGAAAACTAAAGGCATCTTGTATCGCCCCCTGTGTGTACGATGAACTAACCTGAGAGCTTTAAAGCTAACCTGTTCTGTTCAGAAAAAGGGGCTGTCGTGATTATCTCAGACCGGATTCAGCATGGTGTGGGGGTGGGGGGGGGGGGGGGGGTCGGCTGATAAAAAAGCTTTGCTGAACTAATTAAGGGCAGACAAGGGAGAGCTGAGTACCTTGGAATCAGCATATTGCAGAGCAGGGGCGTTACATAACTCAAGACGGTGAAGACGAAAAGATGCATATAGCCGTAATTAGGGAGATAGTGCTCGCCAGGTTGGGTGGGGAGGGGCACACGAGCGATTACACGGAGGCATGTTTCAATCCTTTCGCCTAGATCTACCTTTCGCCTCTCAACCGGTTACAGGAAAACTAAATTGTTTGGAATGCAAAAGTTCAAGGAGCACCTTGTGACGGCCGCCTCACCATCTCGCAGCGAGGGCTTCATATGCCGTCTCTCTCCAGAGCTGCACGACAAAAGAAGAATTGTTTTCCTCTTGGTTGCTTGGTTAAATAACCCCTCCAATCTCTTCTACACACATCACTGGGAGCGGGGGTTGGGGGGGGGGGGGGGTTAAATTTGGGTGTAAATGATGATTTCATTTGGGAAGAAATTTCTATTGGAGCAGAAATGTCTCAAGGGCAATAAACGGTGGAACGTTAAACAACAAATTACCCAGTAATAATGTATTTCATCTGCAGTGGTCTAGGCCTGCATCACTAAGGAATACAATTCAGAGTGCTTTAGAGGAGAACAAGAGGAAGACCCCGGGATGCTTTAGCCTGAGGGCAGGGGCTGTGGGACTCTGTCGAAGATAAAGCCGCCATGCCAAAGGGCTCACTAGTCTACTTAGTCGAATTGAAAAATACGCTTTTATGTCAAAAAGTGTTTATGTGAGCATTTTTGCAAGTGAGAGAACAAAAATTTGGGCTTGAAACAACTCAGACAACAGCTTCAGACAAATTGAGCTAAAAAGCACTATTCAATATCACATTTATATGCAAAACACGCACTAGCACGTTGAAATACATTACAGTGATGACCAAGTATGTACCATATTGACCCGACTATAAGACGGGTTATTTTCCTGGAAATACATCTGAAAAAGTGGTGACGTCTTATATTCAGGATCCAGACTTTTAAATGTCAATATACTGTAGAATAATAAAAATGCATATATAATGCATACATTTTCTTTTAATCCCATCACGGAGGGCCCTACGTAAGGCTTTCGGCTACCGTGTATTCTCCGTACGACTATATGTTGCGTTATCATTATTTACCAATAAAATTATTTTCTTAAAAAAAAAGATTAGGTCTTCATAAGGACTGTTTCCAAAAAATATTCTTGAAAAAGGGGGTGGTGGGTCATCTTATTGGATGGCACAGAATTCTCTTCAGCTCAATACAACAACAGCAACAACATTCAGAAATACTATTGTAAAAAATAGTATCCCAAAGCCTGTTAATTCATGGTCATAGCACCTACACTGTATGCATACACAAATAACATGAATTAACTCATAGAGCTTTCTCAAGGGCAATGACGAGGCTGATGGAAAGAGATGATCAGATTGACTGCATGTGTTTCTGTCTGACTATTGTAATTGAAAAATATAAATAACCTCCAAATATCTTTCTTAACCCTTAAACAAAACAGAAGGCCCCTTCTGTAAACAAATTACAATGTGATCCTAGACATGCATTGATCATCTCCCAGGAAGCAAGGGGGGAATTTCACATCCACACACTAATTATATACTCTGCTATGTTGCCACTCCCTCTCCCTCTCAATCATGTATAGAACCCCCTGAGTGTGCTTTCTGTATAAATGCCATTCCTCATAAAATGTCAGAACTTACGATAAAGCGCTGTTGGAAGTGTGTTTAAGTTTCTCGCATTATTCTCCATTAATAGAACCAGTTTTCATTCTTGGTAGCGGAGCAAGGTTAATCGCACCACATCAGCATTAAAAATTCAACAACAATTTGGTATAGTCTGGTAGGGTCTTTGATTGTTGTTGTTCGGGATCCTCAGTACAAAGGGCAAGACGAGGACGGGATGAGATTACATTTTTTACTTATTAATTTTTTTCCTCTTAATCATTATTATTTTTTAATTCCAGCCGTTCCTTCCTCCCTTATTCTATATATATATATATATATATATATATATATATATATATATATATATAGAGAACGCAATGATCAGAGTCTGAGTATGAGTGAGTTTGCATGAAAGGGTCCTATTGTCTGCGTCTATGTAAATGAAGATAGTGTGGGTGTGCTTTGTTGTTAATCTTGCCGGCCACTCGTATAGAGTTTTCTTCTTCTTCCTCTTTATAATAAAATACAATAAAAGAAACACATGATGAATAAATAAATAAATAAAATGAACTACATATATTAAAACAACAAATTACAATACAACAAATAATAACAACAAAAATATATCTCTTGGGATTGCTGGGAACAATATTGCAAGGTATAAACGAATACATAAAAAACCATTTGGTGACATTGAAAGAGGATGAAACCTGTATGTGTGCAATTTGTCCATGACTATGGAGATCATTTTGTTGATAGCTGCTAGTGGTTGCATAATCAGGGTTGATGATTCGTGCTTTTGGGATGGGCTAGAGGGATATTAGGAAATGTTGAACTGTACTTATTTTCTTTGGTTGATTTTTGGGTTTATGATCTGCTTGTGTTCTTGCTACACAAGACCTCCTAAAAATACTAAAATAAAAATGGCCTTAAACATTTTGATAATGTACTACAGCTGGAACGTTCAGAAATTGTTTTGAGTCAAGCATTTACTAACATTTTTCATTTATTTATTAGCTTTTTTTCCTTTGTCTCTCGGGATTGCTACCTGAAGTGACAACAGTAGTGCCACCGCTTTGAAGGGGCTCAGACCACGGATTCAAGTGGTGATGGCTTTTTGGAGGTGCTGCGGCTTTTGATGTTCTTTTTTCAGGCGACTATGGCATTTCCCTGGCCGATTGTCGGGAGTGGTCTATGTGAAAGGTTTGTTGTTGATTGTGGTGTTGTGACCTGATGGTTTGAATGGCTGGAGCTGAGAGAAGTTTTGTTGATTCTGGGGGAGGTTTAGTCCCCCTCTCCATGTTGAATTATGGATTGTTTTTGGCTGTGAATGTGGTGTTGTGACCTCATGGAGATTGGTCGTATGTTGTTGTGTTCTTTGATGATGTGACTATTGGGTCAGATGCTGAAGCTTCCAGCTGTGCTTATTCCCATTACTGATGATTACTTGACTGCTTGACGACAGTAGCCTTTGTGTTTTCGCCCCACCCAGACATTGATGCACACTCTTGGAAAATGTAACTACGAGGACTTTCAACTAATTAGGACAAATATCAGTGGGGTGTTTATGTACGTCTGTTTGTTATTTGTCTGTTTTTCAAACTATGTCTATTCTTTGTAACTGTATTACTGTGGTTTTTGTCTCTAACTATAATAACCTTTGACGACATCCTGCTTTCTTTTATAGATAAAACCATGAGTCTGTTGTTGGTCATGATGTAACAATTATTGTCTCCCTTACAGATTAGGAAATTGATTTAATTGTTTTGCCTCATAGTTAAACCATGTGCCAAAAATGTGGAATACATAGAGAGTTCAGTTCATATTCTGTGTTTTACGATAATTGCTGAACAAACACAGGATGATGGACCTATTCGACCTGACACCCAGCCATGGTAAAAAATATTGGTCAGTGGTAATTAACTTATTTTTTTTCTCAATTAGGGATTCCAGCGACGGTAAGCTCTATTACGATACTAATGTCACTAACCAAGTGTTGAATGGAATGAAGAAATTAACCAACAAAACCATGTTTTCAAACCAAATTTGATTGAGTTTATGGCTGCAACTATTAACTTCTACTATCTACTACTTAATTCTTAACTACTTAACTACTAACAGGGAGGCAAATGTGATTTGGGTTTTTTGTTGTTTTCATTCATATAACCACAGATGAATTACATAGGTAAATCAGTAGTGATCAGTGATTGTTCAGTTTATATTTAACACTTTATATTTTCTTCATTATTGATATAATGAATTGATCATGTTCAGACAACATTTAAAAAATGGGTTCCAGAAAGATTAACAACACTTTAATTCATATTATTGACCATTTTGTAGATGAACATTATCTCCTACATTATGATAATATTATTCTGTTGTTATATTCGGGTGCCTTCATTATTTTGGTATTAGGATTGCAGTCAGTTATTCAAATAACTGATTGACAATTACAGATATAATTTGTGTCCTCCACTTTTACAATGGTGGACATGGTCTAAACAATATTTCATAATGTGTGCCTCTCACTCAAGTGTTTTAAGTCTATGTTCCCAGGTCAACACAACCCGCCCCACTTGAAGGACCACTGCACGACCTCCAACCAAGTGACTGGATGATGATGCGCGACTTCTGGAGGAAAAGCTGAAACTCTGCCAGATTCCTGAGTAGCAGTTAAGGTGTCAGAAAAACCAATGTGGGCACATGCATCTCATTGCACAAGATGAACGACAACAACGGAGAATCATCGGACGTGATCAGAGACATATACATCTCTGACATCAGTCCCAGCTGAGTATAAAATCTTAGGAGGAGCAGAGCATTTCTTTACTTCTGTAATCGCATCTATAGGTGTATCCACAGCATTTATGTGGCTGAACATTATACATTATGGACTGTTACCGTTCATTAATTCAACCATCTTAGCAGAAGAAGCAGTCAAACAGGAATTAACATTAATTTGTTTGATGGTCCTTAAGAATCGTATGGCACTGGACATAATGAATGCTGCTCAAGGAGGTGTGTGTGCTATGATAGGGGATTCATGTTGTACCTACATTCCTGCCAATGTTGAAGTTCATGATGCAGAGTCAGGAAATTTGTCTTCAGCCATACAAGATACATGTATTAAGGAGTTACGTAATGAGTTAATGGAAGATCAAACTAATAGCTGGGACCCATTCGCTTGGTTAGGAGAGTGCTAGAGCCATGGATGTCTATAATCATAAAAATATACCAATATACCAATATACAAATATACCAATACCTGTTGCAATAACGTGTTATTGTCTGATTCATGATGATTTATTTTGATTTTGTTTTTTGTTTGTTTTTCCTAGTTAGAAGTTTAAATTGACTGGACATCAGATTTTTTTCCCCTTAACAAATTGGGTTTTTTTCTAGGTGTGCATGTCATATGTTGGTGTAGATTAGCTTGATTTAAGTCTTTTACTCTTCCTAGTCAAAGATCGGAGAAGATGTTTGGCTAATCAAGTTATATTTTGGACCTGACTATATAATTTGGGTTTATTATTATTTATTTTTTCTATTATTATTATAAAAACATTTTTTGTCATTAATGGTAAATTTGTGAATAACAATGTTCCCAAAATTTGACAGAACTCAGGGGACGTCCTACAGAAATAGTTATACAGTCTAAATAAGATGACATTTTTTAACATTAATACATATTTCTTTTAGATATTGTTCCATAAGGAACAACAGGAAGGAGTGGAAAATTATATATAAATTACCTCTAAATATCCTCCTGAAACAAAACAGGCTGCCCCTAATGTAAACTAATTACAATGTGATCCCAGACATGCAATGATCATCTCCCAGGAAGCAAGGGGGGATTTCACATCCACATCCTAATTATTTAAATTCCCTAAGAGGAAGAACTCCCTCTGCTATGTTGCCACTCCCTCTCCCTCTCAATCATGTCTAGAACCCCCTGAGTGTGCTTTCTGTATAAATGCCATTCCTCATGAAATGTATGTCAGAACATACGATAATGCGCTGTTGGGAGTGTGTTTAAGTTTCTCCTATTATTCTATAGAATAACTTCATTAATAGAACCAGTTTTCGTTCTTGGTAGCGGACCCAGGTAAATCTCACCAGATCCACATTGAAAATTCCACAACATGGAATGGTGGATTATTGTCTATCTGGAGCTCCTTGCAGGCGCCCACAAAGCTGGTCCTGCAGTCTGACCTGAACTGGTTCGCGGGGCCATTGATGGCAAAGAAGCGTCTGAGGGCGTTAGTGAAACTGGATGTTAGGCCAACGGCCTCCCAGCACCACTAGAGGCTGCTCTTGACCCATCCGCAGCTCCTCCCTTAAGCCAATTTCACACCTGGGATCAATTACCTTCATCACCCACACAGTATTTATTCTCCAGCTCCCCAGTAACTCATTGCCAGACCGTCAACTAGCTTACCCAAGTTGTAGTGCTACTGGCCTAGTTCCTAGTTCCTAGCTCCTAGCTGCTAGTCCTAGCACTTGTTCCAAGTTCCTAGTTTATGTCTCCTTGTTTTGTCTTCCCCTAACCTGCTTGTCTCCTCTCGTTGACCAAGTCCGTCCATCCCTTTCCGTCCATCTCAGTTAACCTGCTTGTCTCGACCAATTCTGTCCGTCCCTCTCCATTCAGCCTGGTTCCCCGTCTCTCCACCCGGATCCTGGACCCCTCCTTCCTGGTTGTCATCATCCCTGCCCTGCCCTGCTCCATACCTACCTGACCGGGTCCCCCCGGCCATCTCCAGCGTGTGGTCTAATAAACATCCTTGGTCTGCATTCCCGTCTCTCTGTGTCGTGCGTTTGGGTCCCGCCGAGCTCCGGTCGTAACAGTATGACTGGAGTTCCGCGGTTTTGGATCAGGGGGGCCCTGAGAGTCTCTCGTATGATCTGTTCACCCGTGAAATGAGGAGAATCTTCGATCACCTAGTTCGCGGCAAGGAGGCCGCGCCTGGAGCATGCACTGCCACGCTTCCGCTCGGCCTCTACGCCGCCGGCGGTCCCCGAGAGACCCAATCTGTCCTCTCTTCCATTGCAACATCTGGACCTGGGCCCTGCTTTCAGCAAGCAGGGTGCACTATCACTACCACCTCATCGCCCCTACGACTGCGCAATCAACCTCCTGCCAGGCGCCCCCCTCCTCTGCAGTCGCCTGTATAACCTCTCCCGGCCCGAACAGGAGTCCATGGAGACCTACATCCGCGACTCTCTCGCGGCCGGGATCAATCGCCCCTTGTCATCTCCACTGGGCACGGGGCTCTTCTTTGTCCCCAAGACGGACAAGACCGTCCGTCCCTGCATTGACTTCAGGGGACTCAATGACATCACGGTCAACAACAAGTATCCCTTGCCTCTGATGGACGAATGGAAGGCTGCCTTCAAAACCCCGCTCGGACACTTTGAATATCTGGTAATGCCTTTCGGTCTGTCAAATGCTCCAGCGGTCTTCCAGGCCCTGATTAACGATGTCCTCGGGGACATGCTCAATTTGTTTGTCTTTGTGTACCTTGACGACATCCTGAACTTTTCACAAACCCTCTCCGACCACGTGAGACACATACTGCAGCGTCTCCTGGAGAACCGTCCGTTCATCAAGGCCGAGAAGTCTTTCATGTTCCATCCATTTTCTTCCTAGGATTCATCATTGGCCGAGGGAGTCTGGGGATGGACCCCAAAAAGGTGGCCACCGTGACGGAGTGGCCAACCCTAAACAATAGGAAGCAACTGCAACGCTTCATGGGTTTTGCAAACTGCTACCGGCGCTTCATCCGTATTCTTCAGCCGTATTGCCACTCATCTCTCAGCCCTTACCTCCACCGCAGTAGGTTTCAAATGGACCCCGCGGCCTCGGCCGCATTCCTCAACCTCAAAAGTCGCTTTTCGTCGGCCCCGGTCTTGGCCCAGCCCGACGACAACCTCCAGTTCATGGTAGAGGTGGACGCTTTGGACACGGGGGTAGGGGCGGTACTGTCTCAGCTCTCTCCAACTGATGGTAAGCTCCACCTGTGCCTTTCTCTCCCGCAGGCTCACCCCACCCAAACGCAACTATGACATGGGCAACCAGGAACTCCTGGCCATCAAACTAGCCCTGGAGGAGTGGCGCCACTGGCTTGAGGGAGCAAACCACCCCTTTGTCGTCTGGACAGATCATAAGAACCTGGCCTATATCCGGACAGCTCAACTCCTGGCAGGCCAGGTGGGCTTCTTCTTCGGCCGGTTTAACTTCTCTCTATCCTACTGTCCAGGCACCAAGAACACCAAGCCTGATGCCCTGTCCCGCGTGTTCATGGCAGAGGAGAATGCTGGGGATCCAGAACCCATCCTTCCACCCCCTTGCCTTGCCGCCTCGCTCACCTGGGAAATCGAGTCTCTTTGTCACCTGAGCACAGAAACACCAGCCCGACCCAGGTACCGGACCCCCTAACCACCTGTTCGTCCCTGACGCCGCACGCTCCCAGGTTCTGCAGTGGGCCCATGCCTCCCGCCTTAGCTGCCATCCCGGGATCACCTGCACCCTGGCCGTTGTCCTACAGCGCTTCTGGTGGCCGACCCTGCTCCCTGACACCCGGTCCTTCGTCTCCGCCTGTCCCACCTGCGCCCGGTCCAAGACCTCCACCTGACCCCGCTCCGGCCTCCTCCACCCCCTACCCCTCCCGACTCGTCCTTGGTCCCACATCGCCCTGGACTTTGTCACCGGTCTCCCACCATCCCGGGGCAACACTACCATCCTCACGGTGGTCGACCGCTTTTCTAAAGCGGCCCACTTCCTCACCCTGCCCAAACTACCATCGGCAAGGGAGACCGCAGACCTGCTCGTGGCCGAGGTGTTCTGCCGCCACGGTATGCCGACAGACGTGGTATTGGACAGAGGTCCCCAGTTTACCCCCCAGGTCTGGCACGCCTTCTGCTCGGTCCTGGGGGCACAGGTCAGTCTCTCCTTCGGTTTCCACCCCCAGACCAACGGCCAGACGGAGCAAGCAAACCAGGAGATGGAGGCCATGCTCCGCTGCCTGACAACCACCAACCCCTCCTCGTGGAGCGCCCAGCTGCCGTGGGCTGAATACGCCCACAACACCCTGGTCAATGCCTCCTCCGGCCTGTCGCTCTTCCACTGCTCTCTGGGCTACCAACCCCCGCTGTTCCCTGCCCAGGAGGCTGAGATCTCCGTACCCTCTGTCCAGGCCCAGATCTGTCACTGCCGGAGGACGTGGAAGAGTGCCCGCTCTGCCCTACTCCAGGCATCTACCAGGTCCCAGCGGCAGGCGAACCGGCTCCGTGTGCCCACACTCACATACGTCCCCGTACAGATGGTATGGCTCTCCACCAAGGACTTTCCCCTCAAGGTGGACTCCCGAAAACTTGCTCCCCGGTATGTTGGTCCCTTCCCTATTGTATCCATCATCAACCCCTGTACCGTACGTGTCCGCCTCCCTCCCTCCCTCCGTGCCTTTCATGTGTCCCTGCTTAAGCCGGTGGTCTCCAGTCCCCTCTCCCTCCCCGCCAAGGCCCCACCACCCCCCCGCACCATCGACGATCACCCGGCCTACACAGTGCGGCGCCTGCTGGACATGCGGTGCCAGGGGGAGGGGCCTTCAGTACCTCGTGGACCGGGAGGGGTACAGTCCAGAGGAATGCTCCTGGGTCCCCCGGAAATAGATCCTGGATGCCTCCCTCATCCGGGATTTCAACCGCACTCGCACCTGATCGAAGTTGAGGTCTTGCGAATGGCTTCAACCCGTCGTTGTTTTAGAAGTGCTGTACCACCTACTGGCCTGCTTTGGTCCTGTACTCCTCCCCTCCTTCAACCCTCTGCAGTTCACAGATGGCCACAGCTGGGGATGGGTGGTGGTGAAACCACAGGAAGCGAAGGTTGTCACGGTGATCCTCCCTGACCAGGAAGATCTGCTGAATGTCAGCCATGATCGCAACTGGCTCAGTCCTGAAGCAAACCAGGCAGAGGTAGACATGGTAGACTCTAAAAGCTTGGTAGATTCCTAGTGCTCCCCGCCAACTTTCAATATGGGAGCTGGTTCGGTGCGTCCACTGCAAAAGATCTTCACGAAGTCCACAACGTGGTCCTTTATCTCTGGCTTCCTCATAAGAGTCCGGCAGAGTGACATAAGACGGTTGAGGGCCTGGTCCCAGTTGTTGGGAGGATGTTGAAGGCCTCATCCTCGGCTGAGAGTGTGAGTTTGTCATCCTCGTGAGTGGTTGAAGATATGTTCTCCCACATCTTGATTCGTGTTGCCCCCCTGGAAACTTTTCTTTCGCGTAGATGGTACTCACATGGTCGGAGGTTGCTGGGCTGTCCATTCTCAAGGACACGTGTCAAACTCAGGGCCCGCGGGCTGACTCCGGACCGCTACGTCATTTTATGTGGTCCGCGAGAGCTTAAAAGGCATATGATTGTCTTAAAATTAAAGTCTATGCTGCTTTACAGTGTACAGTGACCATAAACTACATCTCCCACAATGCATGTCGATTGTGACCCATGAAATGAAGGCATCCTGCCGCTAGATTGCAGTGTTTCCATATCGGCAATTAAATAAAGCGGTTTATTAACAAAAGATGGAGTTTGAAAATATAAACAAATAATCCAAAAATGTCCAACAAGAGAAAATTGATGCAGAGGGAAGGCAATTTAATAAAAGTTTGAAAAGCAAATACATGTTTGTGCTTCAAGGACAAAAACTGGTACGTCTTCTGTGTTACGGGGTAGTAGTGTCGGTGATGAAGGACTACAAACTACATCGGCATTTTGACCAAATACAGAGCCAAGTATGCTAAATTTAGCCTCCAAGAAAAATATCTAAATGTCCAAGAATAAAAAGGCAGGCTGCAATCACAGCAGACTATGTTTACCAAAGCTACAGCCAAAAATGATGCAGCAGTGAAAGCTAGCTTCATTGTGGCTGAAGAAATGGCCCGAGCTTCCAAATGTTTTTCAGAGTGTGCATTTTTGAAGCAGTGCATGCCAAAGGTATGTGAGCAGGTGTGCCCCAACCAGATACTTTTAAAATGTCAGTTTGTCGAGAAACACCATCGCAGAACAAGTTAAGAAACTAGCAGACTGACAACACAGCTGGCTGAAGAGAACAGTTGGCTTTTTCATTAGCTGTTGATGAAGCACAGACAACATGGATACAGCGCATCTACCCATTTTTACAAGAGGCGTGAAGGCAGACTTCACTGTCAGTCAGGAGCTCTTGGATGTAGGGACATTTTTGATGCGGTGGAGAGGTCTGGAAGTAAAATGACCCTGGGAAAAGTTGGGGCTAACTACCGATGGCGCACCTGTAATGTGTGAGAATGTGTGTGAGACAACCTTTATTGTTATTTTGAGTTAATTACATATGCTACTTTGTATGTCTCGCAATGTATTCAGTGTGTTTACAGGTGTATGTGTTCATGCACCAAATGTTTACTGTAATCAAAACCATCTCTCATTAGTTGGATTTTTGCCCTCTCCATGGCTGTCTGCAGCCATTTGTTTTTGTAAAATGCCACATAGGTCACACATGTTTTGAGCAGATCACAATTATTTGTTGTACCATAGTTCTGCCCTTTTCAACTGTGACAAAAAAGTTTTGAACAGAGTTGATGTAATGACTTGTTTGATGATATTTGTCTTTGTTATTCACTTGACAAGTTTGATTTTTGATTGATGGAGTAATGTGGGTTTCTTAACCTGATCAATTAAAGAGATTTATGTTATAATAACACAGAGCAATGTGCTCACATATATTTTTACATTTATGTAAATGAATGTACAATATTTATACACTGAAATAAATAATCAAATGCAGAGACCGTTATTTAACAACATGTAGTGGAGTAGTTACATTTATACAGTCTACAGTCACCGGCCCTTTGATGGCAACCATAAGGATGATGTGGCCCGGCGTCACAATGAGTTTGATACCCCTGCTCGAGGATACTAGTCCTGCTTGTACACACAGTGGGCTGCACCCTCTCTTGTCGAGGCTCCCTGCCGTGGGCAGTGGCCCCTTATTCTCCACAAAGCCCAGTGTCCGACCTCTGTGGTTCCCAGGTCGGGAAACCAACATTAAGAGCTGCTAAGTGGTGATCGCTGCCGCTCTCTGTGCAGTGGACAACGGCTGCGGGTGCCGCTTCATTGACCGTGGGTCTGCCGTGGCTGAGTGAGTCATTGTCAACATAAAGAGGGCACACTAATTGGGGTCCTCCATGATGAAGAGCTCTTGGGGTGTACAGCCAAGCCCCTGTCCTTAGGGCCTCCATACCACCGAGCTCTGGGAGGCGGTACGGCCAAGCCTGCGTCCTGGGGGCCTCCGTACTGCTGGGCTCTGGGAGCTGGTACGGCCAAGCCCACGACCTGGGGGCCTCCTTACTGCTGAGCTCTGTGCAGTGGTATGGGCAGTACCAAGCCCACGTCCTGAGAGCCTTCATACTGCCGTGCTCTGGGCAGTGGTATGGTTGGTACCAAGCCCACGTCCTGAGGGCCTTCATACTACCGAGCTCTGGGAGCTGGTAGAGGGTGGTAGGTAGTCAGGTTCGCAATCGGGGGGCGAATCGGTGCTGCTCCCCGAAATGAGTGTTGACATACTCCCTAGTGCACTGCATCGCTCCCCAGGCCAGTGTGAGGAGGCGTCCGAGTGTCCCGGATGATGAAGAAGATGAGGCCTCCACCTCCCTTTCCTCTTTAATGGCTCCAAGAGCTTCTTCTTCTGCTATCACAGCCTCTGCTTTTGCTTCCTTCTTAAGGACCCTTAGGGTGGCCTTAATGAGTGCCGCATCTGCCTTTTCTTCAGACGCAAAGCATTCCCTCTCAGCCTGATCTGTAGCCTCAACGTGTGCTCGCTCCGCCTGCTCTGTAGCCTCAATGCGTATCGCCTCCGCGGACCTCTCCGCATTGATGCGTGCTCTCTCCGCGGACCTCTCCGCCTCGATGTGTGCTCTCTCCATGTACCTCTCCATTTCGGCGCACGCCTATTCCATTATCCATCTGACGCTTTTGCGTACATTTTGCGTACGTGCAACTGCAGCTCTTGCATGGGCCGCTGCGATTGCACTGACGTTGACCCACTGGACTTGATGGACCTGCTGGAAGACTTGCCAAGCCCGCTTTCCGCAATCAACGATGTAATGCCACTGCGGTCCAGGCCTTCTGCCCGTTCCTCCAAGTCAGGCTGTCCACTCGGGCCCAGGAGTCCCATGGAGCCTCGGGGTTCTGTGGGGTCTGAGGGTTCCAACGTGCCTGGGTGTTCTGACGTCCTTGCTCTCAGCAGTGACTTGATGGTTTCCAGGCTAGGAGATGCCTTGAGGTGAAGTTAATCTTTTTTACTCTTCTGCCTTCACGTGTAGCCATATGCAGCGAGCTAAACACTGTATCAATAAGTACCCGGAGACAGGAGCGCACTTTTGGTATCTTTAATGAAAACGGTGTAAAACTATGGAACAGTACAGGAATATGCAGATCAAGGATCAGTCTCTATGCAGATGTAAATAGCCTGTTAATACATTGACATAGCTTCTACACTGTATGCATACACAAATAACATGAATGAACTCACAGATTGTGCTTTCTCAAGGGCAATGACGAGGCTGATGGAAAGAGACGTGATCAGATTGACTTCATGTGTTTCTGTCTGGCTATCGTATATGGCTAAGTCCCGATGTCATACTACCATCACAATGCTATGATGTCACAATACAGATGGGGGGGCGAGACACTCCCCCCCTGGGAGCAGAACAGTTCTACCTCCAACTAGTTCAGAACGCAGCAGCTGGACTTCTTACCAGTTCCAAAAGATGACCACATCACCCCAATCCTGGCTTCTTTCCATTGGCTCCCTGTTCGGTTCAGAATCGATTTTAAGGTTATACTGATCACTTTTAAAGCACGTCTCGATCTGACCCCAAGCTACATAACAGATATGTTGACCCCCTTCTGGCTGTTCCAAAGTCTAGACTTAAAACTTAAGGCGACCGTGCCTTTACCATCAGGGCCCCTCGACTTTGGAACGACCTGTCTGAAGAGATACGGCTGGCTGAGTCGGTTACTTCATTTAAATCACTTCTCAAACCACTTTTTATAGATCTGCTTTTATGTGATGTCGCCCCCTTTAGCCATTTTATTTTTTACTTACTAACTTACTGTGGCGGATCAAGGTGCATGGTCAAGCACCGGCTGCAGACGACAGCACGGCTCCCTTTCCCGCAGCTGCCAAGCTGCCTCGAATCGGCCAAATCAGTGCCCATGCGGTGCTGATTGGTCCGACTCCAGGCATTATTATTATTATCACCACCACCATTATAATTATTTATTAGTTATACTTGTTGCCAGCGAGCCTATTCTTTACGATACAATAAAAACTCTCACCATGTTGGCAAACCATAAAAGAAAGGACTCTGTCTCCCTCCCTAAACCCCTAAGTGTGGGCAGAGATGCCCACGCTTACTTATTTTTATTTTTTTATTCTTATTTCTTATTATCATATTGTATCTATATATATATATATTTTTTTTTTTTTATTGTCTATCTGCTTTTACAATTTAATGAATGAATTGAATTCCTGTTTATTGATGTTCCTTTGACTTTTAAATTTATGATCTGAGCACTTTGTAAACCGTGTTTTTAAAGGTGTATATAAATACAACTATTATTATTATTATTATTATAATCAGGGTTATCTTATATTGGGTTCAGTACAATACTATGTAAGTATTGGTAGACAAGGGAAATAACCTGCAGCTAATTTCACAAACCTACATGGTAATAGGGACAGTAATGTAATTACCAAGTAATTACCCAGTTGAGGGGAAACGTGGGCTTGGAGGACGCTTTCAGTGGCATCTTTCAGAGCGGATTGGAGGTAATGGATGATGATCACATCCACTTGATAGCCCGCTTCATAGTAACTGCCAAGATCCTGACCCACATGAAGACCATTAACTGACCTGTGGGTCTGGAAGTGACCCTTTTCGAAAAGCAATTAGAAATGACTAGCTCAATCAATCACGGGTCTCCTTTGGGATAACAGAGACTAGTTCAATAAAAATAAAGGCAGTTTTTCATCTCTTGGTAGTTAAGGACAGACGGCATATAGCTTAATTTCTGGAATGCTGATATGAAACAAATTAAAACATTCTGGCGATTAGGAATTGGATACAGAATCAGTGAATTTTTGGAAGTTTAAAATATGACTTTAATAATTATTGAACGGGTCATTTAAGAATCAGGGATAGTTGTGTTGCATGGTTTTGAATTTGCTTATTGTAGCAATGAATCACATCACATAAACACAATTAGAGCCTGTCAATAAAATCATGTCATCACACACTCATTGAAGTTTTTCCTCTGAGAGAAATGTGTTCTAGTTCAACAGTATAAGTTGTTCTACCTGTTCTCTGTAACGCTTTAACCATGACCGTTTGGGTTTGGAGAAGCTCAGTATTGATCGGGAGTGTGGAAGAATACTGCTGCATCAGTGCATTTGCACCATCAGCATCATGAATAAAGATAGAAGTGGATAGACACAGCTAGATAGCTGCACTCACTGGAGAAAAAGATGTGGCATGATCCCAACTGTCTATCAATTATGGGATAGAAGAGCTGTTTAGCTCTGTTTTAGGATTCTCAAACTGGCCTGGCACCAGGGACACCTACATCTACACATTTGTGTTCATATACAGTATATCGGGAGATGGGAAAGTAAACGTGATACCTATGATTAGCTTTGATTTAAATTCACGTAACAACAGCTGTATGATCGTGTCACCTGTGGGACGTTCGTGTTATAAGGTTATGACAGCTGGACGCTGCAGTTCGAAATAGTGTTTCAAAATAAATGTGCAGCATTGGAAATCCAGAGGTATACTCCTGGGGTCCATTAGAAATGGACCTGAGACCCAGATTTGGATCAGGCCCCGCTGGTGTATAAAATGACAAAAAAAAGTTAAAACCTCTGAAGGTACAAATAGTGGAAAATTAAGTGTCAAGCAACAGATAAAGGTGGCATTCATGGGATCTGGCTGCTTCCGTTGCTGAGCACCGTTGACTTTATAGTCCCTTTTCAGAAGAGTAAACAAATCCAAGAAGGTGTCGGTCTGTTTTGTAATTGGAGTAACGTAAATATTTGGTCAGACTTAAAGGCCGCCTCCAGGCAATTTCACCTCAAATTTCACAATTTCACATTTTCTCCAAATTAAAATTGGGGAATGCGGTTTGTAATTGAACCAGTAACAAAAAAGAAAGATTTATTTTTAAATATCGCGCAATCAGCTAACATCTGTGAACATGAATCTAGTGACGACTCAAACCCAAATTCTGAGGTGTAGGCCTGTTCTATATAGAAATCTGACTCACTCAACAGACTCGCTGGATAATTTGGGTACTCAGATAATTGTACATCACTTTTCTTTTGCCAAGAACTGTTATAATAAGAGCTTGACATTTTTGTGCCAGAATCAGTTATGTGTCAAACCGTATGGCAGAGGCTGTGGAATTGAAGCATTCCAATGGCGAGAGCCACAGAGAAGCATCACATAGCTCAGAAACACAAAGAAATACTGGAGGTGGTTTCAACATTCTGTGCTTTGTTGCTGCCACCTCATTCCTCATCTCAATCCTATTCCGCACCATACGGTATCTGCAGCAATGGTTTTTTTTGTGAATTTATGAACCCCTTGTTCAAAAGGATGTGTCTTGTTTGCCAAGAAGCTGGAACATTTCCAACTCTGTCTTCTCTCTTTTCTCAGAAACAAAACAACCTGATTTCTGCTGTTTTTCCCAGGCTCCTTTTGTTTTCAGTAGACTCTGTGCTTATTCTTTAAGCATTTCTCATTTCTCCATCCCCTGACCTCACTGACTGAGAAGGTAAGGTCTCAAGGTTCATAAAGTCCTTGTTTTGTTGTAGTAAATAAGATTCGCTTCAGACAAGCAAACAACTGAACCGTTGTCACAAGCAGCTTCGCCGCTAATGAGGCCCGACCACTATGACAAATCAAGGACTGTATGCAGTGACAGGGTATTGTTCAAATAAAGATCTGGCAAATTCCAGGCCAGCCCGAAAATTCTAATTTCAAAAGGAATGCGGTGAAGAGAAATTTCCAGCCCACTAGATTTTTCTGGGAGCGGAGTAAAGCGTCGGCACAAGCCACAGCTTAAGAAGTCTATTCAACCCAAGACGCCGGTGCTAAAATCTGTGCATTACAGGCGAAGACTCCTGTAAATGATCTGGACGCGGTCTGGGGAGCCGTGAACATGTGTGTGAATGTACTAATACACACACGCACGCACGCACGCACGCATGCACGCACGCACGCACGCACACACACACACACACACACACACAGACAGATCGCTTGCTCGTGTAAACACGAGCACAGCCATATTTCCCCAGTCCGTGGGACATAATACATTCCAGCAGCCATATGCAAGCCTTGGAATCATCACAAAAAATTAGCTCCGCTTAATCACTCCCGTGGGAACGGAGCGTTTGGCCGCACCAGCCAAGTTAACGCAGGAAGACACTACTCTACTGTAGCTTGACGCGAGTGTGACGCGGTAGAACACCATCGCACGTATGACTCGTGCGTTATGACGCCGTCGACTTTGCAGTTAAATTGTTTACCGGGTGATACCCCTAAGGCTTCTTCCAATTGAAGCGAGTGAAAATCTGGACGTTTGTTTGTTTACCATTCATGCTTGTTCGGATTTGGACTTCCTCCATTGTGCCCCCCGTCGTCCTGACACTGTCATATGATGTGCTGTGGGAAGGCCTGCTCTGGGGCTGATAAAAATATGTGTTAAATATAAATGCTGTGCTATCAAAGCGGGGACGTAATGCGAACAATCTGTTCCACTGCCAGTGGGTAGAGAGGAAGTCGAACAGCAGGCGGCTGAGACACGTTGCACACACACACACACAGACACACACACACACACACACACACAAAGTAGTCTCAGACACACAGTATTACCTAACGGACCATTCCCAGCACAGGGGCCAGTGAAAAGGCATATTTGATAATGAAATTAATTCAGAGAAATCAGTTCTTTGCTCCACAGCATATTAATAAACTGTGGTCCGTAACTGCTTCTCTTGGGAGAAGAGAGGAGTGAAGAGGGAGATAAAAGAGGGGAGAAGATGTAATGGAGGGAGGGATGGGAAGTCTGTATGGAGCGCAGCCTGCGGTTTGCCAGTCGCCAGTGAGGGCCAGTGTGGTGTGACGGTGCGTCATAATCTGGGTGTCGTCTGGGCCAGGTGGGAAGGGTTGCGGTTACCCACGCATCGGGGTTCGGGCACACAAATACAGATTGTGGAAGGTGTGAAGTGTGCTCAAATTCTATCTGTTTGCTTTCTCTTTACTCTCGGAAATCGTGACACTTACCCACTGTGCAACCAGGTGGAGCTGGGTTTCCGCTGCCAGGAAGGCAAAACATGCCTGCACAGCAAAAACAGCAACAAGAAATTATTTACCAATGCGGTGAGAAAATGATTTGATAGATGATATCTCAAAGGCCACTTAAATAATAGAAAATATTTTATAACTAGTCTTTTGAGAGTGGAGAGCAGCTAGTCTATGAAGTCTCTTCATAGAGTTACTTAATTCTCCTGAAATAAATCGCGAGAATTCATTTTTAAGTGAGATTATACCCTCAAAACTAGATTAATTATCTTAAATAATAATCGATTTCCTATTTGCCTTGCTCTTTTATTTGTTTTATGTTTTGGCAGTATGTCTTATTTGTTACAAAACCACAGTTTGCTACTGCGTGGAAATTTGACCTGCAGGTAAAGATTTTATCAGCGATGCTTAAAAAAGGAGGGGCATGACTTGTCGAGTCAGGGTGGGTGACTGCGGGGCCTCTTAAAAGTACCAGTCGAGCGAGTCACAGGGGCGAGACAAACCGCACACAACACACTCCGTCACATTCGCACACTTTCCCGGGGGGGTATGTCACTCCCAATCATGGTAGCGCAGACAGCGGTCAGCGGGTGAGTCGAAAGAG
This sequence comes from Zeus faber, assembly GCF_960531495.2. NCBI lineage: Eukaryota > Metazoa > Chordata > Actinopteri > Zeiformes > Zeidae > Zeus > Zeus faber. The sequence continues at coordinate 30,616,144 of NC_137193.1, forward strand.
AAGCAAAGGTATTGAAAATGGCACGAGATAAGAGGAGCGCATGGGGGAAAGTCAGTGATAGAGATGTTGTTTGGAATTTAAAAAAAAAATAAAAAATGTCCTTATTTTCTACTTAACTGCAATGCTGTTGTCAGCAAGTTGCAGTGTATTGGTTGTCAAATGTATTTCTCTCTAAATCACTTTAAATGTCCCCCTGGATCAAACATGAGGCAGACAACAGTATCCTAGACACAGGGAGTTCTTAAGTGGTTTGTTAAAAGGCTGTGTGCTCCCACAAAGAATCACCGGCAAAAAAAACACTTTATTGAGCACATGGTTCATCTTCCTCAAAAGGGCTTTAATTCTTATTTGAGTTAGTGGGTGTTGGGTGAGGGTATCTTCTTCTTCTTTCGGCTGCTCCTGTTAGGGGTCGCCACAGCGGATCATCTGCCTCCAATACCTTCTGTTCTGCGCATCTTCCTCCCTTATGCCAACCGCCTGCATGTCCTCCCTCACCACATCCATAAAGCTTCTCTTTGGTCTTCCTCTTTTTGAAAATAACCACATTCACCTCCATGGTCCGTGGGTAGGGGGCGACCATGGACAGTAGAAAAAAATAGACAGTGTCTGATGGCACCTTAACTTCTCTGTTGACAATAAATAAAATGTTATTAATTCAAAGGCTGGGCAACCGGGGTGAAAATGCAGAAAACATGTAGGAATTAAGGCAAAAATGGAAAAAAAAAAAAAAAACCACACTGGGTAAGAAATGGGTTCAGAAGAAGCAGGGCCTGACAGAGCCAGATAAAAAAGACAAACAAAAAGAAAGCATTGACGTGGGGTATAAACACTAGGCTGCAGATGGCTTTTTAATTATGCATCAGTGTCTTGGGGGATTGTGGATCATTGCAGGAGGTCATGCTGCTCAGCATTCAGAAAAAGGGAGACCGTAGGTCCCCGGAGGTCGGCTCCCACTGTGTCCCCTCAACGGTCTCAATTAGACTCTCTGGCTCCATTTGGGACTGAGTTTGCCTCTGGCTTTTTCTGTGCACCCATTCCATATCCAGCTGCATTTGATGACACCCAGAGGGCCTTAGCTGTCAACTAACTAGGTGGCAGGAGAGTTTTGCTCAGCTGGCGATGACTCAAGAAAAGAAAAAAGCATGCATGCACTTTTTAGACCAATATTCGGGCGGTGAAATACAAGGAAACATGCCGTGACAGCGCTGGGAAACACAGAGTACTGTAGGAATGACAATTGAAAGTAGATCGGCTTCTCTTCAGACCAACTCAAGCAGCTGAAGCCGTTAAAGTTCACTTGGACTGAATAGTCCTTAAGACAACTAGAACACTAGACCTGAATTTATAATCTATTTAGATAGTTATTATATGAAGTTAACCAGTAAAAAGAGCTCGGATGTAGCAGTTAAGAGTTAGAGCTTTAACATAATTCAAACCCAATTCCCAGTTGGGGGAATGAAATATAAGTTAGGTTTCTTGCTTTGGGGCAAAACATTCTTCTCGCACATCAATATTTCATCATCAATTTCATTTTCCGTCTGACTTCCATAACATATTCTCATCCAGTGTCTCCTCAAGTAATGTAAAAAAAAAAAAAAGAAAGACAAAAAGCAAAGAGGAATAATACGAATGCAATTTGAGGAATTCCATGATGAGGAATTCCATTTAGCGTCGCCAATACGACAGCGTACATGCAGACAGGACAGAAGGAATCCCACGGGAGATTCATTTTATCTAACGCATGGATTTTAGATGAGATAAAGAGTCTGAAGCAGGCTTACAGCGGCTGTAGGCACCGATCACGTGATCAAGACAGATGTCAGACTTTTTCCCTAATGTTGAAGAAATCAGGCCCGCATTTCTCCATCGGCTCCCTAGTGTCGATGGGGATTGATGACGTGGCCGCTGCGGAGGAGGTAAAAGCAGTGGAAAAGGTTTATTCAAGGTCAATATCAAAATCCTCTTTTCCTTATGGAACAGAAATGGATTTGCCATAATTTGAATAATAATACAAATTGGCAATGGTTGAGGTAAAGGTTTGTATATTTTGTAATATATTCTGGAAGAAAAATGATACTATAGTGTACCTTTTAATACATTGTATTATATTGTTCGATAAATGTCAATATTGTGTATTGTGTCAAAGTTGTGTATCTGCCAATAACCATTGCTTCTATCAAAGTAGATAGGTAGATACACAATTTTTCACAGAAATTTGAAAGATTCTACTCACATAAACAGTGTGGGTTGGGAGTTAAATGCAAATATGCGTACCCGGTCTGAGAAATGACAGCACGCCTCAGAAAACAAGCGGAGCGTGACAAAAGACAATGTTTAAAGCAGCCCTTCACACACACACACACACGCACGCACACACACACATACACACACACACACACACACACATGATCATCTCTGCATCCCATCTTCATGGCTGGACAGAGCCTCATACGGCGCACCAGCTGCCTTTAATAAATAATAATCCCATGTATTCATGAATATGAATCCAAGGCCACGTGCAGACCTGTCTAGACCAACCTTCCTTCCCTGCGCCAGAGAAACACATCACAGGAAAACATCACAGGAGTACGAAGAATATGCGAGTGATAGGCAAAGCAGTTCTTTTGAGTGTACTGAAATGAGTGTACTCATTAGAATCAGTTCATTAAAAAGATTTGTTCACCAAATTGTTCAGTGCTTAACCGGAGCTCTGACTTTGTGGTCCCTCTCACTGAACTGAAACACGGCCGAACGTTCAGTTCTGCTCGCTAACTAGTGAACTGAGAACGATCGTTCGTGAAGGAAAAAGCCAGTGAACTGAGATTTTGGTTGGGTAAAGATACCCCTTGCCAACTGAACGCTACTATAACAAACACAGCACGTATATTTTTGCGACACCTAATTATTAAATAAACTATTTGGTACCCGTTTTTACTTCGAGACTTCAAGACATGAGAGGGATGGAGAGGGAGAGGGCTTGAACGACTCAGCGATTGTCTATAACTCAGGGCTCATGTTCACTGCGTACGTTCAGTGAACGATCTTGGAACATGCACTGCTCCCTTGCGTTGAAAGGATCTGAGACAGTCTCTGCCTCCCCTTTTTTCATATTGCAGGTTTCACCATGAGTTGTAAACTACGAAATGTGGTGAGGGTGCAGTAGTTGCAGTAAAAACTTAAAATCTTACATTAAAAATGGCTGAAAGAAAACCAGTCTTGCAGTGATTAGAATTCTCCGTAGGCCTTTATTTATTTGTTTACTTTTAATGTAATGCTATGCACTGCATTGTATTTTAGTTTATGTATTGCCTTGTAATTTAATTTTACTACGTCTATCTTACGACGACTCACGTTTGCTCGCAACTGACTGAGAGCTCAACTGAACTGACAGATGAACAGATCGTTTAAGGAAGTGATTCAGTTCAGTTCGATCACCCAAAAGATTTGTTCTTCTGAACAAATTGTTGACGGATGACACAACACTAGAATATGCCAAAAAACAATACAAACAAGAGCTGAAACTCTGTCAGCAGCAAAGCTGGGGAGAAATCAATTCATTTAACGGAAACAAATTGACTGCAAACTACAGCACCTCTCGCTCGGGCTCTAGGTGCAATAATCGCTCCACGATGGAAAATAAAATATCACCTGTCAAATTGACTGGAAAAGTCCCATTTGCTGAGAGTGCTTCTGCCACCACACACATTCAATCAATTGCTAAGTCAGACTGACAGCTTTGTTAATGAGCAGCTGAAGTATCTGGAGTATCTGCCTGTTTTGCATCGGGGGAAACAAACCCACACAAGTGACTGTGCGTTTAGTTCGGCAGTCAAAACACTAGCTTATTGTGTCACTTTAATGAATCAAGAATATGCAGTGGAAGGAGAAGGATAATTAACTGAATGTGCGTTGATTACCCAATTTCCCCGCACGATCATAAAGGGCAAATCTATTCCAATCTAATTTCATGTTCATATCCTAATGCGATGGGAGGTGGTGTACTCTGCTCTCATCTAATCAAACTCATTTACTGAAGAAGCCGGGGTGTGTTAAGGTTGCTTTAATGCGAATTTTGATATTTCCATGTGTCTGGGAATAGTTTAAAATATCGAAAACTTTGGACCGTCAAGTAAAGTTTATCCATGAGACCTAGTATGATTCACAGTTACAGTCTCATAGGAATTCCCAAGGCAACATTTACAGGCTAAATTGATGATGTAAAAAACAACACAAAAAAAAAACATTTTAATAAAGAAACATTGCAACGAGACTCAATAGAAGAGTACTCTTCCCGTGAAATAGTCCCCTCGTGGGTAACACACTATGTACGACCTGTTTACAGTAAATAACAGCAAAACAAACTATGCAGTTTATATGAAGTTTATACCCGTGCTTTGCCTATTCAAAACAAGGAACAAGCTGCATTGCAGAGGTGGGCATCAATAGGATTGATATAAAACGGAGATCAGATTCTCTCAATATATTTCCTCACTTGTGCTTGCTTGGTGCCCATCCAGTGTGTGGTGGACGGGAGATCCTCTCCACGCACGTTAACTTGATCGCTGACACATAACACCGGCAGAAAAGTGATCAGTGAAAGTGATCCATAAAAGCGATCCGTAAAAGCGATCCGTAAAAGCGATCCGTAAAAGCGATCCGCTGCACATCCCCATTCACCATTTCTCCAAGCAAAACCAATAATAGCAGTTTGTTTTGGGCCATTCTGGTCCTGGTATTACCTGGTTTTCGGTCTAAACTGAATTTTGCGGTATCGCCCACCTCAACTGCACTGTTCAGAACGCCCTAAAGCCCCGCTCAGCTGCTGCACAGAACAGAGCCCGGCCCCAGCCGCTGTGCAGAGTGGAGCGGCTCGTTGTTGGCTTGTTTATTCAAAGTTTATTGATATTACACGTGTTGTGTGTCCAAATTGCACCAAATTAGACACTGCACGTCCTGGGGTCCCCAGCAAGCCAAGTGCGAAGTATTTTAGATAAGTGTGAAGCCAGAAATAATGGTTGTCGAGATAATCGATGGACATACATAAAGACATTCCTTCCTTTATAGTTATAAAAAGACTTTGTAGTTGAGAAGAGTTATGGCAAGAAATGAGAGTCACTTCGGAGGGCAAAACAAATTTTCTGACCAGCATGTAAATGGCCTTGAATAAAAGATGAACTGTTCATTTTCAAACACAATATTTCCTTTGTGCACACAGAAGACTTGTGGATGACCACAGAGGGAAATTGTTTTTCGTAGTTGCCCAGACAGAATATTAAAATGTCTTTATATCCACAAATGGAACACTCAAATTGTATCATATTTTCATCAAGATAGAGGCAGCTAGAGGGAGTGTTTTTTGGAGTCAATTTTGCAAGGATCTGTATCATACTGTTTCAATTTGTGAAAATGTCTATTGCAAATTTTCTGAATTCATGTTGAATAAACACTCATTACCCTCCGTGACTGCCCCATCATAAAAAACTGCATGAGTCACCTTCATAGAACACGTACTTGTATTTGAACAATGATATAAAGTAACCTATAACAAATACATCAAAAGGGCCTGAACTCTAATAGAGTTTTATACAAAACAGAGATAAATTCCTTCCTACTCCTGCTGAGTCACCAGGCCCAACTTCCCCATTCCATTCCGATCCTGGCAGTGCACTGGAATCCTCGGCTGCACACTAATCTTAATCAGTTTGGTGGAATGTTGCAGTTTATGACTAATGGTACGATCACACCGCCGGCGACAGGGCGCTGCAAAGTAACAGGCCGCAATACATTTCAAATGGAGCGCGGCTTCATCCAGCTGCAGGGGGTAGAGCAACGACCGGCAACAAGCTCACGGCTTCACGGCAACAACCCCAATGTCTGTGTCTCTGTGCCGGCGTGCCCTGAAACTGCCACAGTTTCACTACCACATGCCACCTGGTGTTTTCAGGGACCTCTGGTACAGACACATAGACGATGGGTTTCAGACACACAGTTAATTGTAGAGAGTGGGCTCGGTGGAATAAGCCCAGGAGCAGATGGACATGTGTCATGACAAAGGCTACTATCTCCAGTGTGTGTGGGGATGGGGGTTTTACCTGTTGCTTGTTAGACAAACCAACAGGCAACAGGTATGCAGCCACACTGATCCTGGGCCCCAATTACCTAGACCCAGGTCAAGTGTGGCAACCCACACCACGGTTATTTAATTTACTAAGTTAATAAACCATACCATTTTAATAAAAAATAAGTAGACACGACACTATCTATCTATATAATGTACAGTATATTAAATATGGAAAAGGAGAGAGGTTTGAAATGTTTGGTGCACCCTCAACAGCCAGCCGATTTTGAGCTGACACACCCACAAACCCCAAGGGCACAGAAGCCCCGTCGCCGGTGTGACCATACGGCGACGAGACGAGAGCTAATGGGCTTCACGCTGCAGCCCCGTCGCCGGCAGTGTGACCCTAGCCTAATACTCCAGTACAGCTTTGTAGCCGCATAGTCTATGTGCCTCCTTTCATGGGTGCATTGGGCAGACTGCCTTATTGAAGCAACTCTTTTGTGTGCGCCTATGGCGCTATAAAAAATAACATCAGAAAGAATTCGAAATAAACATTTCCAAGAGAATGTAGGCATGCAAGTTGAAAGCTGTTCCTCAGACAAGATAAGACATATGAGCCAAATAGTTATTTGCTTATCACTGCGTTCATGTCTGACTATCAGGAGGAAGAGCGTTTGTGACAATTTTTTTTGTGTGAAAATTTTTACTTATCTTTTGACTGCTCCAGTTGTTTTTCCATTCAGTCTCAACGGATGAATATGTGTTATTAAAGGAAAATAACATACCCATTTTCAGAATTTATGGCCAAATATACTCCCCAGGCTGTTACTGTATGTGCATACTGTATGTCCATAGAAGAAATTTCTACACTTCTCTGTATCTGTAACACACCAATTAGACTGTGACGCACCACTGATGTTCTCTTTGGAGAGGCTCACTGAGGTGAAAGAAGAATCCATACCAAACAGAGAATTCCATACCAAACAGCGCGACTTGTAAGATGTAAATCTAGTAAATCTAGGTTGTTTACGGTGGAATATGATTATCAGGAGGTAGAGCTGGTCGTCTAGTAATCTAAAAGTTGCTGGTTCGATCCCAGGCTCCTCCTGCTAGCATGCTGTAGTGTCCTTGAGCAAGACACTTAACCCCTAATTGCTCCTGATGGCTGCGTCCGTCGGTGTTTGAATAATTGTAAGTCGCTTTGGATAAAAGCGTCTGCTAAATGCAATGTAATGATGTAGCTCATTTGCCAGGTTTTGAGTGAAACGGAGGCTCTCTAGGGGGTGTGGCCAAAGTACAGCGGTACATTAAATGTAGAAAGTAGTTCTATCAACCACATATCTCTAAAGGTATAACTTTGGCCCTGTTAGTACTGAAAATAGGTGGTATTCCCCTTTAAAACACATCCATTGAGTTTAAAGTAAAACTTCTCCCCCTCTATTACTGCTCTATCGCTTTGGCTGCCTTGTCCGTCAAATGTCCCAATTCCAGAAGACCGAGTATGGGAGTCAGCCAAAGAGCTAAAAATATTTCCAAGCCTTGGGGTGGACTTTCTGTCAACATGGCTTAGAAAACAGGGATAATTAACAAATCATAATGGTTCGATTTTGAATGCAGACATATTAAAATACTACAATATTTTGTATTTAGATATTGGACTCCCTCAATAGCAATGATTTTATTTACAGATGAGTTGGCCTTCCAGCTTGGATAATACCTAATACCTTAATACTACAATATTGTTTTAACAACAGCTTGGCATTTTGAACAAAATGTGTGTCACATTTGTCACATATGTATGGCAGATGACTGTAAAATGAATATATTGCAGCAGGTAGCGCCATAGAAAACCAATAAATTACTCAACAAAAGAAAAACAATACTGTCTGCCTTAGTAGAGGGGAAACGTTAAAGCAATAAGCTGATATGTATTATGTAAAGCTAAAATAAAGCTCATTTAAACTAAACAATCAAATTATCCTTTGCATAACGAAGTTGACTGTGATGTTTATATTTCTGCTCTACTGTATACGGTATATCAAATAAGCTGTATTACCTATTGGTTTTTAAATCTATAAGCACACTGGCGCTATAGTATATTGTTTGTGTATTAAACAATGTTTGTTGCTATGAATCCATCTAAGGAAGATAAAGGGTGAATGCAGAGGATGGATAACCAAAACAAATTTTTCTCAAGAGTCTAAATGGATATTTCACAGTAGAATACTGTGGCAATTCTGCCTGCCACACGCCACCTGAGTGGCGTTTTCAGGGCTCTCCGACACAGAGACACACGCAGAGTGGCAAGATGTAACAAGTCAGGAGGAGATGGACACTTGTCATGACAGAGGCTCTCCTCCTGTGTGTGTGGGGATAGGTGATTTACCTGTTGATTGTTGATTGCTCTGATGAGCAAAAGGCCTACAGCCATTCTGATCCCAGGCCTAATTACACAAGACAAGTGTGGCTGTTTAAACCAAACCAACCCCACACTACATACCCCCAACACCAAACTGAGGAGAATCCCTGGCCAAAACCTACTCCCCTCAATCAAGCAGGAAAAAAACTAACAAACAAAAAAACACAAACTCAAAGAGCGGACTCAGGGTTGCCATATCGAACGCAATAAAATGCTTGGACTCTGATACAGGGTTCCCATTACAAAACAAAATATAAGACTGGACTCTGAAACACGGTTCGCATACCTTAAATAAACAAGTGTCCAACAAAAATGGTCCTCTTTCCAGGAGACCTGGAACCCTAAACAGTATGGTGTGGGTGACCCTCCCCCGGGGCGACGAAGCAGACTACCCCCTCCTCCCTTCCAGACCACAGCGCCCCCGAGCTGCTGTGCTGGCTGGTGGCGTTGTAGCCAAACTTCACTGTTACAGGGGCTGCTTGGAGGGGTGGCCTGGCTGCTGGGCTAAGCGGCTAACTGCAGGTTACCTGTGGTGGCTGCTGGGGCTGCTGCTTCTTTCCCGGTCCTCTGCTGGACACCCTGGGTGCAGCAGCTGCTGCCAGTCGGCAGAGGGATGGTGCTATGGCCGCCGGTTGACCTGCTAGTGGCTCCAGTGAGTCTTCTGATGGCCCCTTCTGTGCCCTCTCCCTGTGCCGGAGAGTCCCTGTCCGGGCGCCAATGTGGCAGTTCTGCCTGCCACACGCAACCCAAGTGGTGTTTTCAGGGCCTTCCGACACAGAGACACAGGCAGAGATATTGCAAACACATAAGTTTATTGGAGAGCGCGGCAAGGTGTAACAAATTGGAAGCAGATCGACTTATGGCAGAGGCTCTACTACTGTGTGTGTGGGGATGGGTGATTTACCTATTGCTTGTTGATTGCTCTGATGAGCAACAGACGTACAGCCACCCTGATCCCGGGCCCAATTACCTAGGCCCACGACAAGTGTGGCTGCTTAAACCACACCACCCCCACACCACAAATACCATCTAGGATTGGGGTGTTTCAAGTATCTTTTAGACCATCTAGTCCAGACCATGTGTCCTTTATTTATCCCCTGAAGGGAAATTATCTTTTAATATACTCCAACAGATCATCCTTCTGGCGGGCTCTCCAAAAGCATATCGGCCGTTATATTTGGCTAAGAGTGTTATCAAATCTCTGCATTACAACCTCACAGGATTCCGTATCTTCAGAGGTCACTCTGTTGCAGTGTGCCTGACAGCGATGAGGATTGCAGCAGAGCCGCTGCAGCTCCTTCCCAACCCTGCTGCGCTGGGACAGAATATTAATCGTAGGGCATCACACTCGCTTCCTCTTGAAAACTAGGAGCTGTTAGACCAGTCACTCACAGCACAAGGTTGCCGGCCGTCCATACAGTATATTAAATGACAGTCTGTAAGAAATAATACAATTTGGATCATTAAAACTAAAAAATACAAGGTCGCAATCCGGCTCCAGCACTCTTGTGCGATTGGCATCAAAGTGTGATGTTTATTCAAAAAAAGTGTAGACATTCTGCCAATTTTATTGACATAATTCAATTTTTTACATCAATAGAATAAAGTTAAGAAGGGCTCGATGAGTTCTCATTAATGACGAAAGTTGTTGTTAAAGTCGTAGACATAATCTATGTTCTACTATGATAGAAGAATTTATACGTTAATTGACTTTTATCTGTACAGCCGTATTATGTGCGACATCAATCATGAGAGTATGCAGAAATATACTATCAAATAAAATGTTACATTGTTCATCATCTATCAGGGTGGAGGATGGAAATGGAGATTTATTTTTTCTTTTAATTTTTTTACATATTGCTGTGTCTTGCCAAAAGGAGCACATCTGGATTGTTGAATTGCTGGCAGACCATAGCTCCCGTCTATCTCTAACGGAGTGTGACTCTGCTCTCGCCAGTGTCTATTTCCCATGATGCTAGACTACGCCCTGTTAAACCTCGGCTTAAGCAAGCCCCCTCTTCCCCGTCACCCAAAGTCTAGATCAGAAGAAGGACTCTGGAATGATCCCCGCGGGAAACTTTGGTCATTGTAGTCCCAAATAATAGAGGAAGCAACAAGAGTGGCTATGATTCAAATAGAGAAGAACACCTTACTTACAGTATATAGCTTAACGTTAACGCAGTAGTTCTTATCTGTGTTCAGAGTTTCCGTAATCCGGTAATTACCGGTTTTTGACCGGGAAAATCTGTTATTAAAGTCAAACATATTTAAATCTCTCCGGTCATAATGTCCAGTGAAAACAATTCCATCTCTGTACAATTTGAATAAGTGCTGGGTAATAAAACAATTATGATAATTATCACCAATTTCTTTCCTCTGTGTCAAAATAAAACAGACTTGATCATTTAGATTAAAAAAAATTCCACAGATCTGTTCATTTCCGCGTTGGCAAGTTGCAACGGAAAGCCGATCAGATTGGACGATCCAAAGCTGACCTCTCACCTCAAACCAATCGCGTTTGTCGGTATAGAGATAAGCCCCGCCCTCGCCTCATGGACAGTTGGCGCTTGTAAACACAGTAGAAACACACACAAGGAGCAGCGACAGAGCGCAGCATCCAGAACTCTGAGGAGAAGCAGAAGATGATGTAATGTGACAACAAACAGGGCACATACCGCCATTGTTTGGTGTTTTTGGGATACGTTCCGACCCAAAGCAGACGTTAAATATCCATTGCGTTGTAAAATATTTAAACGAGACATAGAACACCACAAACTTTATTATTGAATTAGACCTACTTTCCATATTTATTTCATTTTTGATTTTATCAAAATTTTATTGGAATGAAATGTTAATTAAAGGATCTGCACTTATTACTTATTGTTCACAGAATTCGGAGGCTCTGTAGCGCAATGGGTAGCGCATTGGACTTCTAGGACTTGTGAGCAAGCAATTCAAAGGCTGTGGGCCAAAGTCCCACCAGAGTCAAATGTCTGTCTCATTAGATTTCACACCATTCCTAAAAGTTCTAATTCCTTGTCAACATCATCAGTGACATCAATTGCTTTGGGGATGGTAGCTCAGGTTTGATCCCAGGCTCCTCCTGCAGTGTCCTTGAGCAAGGCACTTAGCACCCTATGGCTGCATCCATCAGTGTTTGAATAATTGTAAGTCACTTTGGATAAAAGCATCTGCTAAATGTAATGTAAAGAATTTCAAGTAGTAATATTTATTTTAAAAATTGTGTTTACTACCAGGATATATTTTGTTTTAAATATTCAATTAAAAAAACATTATCAATCTACATGCCTTCATAATTTCTTTATATAGACTCTCTGGAATCTGGACTGGCAGCAATTTGTTTTAACAGAAACTCTGTGTGTGTTGTAATATTGTTGATACCATCACTGACTACTTTGAAGTTTAAATAGTCATATACAGCTGTTTATATATGAAAGACTGTGACTCTATGAGTTTCCCGTTTTCAAAAAGGAGATTTAACATGTTTAGGCCTAAACCTATGTTTTCTTTTTTCAAAGACATGCAAAATTAATAGCCTAAGCTTAATGTCCTATAGGCCTGAACAAATGTTACCCTGTGATTTATAGAATGCCATTGAAGTCCATAGTGAATAAAACAATAAATAAGTACATTAATAAATAAATGTCTTTGAAATAAATCTTGAAATTAAAAATAAGGCAATAAATGTACATATATAAATGAGTAAATATAGTTCAATAAATAAATAAATAGCTTATTTTAAAAAGGACAATTTTCAAAAGACAGTTTTTATTATTTCAGGGGACTTTTATATCACAATTCCATATTTATTTATTTATTGAAGGGGACGTTTATTTCATGGCATTTTTTTTTTTATAGCATTTCCAATCCTTATATGCAAATGAATAGGGCGGGGTTATCCCATAGATTCACCGGGATACAGACGGGGAGCACTGCACTGATGTTGGCACACTCCTACGCAATAGTGGTGGTTTCTCGAAGCTGGTTACCTAATCGGTTGGAGAGAGAGGCCCGTAGTGGGCGAGCCGGTCATGGTGTAGGGCAGGGGTGGCCAACCAGTCAGAGACTAAGAGCCACTTTTTTTACTGTGTTACTGCAAAGAGCCACATCATACACATGGGCACACATGAACATCACCCCATCCCTTCCTCACACACACACACACACACACACACACACACACACACACACACACACACACAGACCTCTGCTCAGCCAGATTTATTGTAAATGTCACACACCAACATGATAATGACAGAAATTGACTCCTAGCCCCCGCGACCCGACTAAGGATAATCGGTTGAAGATGGATGGATGGAAGGAGTACTAAGACCACAGGCCAGTTATTTTCAACAATTAACATTGTGTGCACTGTCTCACACACACAAACTCTCAGTTCAACCAAGTCCACAAACAAAAATATAACATTGTGTGCACTGTCTCACACACACAAACTCTCAGTTCAACCAAGTCCACAAACAAAAATATAACATTGTGTGCACTGTCTCACACACACAAACTCTCAGTTCAAAAAGTACTGTTGTTTATTCATTCATAGAGGGGGGAATTGGACTTCGAGTTTAATGATAAGGATGTTTTTTTTTCATGTTGGGTCAATTTATTCAAAGTGTCCCTTAAACCCTAACCTTTAAGAATCAGTTTTGGCTCTTGCCTACCATACACGATCCGATGCTTTGGCCATCCACATATACCTGGGACTAGGTGTTCCGGAGCCCTGGCCACATTTTTGAAAAAAAAAAAGTAAGTACTGTAAGTACTGAAAGTACTGCGTTTCCGCGGTATACCTCTCAGTTCAACCAAGTCCACAAACAAAAATATAATAATTAACAATAGCGTTTTTCTCTTACTATGCATGTTGCTTAGTGGGACTTCTGGCATTCCTTGTCTTGAACAATGCTCTTCAAATCTGGCTTGAATTCCGTTGTTGCCACTCGAAGCAATTCTTTCACATGGGTGTCATTGACAGTATCTTAAGCGCAGCCCGTTTGACATTGGGGCATTTTTCCATTGGCACACTTCTCCAGAATTCAATGGTCCCTTCCCTTAAAGCAGCTTTCAGTCGGTCCTCCTCCTGCAGCTCGCGAGTCGCGACACACACACACACACACACACACACACACACACACACACACACACACACACACACACACACACACACACACACACACACACAGACAGACAGACAGACAGACAGACACACCCCTCCAGCCTTCACAGTTCTCCATCGGAGATGTTCGATACGCAACGCAATTCACCGGCCGATCCATCTTATATGTTGACTACTAACCATGTCAATAGTGTTGAAAATAAACTTCCAAATTTTTTTGAATGTTATTTGGTGTTTTATTAGTCTTAATGCCGCGTTGACTTTGTATGGAGGCGCTTTTGGTGTAAACGCGGCATTTGGACTAATAAAACAGGCCTTAATGGGACATGACTCCTGCTGCTGTTCGCTTTGAGTAAATGAGGAAGTGATCCGCGGTGGAAAACGAGTGATACATCATAGCGATTTTATAATCATAATAGGGAATGAATGGCTGCGCTTTTTTTTTTCTGAGTTTTTGACGCTTGTTATGTGAAAGAGCCGCATGAAACCAGCCAAAGAGCCACATGAGGCTCGCGAGCCGCGGGTTGGCCAGGCCTGGTGTAGGGCCACCACTCAGGTCTGCTTGACTAGCCGCACCCTCTACACCACATATGACAGCTGTTCCAGCACAGTGCAAGGGTCAACCTACTGGCACAACAGCTTGGGGGAGAGGCCCTTCTTTCTCTCCCGATAGTATACTCACACCTGGGTCCCCGGTGCAAAGTCCGTTCCCCGCCAGCGGGAGTCGTAGGCCAGCTTCTGTCGGGACCCGGTGTTACCCCTCTACACTCCCACAGTGCTTATGGTTGGACACAAACTCCATACCCCAGCCCACTTGGTGTTCAGGCTGCCCCCAGAGCCGGATGTGCAGGGACTCCTCCAGCAGGGACTGCTGGCCATGGCACTGTGCTGGAACAGCTGTCGGACGTGGTGTACAGGGTGCTGCTGGTCTAGCGGAACCGGGTGGTGGCCCTCCACCGTGACCAGCTCACTCCCGACCACCCGCTGGCTCCAACCAGGAGGTGGCGGGAGCCGAGGACCAACTCTGAGCAACCACTCCTAGTCCCACCACTCTTGCGGCGACGCCCCCTCACTCCGCCGACTCTGAATCTGTGAGATAACCACGTCCCATTCATTTGCATTTAAGGATTGGAAATGTGGCAGTGGCAGATTCGGGTGAGTGGTCGAGCGGGCTCCGGGAGGCGAGGTGAAGTCAGCGTGGTAGACCGACGCTCCCCGCCTCGGTGCCAGCTGTGGCCAATCGGACTCACTGGCCTATCACAGCAGCTGGGAAGGTTCTTATATGTCTGTTTGTCTTACAGTGAGGGAAGCCACGGCAGGGAACGTGTGGGAGTGCTCTGGAGACTGGAGACTTTGTTGACTGTTCCGCACTTGAGCGTTTTTCTTTGACTGGAGCTGCTATTGATATAACCTGCCATGCCGGCGCCTCTTCACCATTACCTCTGTGTCACCGGGTCCTTGAAAGAATCTGGGTAGCAAACCCGCTACAGTGGCATTATGAAATAAGTCCTCTGAAATTAAGTCTTTTGAAAAATGTTCTTTCACAAATAAAAATGATGTATTTATGTATTTACCTACATTTAATCATTTATATATTTCATATTAACATATTGAATCCAAAGGCGTCCTTATCGGTACCTATTGTCTGTTGGAATCGCAATGAAACAAAATGGAAACATGTCATTTTATTTATCTTGACGTATGGAAAAGATTTGGTGTGTTTTTTTTTTGTTTTTTTTCCCAAATAGATTTTATTTCCCCACAAAACAGGTCAAAACAATAGATAGCGTAACACGACTACAAAGTAAACATAACAGTAGGCAATGGGTGCAATAAGGTGTGGACGTTAATGTTTATTCAGTGCCGGGGTGCTCTTTAAATGATTCCTTTCCTTACGGTGTCGGTGAAGAGGGTGCGCGTTGAAGAAAAGGAGAAACAGAAAGCTACAAAGTTGTGTCGGGAGCGCAACAGTTAAAGAGAGAACAGGACGCTGAGATAACTGCAGCACATCAAGGTGTCTGTACAGAATACATGTGTACTAAAAAAAAAAGAAAAAAAAAGTCACATTTTCCTTTGAAGATATTTTAAATATCAAATAATTTAAATAAATAAAAATAAATAATACAAAATGAGTGTAGATTATTTTTTTGATTGCGCTTAACTAGGGATGCAGTTTTTGAAGGACTCTACGGGCTGCTCGCTGATACAGAGTACTGATTGAAATACCAACGTTTCTATTTTGATTGATATACCCACTGCGCTGTTCAACCGGATAAGACGTAACATGAAACTGTCAGCGAATAACAAAAGTACATTGTGGAAACTGGTATCTGGTCACCCCTGAACCACTTGCCTGTTGGCTTTAAAAGCCGGCTAAGCTCAAAACACTGCAAAGATTTGAGCAGCGTACCTGCCTTGTCGGCTGTCTTGTTTTCAAAAATGGGGTTCCTTGCGCTGCAGCGCTACTGTTTGGCGTTCATAAACATCCACGGTGAGTTTCCTGCTTTTCCGAATCGCTTTGTTTTGCTAAATTCATTCGACCGCATCAAACCCAACTCCCTCACTGAGAAAAGTGTAAAAACATGCCCTGTAACCAGGGCCGCGTCCCAAATTGCATGCTAGTATACTATTTGGCTAGCTAAGTTAGCATGTGAGGTTTTTTTTTTTAGCGTGTTGTCCGAAACCATAGTGCATTGAGTAGAATGTGAATAGTTCCTTGTTGACTTACTGTGTTTGGTAAAATTGTATGACATTTCTGGAACACTATCCCACAATGCATTGTAGGATTTGTTGCATATGCATTTGTAGCGCGTCTTAGTCCCAACCGCCTCCTAGATGAGTGTACACTGCCCCCTTTTGGTAGAAGAGCAGAAACATGAGCAAAAATAAAAAGTACACAATGAGGCGCCGGAAAAAAAACACAACCCCGAGCTGTTGCTTCGCCGGGCCAGTTTGTGGAATGAATGCATGTGTAACCCGTGATACAGTGATAATGCGAGATCCTCCAAATACAAACTACAACATAAGAGCACCACCGAGAAGACGGACGATCTAAAAATGTCAAAACACATACAGTACAGACAAATTATGCCACAGAGGAATAAAACGGACAAACACAACCAAAAACAGAAAAATTCCGCGACCGTCTTCTTGATCCTGGTAAATCTCAACGAATCAAAAAGATGAAGCGATGGGTTCAGCCAAATAACTGAGTCGGGACTTTTAATCAGGACGAAATTAGGACTTCCACCAGTTGACCTTTTCTTTGATGAAGACTACCTTGTTTTTACATGTCATTTTTAAAAAATATTGATTTTTTTTTTTTTGTATGGTTTTTATTTTTCACATTGAGAGGGCAAAATTAAAATAAACTTTTACAGTACAAAGGGACGACGCCAAACTTCCCAGAGATGTTGCTGCCTCCTCTTGGTGGTTTTTTGCGGTTGTTGTTTTTGAGCGAGAGGAAAATAGACCCACAATCCACCTCGACCACTTTGAAACGCTGATTTAAAAAAGCCTGACCCCCTGAAGACGATCTTTACCTTTATGTTAAGAAAGACTGTAGAAAAATAAAACTACCAGTGATTTCAAATAGATTAAAAGACCAAATGCCCTTTTTCCGATTGTTTTCTTAAAATCTCCAGACAAATCGGAGGAGTAAATTCACAAATGTATTAAAACTTTCATTTTGTCATAAAAAAAAATAGCAAAAGATTATAATCTTTTAAATAATCAGTATAATGGTGTTCGCTCCAGTGGCAGTGAAGAGAAGAGACGGGGAGGATTGTGGGGAATCCCTGGAAAAAAAAAAAAAAGAGAGAAAAAATAAAAAATAAAATAAAAATAAACCTGGGTGGGAATTTCATCCACCCCCTGGGGTTGGTTGAACTCCAGAAAAGAAACAAAAAATAGGGCTTTTGAAGTTCATAGTTCAAAGTTCAACGCCGCATTCCCTCTGATGTGGTCTGGTGGAGACATCCAGGGCCATGGACATTGTGTGTGTGTGTGTGTGTGTGTGTGTGTGTGTGTGTGTGCGTGTGTGTGTGTGTGTGTGTGTGTGTGTGTGTGTGTGTGTGTGTGTGTGTGTGTGTTAGTGCGTGTGTGTGGGGAGATGTGTCTTCCGGTTCTTCCCCGGTGGCAGAGTTGTTGGACCAGCCTTCATTTAACAAAGACAGAAGAGATACAGAGAAAAGAGTCATGAGATCATCGGTTTGGTTACTTAACTAAAAAGAAAAAAAAAAAGAAAAAAAAGGAAAAATCGGGTCGAACAAACTACAGCAGAGCTTATTTCATCCGAAAGACGGAATTGATAATTGATGACATACAGTATTCTTCTGTGCTTTTTAATGCAGTAATGGTAATGCCAATTGTAATCGTAATTGGCGGCTTATAGAGATGGTAATGTTGGAGACTGAGGCCTGGATAAACAGGGTTCTACTGTATAAATCAATGGCACCATCGAAACCGTCCCGTCCTGTGAGGTGGAGCAAGACGACCGTGGTTTGAAGGCAGGGTGGGGCATGTGCTGCGTCCAAACAGCTTTTCTTCAAACACTTTGCAAATAATCTTAGTGATGTTTACTTGCGACTTGTGGAATTCCTCTCCGGAAACAGGTTAGGTTACAGATTATTTTTGCTCTAACGAAATTCTCCCCTTTGCTCTCGAGATTTCACGCAAAATAAAATAGATTCATGGTTGACAGACATTTAAAGCAGCTTCCAAAACATTTACTTGTAAAGCCTTGTCAATGGGGTGTGTGCCCAATGGCCAATCAATGGTTATCATTGTTCATAGTCCAGCGCAGCAATTTTCAACCAGCAGCCCCTTAGTGGGCCACAAGGGTACTGCAAGTGGGCCACCAAATCATTGAAAAAACACGATTTTAATGATTTAAATGTTTAAAAACTCATTCCATTGCATTTTTCTTGAAAAAAACCTTGAAAATGCATGACAGCAATAAACCAAATAACCGTACGTTGATCGCTGCAGTACGTGCTCCTTCCGGTGTGGCACTCCTTTGATAGTCAAAACAAACATGCTCTGAGAACACGCCTGTCTGGATGTGGGCCGCAAACATTTTTGAGATTTTCAAGCGGGCCGTGAGTCAGAAAAGGTTTGGAGCCGATGTTCTAGCATTTCTTTTGGGAAACCATTGGATTTGAATGAAAGCGGCAGGCTTAGCCAGATGTTGCATTCAATGACACCAGGCTGCACCAGAGGCCCAGAGGCATCATTTTTTGCATGTACAACATGCATTTTCAATTGGAAAAATGTGCAGAGAGAGAGAGTATGGAATGGCGGCAATGCAGCCTTTGTATCTTCTGAGGGTTTGTTTAGAGATACAGTATCTGTATCTGGCCGCCTTGTCAAGTCTGTTTGATGAACCGCCAGGATTGGATCCTGAGAGAAAGCAGATCTGTCCAATATGAGTCGGACTTCAAGGCGGATTCTATGCAGTGAATGGCACACTGCAAAACATGAAATGCACATATATTCTTCATTCTTTTTAGTGCGAGACTTTTGAGACTAAATTGACCGAACTAGATTGTGTATTTTCTGACTTTTTCCCAAGCTTTCCAAAAATATGCTTTCTACGAATAAGAATAAATAGCTCATTCCATGGATTTCCTCATAGTCAAGTCATATCAGTAACTTTTGACGAAGAGGAAATGTCAATAAACACATCTTCATTTCAAGAAAGCAAGAAGAATGTTTTATAAGATTACGCGTTCTATCACGAGAGCTGTTTCCTTGTTTCAAGAGATATTCTTCTTAGTCACCCGAGTAGCAGATCATTTTGCTGATATCTAGAAGTTTCCTTCACCAAATTCAGGATCCTTCCTTGTTTTCCGTTGGGACGGTGTCAGAAGGGGCAAATACAAGTTGTTCTTGGGCTCAACTCTGATGTAAACACAGTGAAGCTGATTGACTTGAAGGGGGCGAGACTCACATGCATGCAGCACCGGACCCTGAGCGACACCCTCCCACGGCCCCCTCCCCCCCATGCTGTGTTTACATACCACCCTGGAAGCGGGCTAAACAGCACCAGATCGCTCGCAAGCTTGGACACACTTTAACTCTACTCGAACACAAACAAGAGCAGAATTAAAGCCACATGGGCGTCGCTCTTTAGCCTACCTCACGCTGGGACGGCCACGTTGGCAATAGACTATTAGAAATCCGATTCGGGGATATTAAATGTCTTTGTCATCGCTGCTCAGTTCCTTAAGGTTCCTTCCTATTTCCTTCCTTCCTTCATTCCTTCCTTCCCATTCACTAGCGCTTGCAATGCGATCCTCCTTTCATCCCCTAACCACCCATAGGGAATGTTTACGTAACCCTGTTTAGTCTCTGCTGGAGCCCTCATTCGTAGCCAGTCATCGCGTTTGTGTAATTAAGGTGGCGACTTGTACCATTACTCCTGCCTCAAACGGGCCATTAAGGGGAAGCCTTGTAACAATATGAAGTATTTAACCACTTTGGTCAAAGTCTTAATGAAGCTATTGACGTAATGAGTGAGTTACTGGTTACAGTTACAGTGCGGGGGGTTGACTCTTTTGTTTGTGTTCCCAGATGAATCAGTTGGTCAGATGGGGCTCTAACAGAATACTGGGCCCTAGCAATTGTTCCCATGGTTCCTTGTATATCATATTGTAGTTTGAATTTTAGACAATATATATCACAGTATTTCAAAAGGAGATTTTAAAAGGAGTGCAAGACCGGGTAAGAGTATTTATTGCCTGGAGTTAACTATCAAGTTATTATTCATTACAAAAATATTAATTAAAAACTTTTGATTAATTTATTAATAATTAAGTAATTTTAGATTTTTCATTGTTTATTAAATTATTTTTAATAAACAATTTTTATTTTATTTATTTTATTTTTAGGTATATTGTTTTGTGTGTGTGTGTGTGTGTATTCTATGGAGACACATACACATATATATATATGTGTTTATTTATCATAGATTTGACATTTCTCTATTTTCTAGTTTACTCATTTTTAGGATTATTGTATATTGCACATTCTTCAGCTATTTCTAGCTGAAAGTTCAGCCGGCTCTCTCCATCTCTCCTCTCATCTTTAAATTGGCGAAACTCCCAGCTCCCAGTCTCTTCCCAACAGAAGAGTAAGTGGTGCGTGTGGATCTCTCACCTTTCCCAGGTAGCTGTTGGAACCGGGGGCCGCCGTCCTACTCCGGGGTGATCTCCGTTTCCTGATGTACCACTACTTTGGTGACGGACATATCTGGGTGCTGCTCCTTGGCTTCCTTTATGGCTTGGGCCAGAGCCTAAACAATGGCAGGGAGGGGGGGGTATATTTTTTCCTCTTTTTTGACATTGTCTTTTGTTTGCTTTTTGCGCTGTGAGGTGCGATTAAGTCTTTCAGGCATCCCTCAATTTTTAACGGGGGGTTACATTATTTTTTTTTTGATGCTGAAGAGCATTCATTCGGTCTAGCCAGTGAAGTACAACTAGAACTCCTCACCTTATCATGGTCGATCTCTGTGTCTCCAGTGATGACAATCCTCTTCTCAATGCGAGTTTCGGATACACCTCCTTTCACAGTCTGGAGACAGAAAAAAATTTGCAAAGATACCAAAACAGGCTACGCAAGTGAGATATATACACAAAAAGTGTAAATAAATAAGTCATTTATATCATCCAAAGCTTGCATGGGATTACACATGATCCTCACAAAAAAGGATTTAAAGGATTGGCTCTTTTTTAATTTTTTTTTTATTTTTTGCAATCAACACATCCATAGAACATTAACCTTAAACCTTATTTTTGCAGTATGGAGTAACTTTTTCAGTGACTTTCAATGCATTCCAATGGGGCAAATGATTAGACCTTCTAAAATGCAGGATAAAGGACATTTTTTAAAACATGAAGCAGACAGCAAGCAGTCAAAAGTGTCTCAAGTTAATTGACAATCCCGGAGATTGTGTTTGAAATGCAATATGCAAAGGAGATTGTCGGGGAGCTCCCCGACTCGCCATTTGCTAAGCAGAGTATTTCTATTAATCATGGTTTCTTGACGGCTAAATCATTCGCCCCATTGGACTGCGGCACAATTCTAACTCTATTAATTGTGCCGTGAGCCAGAAATATAAATGCCTCCTCAAGTAGGTGATGCGAAACAATGTTTTAACAGGGCATTAGTAGCAAAACAACCAGCACGTATCCATTAACCAGACAGCGGCAATTTGAGGAGCAGAGGTCGGTAACATAAAACATGGTGACATATGACATAGATGCATGGCAGTCATTTCCCCTGACATGATTAGTATTGATTCGCTGGTGTAGGCCGTGGGGTGGGCTAACCTTGGTGATCTGGGTGGTGGTGGTGGTGCTGACCGTCTCTGACGTGATGGTCTGGGCGCTCAGCAGAACGCCCGCGTCCCTCTCGGCCGGGCTATCCGCCGCCTGCGGGAGAGACACCTTTGGAATGTTAGACCAGACCATCTTGGGGAAGGAGCGGGGAGAAAGCGGAGAAAGCACAAACTCATCGTAATTTTTCCTGATTCTCCTTACCGACATGTCCCAGAATGCTCCTCACCTGTGCAGACTCGTACGTGATGGTCTTGGTCTCGGTGTGCACCAGCGGGATCTCCTTGTTGGCCACCGTCCCCCGCAGGGAGTTGGTAACGTCCGATATGGTGATTGTCTGGGTCTTTAGGACAGGAGACTGGGGGGGGGGGGGGGTCGGATACACACCATCAGACAGTTCTCTGCTAATTCTACAAATGAAAACAGTTAAAAGCCATATAGGCCTCAACAGAAATGCACTATGAAACATTATAATGTGAGTAAATTCCATCAATCATCTGGTCTCCGCAGTATTTTGTAGCCATTAGTATCCTCTTACCAGTATAGCAACAATGCTGGCAATCATCTTTCAGGGATATGAATGCTTTTTTGTAGAACATTTGACTGTTGACATCACTCATTTTTACCACGAGCATCTGTGTTCACCATTCATTTCTATGACATTCACAAACCATGTCTCAAAAACGTGTTCCTGAAACATCCAAAAGAATCAACATAGCCATCAATAGCCATGGTAAAAGTCTGTGATCTTGAGAGAGCAATTATTTTTCATTAACTGAATTATAAAAAGAACACGGTATTCCTTTACTTTTTTGTAACTTTGTAACTGGTGTGCTATCACGGAAAAACTCAATCTCAAAGGACCTCCTGGTTAAATAAGGGTTAAAAAATAAAATAAAATAGGTCCACACGATCCTTTTGGTAATAAGAAACCACCCTATTGGTCCAACTTGTGGAGCCAGTAAAAAATACTTCCTTTATTAATAGTTGATAGCATTAAACATTGGATTGTGTCATTTTTTTAAATATATATATTAGCATTGGAATTTTCAACCATATTTTAGTCGGAAAGTTGTTCTTCAGTTTCTATTGCAAACAAGTGTATGGACTTAAGTACAGTATATAACAAGATATTCGGAACGCATACAGTCAAATGTTCTACAAAATTTGCTCTACAAAACATCACGTTCTTTATATCTGGAGCAAAAGTGGAAAAGATACATACAACATAACCCTATTCAGATTGCATCTCTGTTATAAGGGAAGAGTAAATGCCAGCCGGTTGTTTCAAGATAAATTAATGCAAAACAACCACAAAAGCATTTGAGTCTACTCGGAATACTGACAGGAAAGGGGGGTTACTATTGGATGTAGTCTTCTGTACCTGTTAGTAATTACAGTAAATGAGGCTGAGAGGCTGAACATGTGCTTTTCATAATAAGAGTCCTCCTGTGGGATGCGGAGATGAGCACGGAGCCCGAAGCCTGCCAGTTAACCACATGCAGTGGCTCAGATATGCATATTATGAAAATCAAAAAGATTCATAAATTAATTTCAGTTATCTTAATTTTTATTTCTATCGCCAACCTTTGTGCTAAAAAGAACGATTTGTTTAGGTCGCCGTCAAGGCTATTAAATCGTTGAGCATTTTAAGAAAAAGGCTAAAAGAAGATATGTAAAACACATACTATACTGTAGCGTAGAAGGTTGAATTTACTTTTATGTACGAATCTGATAGTTATTGTGTTTTTCAGAATCTTGGTAAATAAAAGGAGACTTTTAATGTGGAGGAATGTCGATCTCACATCTCTAATCTTGTGATATGTGTTTTCCAGTTTATGCTGTCATCATTGTAGTAAGTATAAAGTGTGAGGAAGATATACCTCAGAAACCAAAGCAGAAGCCAACCCAAAACGTTAAAAAGTGTAGTGTGTAGTGAAATCCAATGCCTCAGTGTCTAAGGCACAGGATGAGGCTCTTCCATCAGAGTCTGTGATTACAGTGCAATGGAAGAATTGAAGCGCCAACACCTCTGAGCTTAACCTGGCCCTTTGATTACATTTTGAAGGACAGTAGACAACATAATGGCATCATCTACATCCACGCAAGGACTTGGCAAGGACTTGGCAAGGACTTGGCAAGGACTTGGCAAGGACTTTACTTTGCTCCCAAAAGTGTATGCAGAGATTGAATATTGAAATGAATTCAGTTGGTTGTCAAGTATTGCAATGACAAAGGCCGTGTGTGGCCGTGGCCTTAGAAAGTACGACATGCGATTCTTCTAAGTAGACTAGAGATGTGTTAAATACCTGGTAGACGGTTTCAGTGTGTACTCTACAACAGCCTTCCTCAGGAGACGGTTGTTGTATACCTGTGGGAAGTGACTAGACACTGGTGTCTAGTGTTGACTGGCAGAATATCTGGGACAGTATTCCAGGGGAGGGGCAGTTGTCGAGCCCCCTGACTGCGGATTACTGTCCCAAATAACCAGTGACGTCTTCTGAAGAAGGCTGCAGATCAACACACCAAACTACCAACAAGGTATTGATGCAATGAATCGTGTAGACCGGATCGACAACCAGATGTCACATACTGTATATCCAAACTACACATGCTAAATGCATTTATTTTCATAGTACTTACTTCACACCTAGTACCTTACTTTTAAATGAATACTTGAAATCTCCCATAAAGCATTACCATATCATGTAAAATGGCAAAAGCACTACGCTAAATGTGGTATAGTGATTTTTCAACAGGGTGCATTACAGTGGAAGTACAGGCTTACAGTTTCAAAGTACTGTAGTCAATCTGAACACTCAATCATCAGGAACTGCGCATGTGAGTAACACAGACAAAAAAATTCTAACATATTTAATACATGTACTCGCATGCACAGCTGATTGCAGTTAATAATAGTCCAGTTCCGCAAGGCAGCCTCAGTTAATGAATCTGCTTTGAGCAACATTTCAAAGGGTAAACATGTTACAGTACTTTTTTTCCCAGAGCTATTTCCATTGGCACATTCTCTGAAAACAAATGGTTCATCAATATTCCCTGTCAACAAGATAAAGGGTTCCGAGCCACTGCCTTAACTCCAACCCAGGACGACAGGATGAGAAACTGTTTGTCAATCAATGCTCAATAGTTAGTACAAGTTTTTATCATCTGAAAAGTACTTATGGATGAATCTGAACAATTAGAGAGACAGAGACAGACGTTCATTAAAGCCACTTGATTGGTATATTAAGAAAAATCAATTTGATATCTTCAAGACTAGTTAACACACAACAGGATCGTATCGTTGAATCCAAAGTATTCAGTAAGATAAAACCAACAACTCTGGCTTCAGGGCCTGAAGAATATGGCGAGCAGTAATAAAATGAAGGGCCTGGCAAACATACGCAAATGTGCACTTGGTCTGTTGAGATACAGCCAACATTTGGAAATGCACTTTAAGTGCATCGCCTGCCATAATATCACTCTACTTAACCCTGATACTGGTGTATATGGATGGGCTATAAATTATTTTCTTCACAAGGTTTTTCTCTCTCTTGGGGTTGGGGGTGGGTGGGGGAGGGGGCAGAGGCGGTTAACAAGAACACACGTCGGACATCAATCGGGAAACAAATAGAGCGTGTTTTCTATGATTTGACCACCACCGGAGGCGAGGTCGGGTAAACATATTACACCCGCGCCTTGAGAAGTGCAACAGAGTCAACTTTTAAGGC
The DNA here is from genome assembly GCF_960531495.2 of Zeus faber. NCBI lineage: Eukaryota > Metazoa > Chordata > Actinopteri > Zeiformes > Zeidae > Zeus > Zeus faber. The sequence goes on from NC_137193.1 coordinate 30,641,840, forward strand.
CATTGAAGATACACGGAACAGCTCACGGATTATTTCACATGTTCGGCCGGACCCAAACCAACCCCACCCCGTCCTCTTTGTCCCAACGCAATGCTCCAACGTGAAACCACGTTCTGTACTTCAGAGTTTTCAGCCGACTGATTGACGTCAGGCGCTTTGAATCCGCGACTTTAAAAGTGTCCCAGATAAAATACGCTGACTGGGAAAGCTGTGGCAGTCTCCTGAAAGAGAGGAAAGTATTGCGTGTAGCAGTGTGCAAGGGTAAATGTTGGCTTTCCCTGTGTGATAACGAACCAAACATTATGCCTTTGGTACGAGGCAGTGGTGTCACTAAGGGGGTGGGGGTGCGGACAGCACCGGGTGACCCCATCAGAGGGGGTGACACCACGGCTGGCGAAACGTGAATCTTGTTCACCCAATGAAAAGTTAAACGTGCGTTTTGCCCACCCAATCTGAAGTTGTGAAATCAGAGCTCTGCTGCGCGTCTCCGATCTCCATTTCTTAAGTGAATTGAGTAAAAAACAAATGAAAACAGTGTGTTTCTATTGTAGATGTATGAGCCATGAGGTACCGCACTGGGTGCCACCAACCCTGGTAACGCCACTGATACCAGGGGCGGTTTAATGGGCGGTCTTTTCAAAAAACAAACACTACAGTCTAGGGAGGGGCTATTTTTTTTCATTCCCCGTTCATCTAACGTTGATTGGATAGAGTTTGTTCTGTGTGTGTGTGTGTGTGTGTGTGTGTGTATGTGAATGCGTGACTCGAGCGGGGTAAACGTACTGTAGGGGGCAATAACAGGAAGCTGATCTGTACAGAACAGAAGGGGGGGAGACATGACACTTATCCCAAAGCGGTCTTGAGAGAGTGACGTTTTTCCCTGTGGTTTTAAGATGTTCGGAATTGGGAGCCATTTCAGATGAAGACCAGCCACAGCAGGGTCAGCGCCATCACCAGTAGGCCAGACAGGAGGAAGGAGGAGAGGCGCAACGGCGGGAGCCCGGTGGACTGCAAATGACGGGGGGCAGCTGCCGAGGCCCCGGCCTCCTCCGGCATGTCGATGGACACCTTCAGGGTGCGGCCGCTTGGCTTCGCTCGCTCCTCCTCCTCATCCGACAACCACCATAACTCCTCTCCCTCCTTCCCCTCCTCTTCCTCCCAACCGTCCTCCTCGCTCTCCTCCTCATCCTCTTCGTCCAGAAGATAGTCGCGGCTACGAAGGACCACGCCACAAGCTCTTACCTTACCGCGCCTCCCTCCTCGCTGTGCCCGGCAGTGGGGAACCAAGAGAGACAGATAACAAGAGAACGGATGATGAGCGGGGGGTGGGGTGGGGGCAGGGGTCGGGGGAGGAAATGGTCAACATATGGAGGGGTAGGAAGGAGGAGGTGTGGACGTAGAAGGTAGTGACAAGGCAGAGTGGGGCAGCACCCATTTGGAGGATGATGGTATGGGGGTGGGGGGGTTAGTGAATTCTTTGCAAAAAGTCTCCGGCAACGCATCTATTGAAAGAACGTCTCCTCGTCTACTATGCTGCTGAGCATCCATCACTCTGCACTTAGTAGTGGGTTTCAGAATAAGGGCAGTGAGGGCGTTGGACCCTGGGTGGTCGAAACCAGGCCGCACCCTGAGCAAGTGCAATTGCAGCAGAAGTAAGTAGGCAGTATGTATATACAACGATCCAAGCCTGAAAATGTCTGTGTACCCTGATGATACAGTGAAGGATTTAACTGGAAAAGGATGGACGCTGTCCCTCCCCTCGGCTGATAAACCGTGACACAACCATCCAAAAGTTCGCTCTAGGGTCTCTCAGGCACCTGCATTTTTCAAATGAGTACTGTATATTGGCGCCTTGAGTGAATGCAGGGCAGAAGCGGAAGAAGGACAGAAGAGGAAGGGATAGTAGATAATTTACTGTTTTTAAAATGGACCTTTAATCCTTAGATCTGATTAGAAAAAGGTAGTCTTTGGCAGCTAAATTTGCTAGCAATAGTGCAAACGTTTTGGCAGTGCGACGTCTTTCAAATGCCAACTGGGGAAAGGATGGACACAGGATGGAAAAACTGAGTTATGGACGAGTTGGCCAGACCTCAGTGTGGCAACCGCACTGCTTTCTGTGACTGAAGCATCAGCCTGTTATGACCTTATGCCTTGCCGAGCCTATCGTGTACAGTACCAGGTCTTTCCTGGAGTGTTCTACGCTGTAGGATGTATATAATAATTTAACTTCACATGCTATTGCATTATTTTACAGACACACTTTGAATTAGTGTGTCTTTAAAAAGTTAATTCATAATAACCCGAAGAGATAGAAGATATCAGGTTCGAGTTTGCAAACGTTAAAATTGTGCTCGATAGGCTTAGTACAAATGGGCCGTTCAGTGGCCTAGTCTTGGAGGGGGTCTTTGAAAAAAGATCAGGGAGGTTTGATTATTGTGCCGTGGCCATCTGGGTGGATAGAGGCCGAATTCCCAACCCACTCCCACTGGATCCCAGCTCATGTCAGGGAAAGAGTTAATATTATGAGGCGAGGGTCCGGCGAACAGAATAAGTCGCCGACCGTCTGCCGTCCCGGGCTCAGTCCCGAAAACCGGCGTCCACCTCGCCACGAAGAGGGAGCAATGGAGACAGTCCGGGCGGAGAGGGTGAGGCAGTGGGCGGAGAATTGAGAGGGGAGCCGGGGCAAGACTTGAGAGGGAGTTGGAGGGGAAGGGGGGGGGGTAGAGAAGACACAACAACATTGGACAAGGTTGGACGGATTTGGGGGTCAAAACATGGAGGGGGACAGGTGTGGAATGACATGAGAGGGAAGGGTCAGTTTGATTTTTTTTTTTTTTGCAATGATTCTTCATGTTTTGCCTGTTTTTTGTGCTTTGTTTTTGTTATTTATGCTCATCACTCTCTCACTGATAAAAACTTCCTTACATCCTTACTGCCACAAAGTCATGCTGAAACATCGTCGGGGAGGATCCCGCCCCGAAGCCATGCCTTTTATTTTGCAATTCAAGCAGGGGAGGACAGAAGCCAGCGGCAGCCATTGATGGAGCGGAAGGGGGATAACACAGTACTTTGGGGGATAAAAAAGGAGTGTTTTGTAAGGGGGGGAGGGCCTAAAGCTGGCAGGTCAGCACAATCCGGGAAGGAAGGGGCGAACAACTGATCATCTGACCGTCGCTTTTAACCGCCATTCAAAATAAAAGCCCGTTCTTTATATGGCTCATAAAGAATCGTCAGGTTGTGGTCTCTTGCTGCAGCCTCTGCCAGTAAGCGCCAAGTTAAGAGTTCCTTTACCTCGGACACGCCACCGACTACTCTGTATGTGGGTTCAACAGACGACATCGTCACCTGTGCACACACACAGACACACAGACGCGTACGCGCGCGCGCGCACACACACGCACACACACACACACACACACACACACACACACACACACACACACACACACATAGGCTGTCTTCACACAGTAGTAGGTACAATGAGAAAGACTCTCTTTCAGGCCCATTGTGGGTGAGTAAATTGATTTTGCTAGAACCCCTGAGGTCGAATTCCTCTTTCTTCCACAGCAAAACCAAGGGATTGGACTCATTACAATCTACTGCAGTTGGATTCACTCTTACCCACCAATTGAATGAGAAAATGAGAAAAACAACGGCACCACCAAGTGGAAGAATTATCCATGTACAAGCACAAATAATTAGAACCCCCTCCCCCCACTGACATCATTCATGTGCGATGACATTGTAAACCCAACGAAGTGGTCACCCGTTCAGCTGCTGAAGCTGAAGAGGGACTTACCCCGGCACCGGACTGCATCTGGCCGTTGATGCTGGTGGTGCGGAAGGGCGAGTTTGTGGAGAGGCGCTTGTCCCACTCGCTGGGTCGGGGTTCTGGCACTGACTCCATGAAGCTCCTCTTCAGCTCGCTGATGCTGGTGTGGTGGCGCATGATCTCCGTCTGGGTCTTATCCAGGTCCTGCGTCGGGCGGCATGCAGAGCAAGCGCAGAAATGAGGGACAAAGCTCCGTCAGGCAAAGCAGAATAGAGATCAAGGGTGTGGAGGTAAAATCACTTGTATGATGGTAGAGTACAACGGGATGAAACAGGAAGCCGCGGAGTGGAGGCGGAAAGGTAGGGACAGTGGGAAGTTTTAAAATGAATAAATAAAAATAGAGCAGGATGAGACAGCACAAATACAAGAGAAACAAAACAGTAGGTGTGGTGAGATTCACTGGAGATGAGACTTACTCATGTATACATCTAAAAATACAGTGAAACATTCCCTCTTTAAACAACGTGCAGCACTATTGTAGGCTTGGGTGATATCCAACATTTTATATTGCGATGCAGTCCCGCCCAAATATTGCGATACACGACATAACCGTCATTGTATAACAATTATTAAAACAACATTTTAAAGATATACAGTAATAATATTATATTATATATAGCAATTAATTTATTATCAATTAATTGCGAACAAGAATTTGACCAATAAGATTTCAAATTAAACAATTAACTGAACAATCTGCGAAGCATGCTGTGAACTCGCAAGAATACGGAAGTGAGTTATGTATGATGTTATAATCCAATATGGTGGTGCCCTGCTGCAGATTGTTTAACTGTCTCCTTTCCATTTTGCCTGGTTCCAGACCTTTGAATCCGCCCACTCCACCGAGTTGACTGATTCTTCTGAAGATGGAAATGGAGTCTGACGAGTTGAGAATTCTGTCTGATATCAGGCCACTTGAGGGGTTATGTTAATGCTACTAGCGCCAAGCGGAGCAACGGTTTCGCGTGCGACAGACGTGACGGAGCACAATTTTCGATATTCGATACTGTGAAAATGTCGCATAATGGCGGCAAATATCGCAATATTCTCTTATTATCGAATATCGGCCCAAGCCTATGCAGCATGGTGACATTCTGAGGTCAGACACACACTGGAGACGAACCGAGACACAACCCCCCACCACCACCACTACCACCACTGTTTAATTTGTCTGTGTTTAACCGTCGATGTTTCTCCCTGAGACGGGGCAGCTGCGATCGGGCGTGAGGAAAAAGCCTTCCGCAGGTGCATCGTGATCCGGGAGGGCAACTAAAACATCTTCTGAACAGCTAAGAGTTCAGTTCACAAGCACAGGGGGGAAGGGGTGGGTGCGTTGTCTGAAGAAAATCTGCTGGGTGAAATGGTCTCCTGGTGCCATAAATCACTTAAATATTGTTCTGTAAACCCTCCGGTTCTCCCTGACAGCCTATTATCTGGGCAGCGCGCAAAGAATTCAGAAAATACAAAATGTGGGTAATTCTAATGAATTCAGCAGTCGTCGCTTTGCAAAAGAGGAGGAAAACTGGAAAAAAAGTGAAAAAGGAGAGCGTAAAAATAGGTATGGAGTCAACAGATTTTGTGATACATTGGCACTTGAGGGGGAGCGATATTTCATACACAACTGTGGTAAAGGCCACGTCCATTCAATTTCATGTCCTTTCAGGTCCATTTTTTTTTAATGTACGACGGAGACAATGGAATCAATGTCCATGCCTAGCATGGACACCTAGCTCAAAAAATGCAAAGAAAAGCAGGCTGTCTTCAATCCAGGAGACCATTATTTACCATTGTGCCATTAAACAGGATATTTAACGGCACATTAGAAGAGAGACGATGAATTCCAGCGCTGTGCACGGTGACAAAAGACAGAGAGAATAGACGATGCATGAAATGTCAGGATCCTCACTTTGATATGGGGTGTCTGCACTGCAAAATAATGAAATCTAACAATGAAAATAAGCAATATATCTTATGTCTGTTGCTTTTGGGATGAATTGGCCGGGCGAGAATGGTCCGCTGATCATTTTCTTGATTCAAGTTTATTTTTCTATTATTTATTCTTCTTTTTTGACATAGATTTTATTTTTTTTTGCAGTGAGGATCAACTGTCACAATGGCAAGATGGACCTTAGCGGTGAGAATCAGCATGCAGGAACGAGTCACATGTCTGGGAATATACATGACTGGGGCAGAGGGACCCACTCCGGTCGGTTTCCATATTTGCTGTGTGTAACTGAGCAGAGGACGAAGCGGAGCACCAGGCCGGGGAGTGAAACACCTAGAAACCACCTGAAGCGAAGGTGGCACAAGGCTTAGAATTCAAATTATAGTTCCACTCACAAAAAAAGATAAAAAATAACATGAGGAAAAGTTTAAAAGCAGACTTTACCATTACACGTTGTTCACGTGAATGAGGCCCACTCAGTAAAATCATCAAAAGTCATCGGCCATTTTCAATTTCCTGCCGTGCTGCTCTGAACACTGTACGTATTCTAATCGACAAACAGAAACCAATCATGTATTTTCCCCAAAACGATGGAAAGGCCGAGAAAAAACATTGAAAGAGAAGTGGTCAAGCTACTTGCTTTAGAATTGGAAAGGAAAATGGTGCATGCCAGGCCTTTAGGGTTTAGCCGAAAACAAGGAAGCTGAAGAGATGGGAAATGAAAAAATAATAATCATAAAAAAAAAAGAGAATAATAAGAAATGTCCAAGCCAAAACGAACAAGCGACACCGTCATGCAAACGGAGAAACTCGCAGCGGCAGACAGTCAAAAAGGAAGAGTACATTCCAAGGATAGGATACAAACCTCCAACATTAAATTGCTATGCCTGATATAAATAGTTTCGCCCTCAAGTTTCTTAGCTCTTTTCTGTGGGGTGGGGGGGGAGAAAAACGGGACACTCCGTTGGTCTCAAAGTGTAGAAAGGGTACAAACGTTTAATTTCTACTGTTACTGTTTGACTTGCAGTGAAATGCAATTCTGTATGCGATCGGTGAGCATGGCAGAAGTTGCAATGGCGTCATTCAAAACAAATAAGGACACGTGGAGGGGTTCGGGTGCAGCAAGACGGAGCGCAGTCTGAGAAACCTTGAAGGAAAGGTCAGCCGATTGATTTCAGTTTGGAAACAGGTTGACAGGTACATGCAGAGGCTGTGTTTTTTTTTATTTAGGGCTGCAAAATTCATCACTGCGTTTGGTGAGGTGACCACGATCAGCAGCAGGATTGGCAGAAGCCTCTCGTAGACCCTACTGCAATGGTTTTCACTTTATTTTCCCAGTTACCTGAGAAGCTTTACCCTGAGAAAATTGGCTTCCTGATGGGTTTTGAGCCAGCAGTTGTCATTTCATTCACATTGATTCTCCTCTGGAGCTCTTTGAGAAGGTCGCTGTTATTAAGAACTGTATGAATAACACTCTGTATCTTATCAAAGTCATCAGTACTGTGACATGGACGATGATAACAGCTAATGAGCTGCGCTGAAATTGACATGTGATCTGCATGTATGTAACAATGGGTGTGTATCAATAATGCTCCCTTCCTGTGTGAGTTCCAGTCCGAGCAGAACTGATGCCCCACAATGTTTATTCCTCCACATTCTTCCTAAATAGCACTGGGTACATACGCCAGCATCGCTGTACAATTCAACTCTGCCAACAGTTTTGAAGAACATTTCACTGTCTACGATCCCTACGGCAGGGATAGATGAGAAGACTTTCAAAAGACAGCGTCACACACTTAAAGCCCCAGGTGATGGGTGAATAAAAGAATACACTTAGTATATTGTATATTATAATATAATATAATAAGTGTATTTTTTTCAATATATAATAATTATATATCATATTTTTATAATATTATTAAAGAAATATTACTGTAACTATCTACAAAAGATAGATTTTGGCATGAAAACCTGCATTTTAAATTTAACCAAGTATCTATACACATCTGGCATTTGTAAATAACTAAACCGTTTGAAAATCGGTCGAAAATTCAGCAAGTTATGATGATTTTAATTGTGGATGGACCTCCGGCCCCAATAAACATACAGTACATGCATTAGGAGACGCAGCTGCCCCGTACCAATGTGGTGGCCGTGTTGACGCACAAGATTCAAGCAATAAGTAAAGTAAAGAATAAGAATAAGTAAAGAAAACTGACACATCCTTTATTTTATGTTTCAAAACCTTTGCAAAGTAGCCGCCACTTCCAGAAATTGCTCCATAGACACTCGTACTGAGGGCGCGTATGGGGTTTTGGAGATGGCAGTGGACCAAACCACTGTGAGGCATATGAGGGGGGGACGCAACCTTTCGAAAGTTAAAAACGCATTGTTTTAATAAGCATAAGAGCTTTCAGTGCATATCACTGTATTATTTAAAACAACATAGTTATGTTGACAATGATATGTTGAGCCCCCTGTTGACACCCCCCCCCCCCTTCACCCCCCACCCCCCAAGATTTCCGCCCCTGACTGTGATCACACAACTTGGGATCCTAGCACACACTAGAGGATTTGAGAAGACTTCAATATCAGACCAACCTGATATTCCTGATCTTACAATACAATAGATCTCCTTATGATTCTCTTAAGATCTTGAAAATGAGTCTCAAGCCTTGACAAGCCTAGCAAAGATCCCACTGACATGATCTGGTTAAAATTTGTGGCAGTCTATGGATTGACTGTATATACAGTATAGAGGTTGACATTAAAAACCGTGGTATATTCTCTTGTGGACAGCACAAGGCAGTGAATAACATTTTGGTTCTCTTTAGAATAGCAACTACTTCAACGAAACACTTTTACTTTGATAAAGTGGCTTCGGTAACACGCTCTTGTATAGCTGGGGGCAAACATACAAGGTCGAGCAAAAGCCAAAAGAAAATAGATGAAAGAAATAAAATGAACAAAATAAAATCCCTATAAACACATCACATTCCAAACAAGCAAAGCATGACTCTTTTACAGCACCGTGAAAGGAAAAAAATCATAGTTTAAAAAAAAAACAAAAAACCTGCAAAATTAGAAATGTAAGTTGATGCAAGCGTGAGGATGGGGATCTTATAAGGACCCTGAAATGGTGACGGGGGAAGCAGCGTTCTAACCTTCCTCACTCGCACCATCTCTGCGTTGTTTCTGTCCCGGGGCGAGTGCTGCTCCCGCCCCCCAGAAAGGAGGACAGGACACAAACAATGAATTTCACGTTAGAATTCCTTTTCGGAAGCTGTATGTCTATGCATGAAACGCCAAGACACAGGGTTGAAATATCAAGGGTCGTGGAGCACTAAACTGGGCTTTTCCTTAAAAAAAAATATATTCGGCCACATTAAACTGCATTTAAAAACAAGCCAAATTACCTCTATACATGTTTTTCAATATCAAAATAAATCTTCACGATACCAATAGTTGATATATAATCCAATTGAAAAGTTAACCAACTGGAATAATGAAATAGCCCTTATGATGGGAGCCCAAAATTTACTTTGTCCCATGGTCAAAAATAAGGATTTTTTAAGGGATCTTTTTAGGGAACAATGTTAATTTTTGTACAATCTGTAGGCCGAGATGCAAACCTCTGGCCTGTGATGTCAATGCGATGCCAATTTTATACTCTCACTCTCCAGCCATTTTCCTGGATATAAACATTAAATAATCTGTGGCCAAATTTAGTCGCCATCCACCATCCACGCCTTCCCAAGTTCCGGTTATGCGTCAGCTACAAACCTGGCTCCTTCTCTCCCTCTCTCCATTGGAGGCGGTGACGGCGGGAGAGTGTCTTCGCTCTCTTCTCGTCACTGACTGTGAGCGGCGGCAAAGACACAGCTCAGAAAAACCCAAAACCTCAGGCAAAATCACCTTGCAGCGAGGATTAAACTCACACACACACACAGAGACACACACATACTGTCCATTTCACTCATCAATATATTAGGCAATGCATGGTCTTCCGCCCCTTTTTGCGTGGAAGAAGAAAACATTGCGGGAAATATTTTGCTAAAACTAGGGCTGTCAAATTGATCCATTACACCAGGTTGACTGGTGCAATTTCAAGGAAAATATACAATTAGAATGTAAAGGAATTCTATATTCCCAAAATCCATGTTTAAATCGAGATTTCAAACTGTAAAATCAATAATGGAAAACAATCCACCAAACAATGGCAATCGTACGATAGGTGGAAGATGATGAACTTCTCCGATAGTAGTTTAAACTGACTAGTTGCCAAGAAGGCTCAAAGGACCATACAGGTTCAAGTTCAAGTTCAAGTTCAAGAGATTATACATATACATACGTTCATACATATATGCAGTGAAATGTCATGACACCCGGTGATTACGCACAATAAGCTCTATAAATACTAAAAAATACCAAAATGTGCGTAATCGCCACAAGGTGCTCGCGCAGGCAGCCGCAAGGGGAGGCGCCACAATCGCGATTCTGGGTCCTATAATTATATAATAGAATTAATTGACTGTGTTAGTGAGGTCTGTGCAATTAAATAAAATACTTATTTACTAATAAAATACTAAGAAAAACTTTATTTAAAAAAAAGTATTTTCAGTTTTTGTTCATTTTGCATTCATTTTGGCAGCCCTAGATGAAACGTAGGCACTTCACATGCGTACATGTATCCGTATACCACAGAAGAGTTGACCATAAGAAAAGGCTGATTATTAACCCAGTTTGTACCTTAAACACACATGAGACCAAATGGCGTTTTTTGTCCCCTACCTTGATATCCGCAGCGGGCTCCTGTCGGGGACTCTGGGTCTTGGCGGACTCCCCCGCACGCCCCGCCGCAGCCGCCTTCGCTTCCGCCTTTCGCTCGGCCGAGCGGGAAGAGCGGCCCTTGGGGGTGGACGCTTCGCGGCGCTCGCTGCGGTGCAGGCCGGAGGGCAGGGGCGACGGGGTGGCCTCGCCCGGGGACACAGGGGACATGATGGGAGCGCTGACGGGGCGGGTGTTCTTGTCCGGCGTGGACGCCATGGCTACAAAGGGGGAGGAGGGGAAGAGTTGCATTGAAGTTATTATTATTATATTATTATCATTATTATTATTATTACTGTATCCATATTGTTTTTGACAATTAAAATTTGACGTCAGTAGTCTCTGGATGTCATGGATGTCAGTTCTGACAAGCTGTCCTCCGAGTTTAATCCAAATCTGTCCATTTTTGTAGAAGTTAGTAAAAAACGCTGCACACTTTCATCATCCAATTCGTTATACAACTGCAGGTTGTGGCTCCGGATGTCCATTCGCATCGTGCAAGCTGCGTGGCGGAGATTCCATCGCTCTAGTGGTTACAAACTGCCCGTGTGTAGGTGTCTGTGTATCATCTTACCTGCTTGACGTCGGCAGGGCTTTTCGTTTGATATTTTATCTCTTTTGCTCTTTTTGTATATGAAGGCATTCTGTTCGTTGTGTCTCTCCTTACTTTGCAGGATTCAAGTAAGTCATAACATAGAAACGGAGTCCATGATGTGTTTCATGGACTCGGAATGCATTGGAAAACTAGGACCCGGAAAACTATAAATAATCACAGAAAGTCACTCAGTCATTGTTGCTTCACACGGCATCAGACGGTCACGTTTCTGTCACTACGTCATCATTCCCCGACACGGCACCAGACGGTCACCTGTCCGTCACTGAGAGTGCAGCTGTACTTCCACAGAAAACACGGTGAGTTATAACAACGAGTAGTCGTGGTTTACGGGCAAACATAGACGGTTGTTTTAAAGACAGGAGGGTTGCGCTGTGGAGACCACATAGTGGTTGCTCCGTGACATTAGCAACCAGGAGACGACAGACTGGGGGAGCTGATGCGGCCTTCAATGTAAACTCTGAAAATTGTGCTGCGTTTCAGAGAACCCTGAAAACTGTAATACATACCAAACACGACTAAAGTAGACCCTGTGTATTGCTGCCAGCTGCTATATTTATAATAATAATAATAATAATAATAATAATAATAATAATAATAATAATAATAATAATAATAATAATAATTATTATTATTATTATTATTATTATTATTCACCAACAAATCATCCAAAATGACATTGTTTTTACAAAGTTTGTCTTGGTTTATTTAATCAGTTATTGTATTGACCTTATTTATGACCTTTTATATTTATATATATACTGATACTGTATATATATATATATATATATATACACATAGACTTATATACGTATATATAAAGTCTATTTACTTTTTATCTTTGGCTGAAAAAGGTATTTTTGGCCATCTGTACACACTTGAAAATACTTGAGAAATACATGTTTAGATGTCCCTAAAACTGCGTGGCAGACAACACTTTACCAGCATACGCTAGTTGAACATACTATTTCGGGATTGAATTCCTTTTCAAATGCGTTGATCTATTGTTCAGCATTTAAGCAGATTTCGTTTCAGTTCACATGATTTTTATGCATCATTAGAAATTGTATTAATGTAATAAATTGTATTCTGTGATTCCATTTTGGAATGGATTTGACAAAGGTGGTAACAGAGCATTCCAAATTGGATTAGACAACTTTTAATGTGAGACCTTAGCAGAAATACGTTAATCCAATTGATGTATAGTCTGTGGAAGGGTCTTGTTTAAGTCTGCTATGCGTTAATTCATCTTTCAGTTCTTTCTGTTTATTATTCTTTTACATAACCTCTATCTATAAAATTAAAGCCCCCTGTTAATCCTCTTTTCTAAAGACCAGATTATTATTGTCTAGATTTTTTTTTTCTAGAGCTTTTTGGATTCAAACCAACTAGAGCGTGAACCCAATACATGGATTTTTTTTATCTTTTTTTTTTTTTTTGCATCACAATTAACTAAACAAATAATAAAAGTCAATGTGTGAATCAAGCTCGTCTTCGCAGGACATGACACATTCCCCTCAAGGCCTCCCTCCCAACATATCATATCAAATGACTCCATTGGTCATTTGCCCTGAGCCTCTGCTCTCCACTTAGACATTTCTCTAACCCAGCGACATGGGTTATTTAATAGGTCACAGTGTTTCTGGCTCAAAGCGGACATCTCTTCCCCAAAATAATTAGATGAGCTCCAGCTGTGAAGCTACTTCCATCGAATTTTACATTATCGATAATATCGATCATACGATAAAATTAAAAATCCATTTTTTCTTTGATGTTTTAGGTAAAAAAAGAAAGGAATTATTTCTCGATTTTTTTTTCACGGCATTTAACGATACTGTCAGAATCTCTGTAAAAGTGGACTAGGCCTTTGGACAAATCATTTCAGTGCACTCCATTCTTAAGAATGTTCATGGATTGCAATGTGAAAAACTTTAACATTTTGGATTTAGAAATTTTTGGGTTTATTTATTTTCTAGGTTTATTGTACGTTGCGAATGTTTTCATATTAACTGTTTATGCTTAGGTTTATTTTTCTTGTGTATTGTTCAATTTTACGTTTATTGTATATGGTCAAATTGTTCTTGTTAAATTTGTTCTTGGTAAATTTTATTTTTACCTTTATGTTTATTACTTACTGTTCATTTTGAGGTTGAATTTGTATTGCCAATGTTTTCTGTTTTTATTTTATTACTTCAGTATTGTTACCTATTGTTTTTACGTGTTTGACTGATATTGAGAAAATACTCATACATCATGACTGGCTTACTGAAAGGGCTGCAGGATCATCCAAAGCACACAACAACCTTTGCCGCTTTTATACAGAGATCCCGCAATACTGCCATAAAGAAGACCCGTCAATATGGTGGCTTTGCTTTTTGACACTGAACCAAACAAAGGTAGCATAATGCCACCCGGCATGTGATTTTAGATAGGATGCTGGCTTTCCGGATCAGAGGCGCGATCATGGGACATGACATGTAACACAACAGCGCCGGCCACTAGTGTGACGTAAAACATACAGTACACGTGGGGCAACAGACATCAATGAACTGGAGTGATCAATAGCTGATCACCTGGTTTCCACTGGCAATAGAAGTGGCCCACTGGCCCTTCTTCTATGACCTTTTATTATAAATTATTCATATTTAATATTATTATACAGGTAATAACCTGGAGCCGCAACTTGATCACCGGACCATCTGTGCCACGTGCGCCACCTTGTCCAATCCTCTATCAGCTTCCTCACTACAAGCACCAAACAGACTCCAAGCAATTGATAAATAGAAAAAAACAACTTTTATATCAATCCAGTTTTTATTTAAGCCCTTTAAGAGCAATATTCCAGAGAAAACGGCATGTACCGGGTCCGTCACTGCAGTGCAAAACTCCAGACCGGCAGGCAGCCGCAGCATACATGCGCAGTAGAGTCGGCTCCTCACCTACGTAACATCCGGCTGCAATTCCGTAGCACAGGACAGCGAAAAGTTAAAATATTTAAACCCTGCACAGCAAATGCCCTGTACTGTTGCCAATGTTCTCTGCCGGGCGGCCGTCATGCTGATGTTCACTAACATGACGACCGGTTTGACGTCTCCCGGTGTTCCGTGTGAATGCAGCAGTCACGGTGGCGGGTCGCACACATAACACGTCATTAAAAAACGTCACACCCTTGTCCCAACATGCCGGCTGTCCCTTTCAGACAGATGTCGTTTCGGCCCCGTTTTAGCTCTGTGACTACTTCCGCTGTCGGCTCAGCGCCAGATTACCATTGCCCCCCAGTTCGGTGGTTGTACCTTTTACGCAGAATGGCGAGGCTGAATAAAGGCACAACATTCCCGCCTTGAACAGGCTGTGTAAAAGGGGCCCGTGATTCACCATTGCAGAGCACCCACAATATACATTAAGACAGCATACCACTAGTTTTATATAACTATATAAATATATAGTTAAAATAATATTTATATATATACAGTGTATATATTTATATAACCAATAGAGCTACTACCCACTCCTGAGGCCTATAGCAAAACCCCGTTCCCATTGTACGGAACACACAAACACAGACCATGGTCTTTATCGTGGTCTTATATGATGCGGGGAGAACACCATGTAGTGCAGAGAATGTGTTTCTACTGGGTGCGGACCAGACTCAAGGGGGCGGAAAACAAGTGCGTTCCATACACAACAAAGATGTCTGACTACTATACGGACAAAGTTAACTGGTGGAAATTGGAGTCGTTACAGTCTCAGGGTACACCCAGAAATGGAAATGCCCGACGATTAACCCTATTGGAAATCCGAGAGCGGCAGAAACACAAAGGCACACGACTGATTGTCTCCCACAGGAAGAAATATCGATTCATCTGCGGCGCAGCAGCAGTTGTGGGACGCTCCCCGGGCGACTAACAGCAAAATAAAATACAGCGGTTGACATTTGAAGTGCAGAAGAGCGCGTAAATAGCACGCGGTGAGTTCCGGCGTCAACTCTGGAAATGCCAAAGTCACTTCGGGGAACGGTAGAGATCAGTTTTGTTTTTTTTCGTCAATCCAACTTCGTCAGTAAGGTTGGGTCTCGCGGCCTCTTCCTCCTGGCCCCTAGACTTGAGCCCTTCTCTGGGTCTCAGGGCGATTCCCCCCTTCTCCTCCTGCAGACAGGACCCGAACGACTCTGTCTCTTCCTCCCTTTCCCCTCCCTGGAGGTGGGAGGTTCACCATTTTTTCACCTGTTCTTCCACCCTTACCACTCTGCTGCAGCTTCTCGCTGTGCATTTAAGCCTTAAAAAGTATGTTAAATCAGCTATTTTATAAACGGAAAACTCACAATATTGTCCGCCATGTATTTACAGTATATGTTATGTCAAGAAAATAAATGGTGGCAGACTGTGCATTTTATCAGGCCTTTCGGGGCTTTATTGACAACCGGCTGTGGCCACCGTAATAGGAATGGATGTACTTCTGCAATTGCAGAAAATAATTCGAAATAAAATGTGATATAACTGTTATTCAAAATGTTTAAAAGTACAAAAAGACACATGGGACATTAAAGTGATTTTGTTCTGTTTTCTAAAAGCAGATTTGAGGGGATTTTTTTGGCTTAAACCTTTGCCCCATTGGACTGCATGTAAGCACAGTGAGAAGCTGCAGCAGAGTGGTTTCTCAATAGTAGTGTTCAGCTAGGTTTCATTATGAACAGTTATAAATGATGGGAACCAACATTTTAATAAGGCCTTCTTTGAAAAATAGCGAACCTATCCTCTCAACCTAGTTTCTAACTGGGTAATAATTCAATATGTCAAAAATTTGTCATAATGCATTGCACAATTTCGCAATTTAATGAGACGATAAGACCTCAAATTTTCTCACAATATGCGACCTGATATACAGTATATTGTATAACCATATGGACCATTTAGTTCAATGTAATGAGGCATAAGTTGCCGTCTTCAACATGGGATTTTCAGAATAAAAGCATATGTAAAAATGACCTCTAAAAACCTCGGTGTTTGATTCTAGTCCTCCAAGGAACATGGAGGCATGGGTTCGAGCTCTCAGACACTTTCAACTATTCCGAGCACCAGGCTGTGCCACCTTCAAACAACCCGTCTTGGCATCTGCCGTGCTGGCTGTGCAGCACAGAGAGCGGTAAAGCCCCGTTTGGAGAGTAAAGCTGGTAGGAGGTAGATAGGGAATTCTCCGGAGAGGCGGATAGTAGCAGCAGGAGGCGGAGTGGTTGGTCCCCAGAGGAGGAGATTTGGGACTATCACAAGCTTGAGAGGTTTCACAGTATCAGAAAAAGCCCCGTAGCTTTATTCGTTGCTCAGCTTTAAACAAATCAGTAATTCCCTTGAGATAACCTTGTTGTTTTGTACGTTCCTTCGACTCAATCTAATGTATTAAGTTAAATGTGTTACTTTATGAGGTCTGATTGACACAACACATACAATAAAGTCACCACTGAGGCCAATTTCCTGTGTTGTTCTAGTTTGAGCACTAGAAATTCCACAGTTGGGAATTGTTGCACTAATACAGTACCACTTTTCCACCGCACACCCGCTAACCCGCTATCTAGCTTTTGACTTTAGTGGGAAAGGTAACACTCGCAATAGTGGAAACATGACACCCAGGTAGAAGCCCAAATTTACGGCCCATTTCCAGACATTGGCACGTAAATAGACGGGAATATCTCTGTATCATTCGATCATTTCATATCCGATTCATATCAAAATCAAAATCAGAAGTTATTGACTTTTTTTCCCGCATGCGGGACCGTGAAGTGTTTTGAGCGTGGAGCTCGCTTTGACCGCTTTGTGGCCACGGACAGTCAACAACAGAAAACCGTGGTGTCGTGCCATGGTTTATTGCCTTTTTTTATTGTCTGTTTTGTGTCATACGTCGTTGTGTCAACGTCTCATGCGATCTCATGCGTTTCATATTTTTCCATTAAAAGAACGGGCAGAGTGCCCTGTCTCCTCTATAAATATATTCTGTCTCTGGTCGAACCTTTCTGACATATCACAATGAATTCCTGTCTCTCCCTCGGTGAGTCGGTGCCATCCTTTAAATCTCTTAAAGTCTCTTTCTCGGCACTTGCATGAGATGTGTTGACACTCATCACAGGTGAGCTGACATCGCAGTGAGCTGAAGGGGACGTTACAGGGTGATGGAGGGCACGGAGCAGTGAAAAAGGCGGAATGATTCCAAATATGATTCCGTTTTTAGGGGCACTTCACCGGGATTAACGGGCATATTTAATCTCTTCCCCCCTCCTCCCAGTCTATTTTTCCACTCCGGTCTTTATAGTACGGTGCATTCCGCAGTCTCATAACAGTAGGACACCACAGTCTAAGTATTTGCTTCAGCAGAGATCTCTCATAATGGAGAGACGGAGCAGTTTTCCACACTGTTTTCCAACACCCAGAGACAACCGATAATACGTCGATACGATAATACGAGGATACGTCCCACGGGGTGGGACGGAACCTGAGGAGTCTGGTGTGTCCTCTCCCTCTCCCTCAAGAGCGTGATCAGTTGATGGACTGAATAGACATTGAAAAGATATTGAAAGTGAAGGTTTAGTAGGTGACTAAACAGGGATAATAGCTATAATTTCAAGGTATTTTCAAGGACTGAATCTCACTGTTATAAACAGTTTGGTAGTTTAGGCTGGTGGTAGATTCGGTGAATTTACTGTACTTTAATTACTTAGTGGTCTACCCTGGCGATCCCGTTGCGAAGAGATTCAATTTTCAAGTCGAAATAAACAACGCTCGGTCGTCCAGATCAGAGGTTCTCAAACTTTTTTGGCTGGCGACCCCCAAAGAAATGGTCAAAAAGTCTCGCGACCCCGTCATTCTGACTCGCCGATGTTCAATCTGAGACCATATTCAAGTACACGTACAAACCCGCGGCACCCCATGTGATTCCAATTTGAATAAAATTGCCGTTTGTGCCGCATTTGTGCAGATTTGTACCGTAAAAATTATAATTTGTGACGCTATGATTTTTGACACATTTGACATTCATGAGCTGTTGTGTCATTTTCCACCCCATCTTTGTCCTTATCACTCAAAAGTATTCTTGTTTGTTTGTGGTACAGGTGACCAAATGGACGGGGCATCGGGGTGCAATGCCCCCCATGGTGCATCTCATGCCCCCCTACCCGTACCCAAATGCGTATGAAGAGGAAACAATCTCGGCTCCGCTGCGCATCCCCGTTCTCCGTCTCTCCAAACCGGACCACCCCCTGTCCACAGTCCCCCTGTGAAGACCGACTAACCCTAACCCTAACCCTAACCGACCGCCCTCGTTCAATTTGTTCCGGCTACGGCCCTGGTCTCCTCTCCCTGGACAGGATTGGGAGAGTGAGTTGCTATGGCTACAGGGACACACACTGTCTCTGTTACGGAAAATGTAGTTTACTGAAAAGTTCTTCATTGTGCATCCACTGAAAATTATTTTCATTTTTTTCTTAAAACCCTTTTTAACTTTTTTTTTGCGTGTGTTCAGAAAATCATCTGGCGATTCCCCCCGGGGGTCAGGACCCATAGTTTGAGAACCCCTGGTCTAGATAACGTTAGAAAGTAGATTCAAATTTTTCTCCCTTTCTGTGTCAGAAAGTCTTATCATAACACCGTTTAATTTGTTTCAGACACCAGACATAGAGAGGTAAATAAAGCCGACAGATGGATGTAAAAGAGGCCGCAATTACGACAGTTTCCCCTGTACACGCTGTCCAGCGAAACCCAGGCCAAGAGCCATTTGACACCAACGTACCTCCGTCCAGACTCCGTGAATTCCTCTTGCTGGAGGAGCGCTGGAACAGGGGAGCGGGCCTGTCGATCAGAGAGCTGGCTTGCCGAGTCTGCGCCTGGGTTCGCCCGCTGTACCGGAATTTGGAGCCCAGAGCCAGGAACTTCCTGGGGGTGGTGGCGACCTCTGTGGAAGTCAGCCTGCACACAGGGATGAACCATGTTGGATTTTTGTTGTGGAACAGCACACATACTCACAACATCTCAGCAGCGGGGACAAGAAAGGGAGCACCTTTCACCTGAGGTCTCACCTGAAGAAGGTGTGATGCTCCACGCACACCTTCCACAGCTTCTTGGACGCCTTGTAATTGGGCAGTTTGAAGCCGATTGCACTTTCGTACTGCTCCAGCTGTAAATGGCGGAGAAACAGAGCCAGACATTTCAGAAATGCGCATCAAAGGGCACTGCCTGGATCGATGGATTCCCAAGGGCCGACCTAGGAACTGACACGCAGACACATACCGTACAGTACAAGGTGGGGACATCTACAGCTTTATATCTCTCAGATACCCTCACTTCTCAATGACGCTATGACGGCGTACCTCAGACGGCCTTATTTTGATGAAGAAGCTGCTGCGTTTGTAGGAGACCTTGAGGACCTTGGGCCAGGGGAACCGGTTGATCCTCAGCTTGTCTTTGTAGACCATCAGCCCACTGGAGCACACACCGAGCATTATGTCCACGCCGTCCAGATCCTGAGAGGCACGGACGGTGGATTGCACATACGTAAGGTGTTTGAAAGGCAAAGAGTGAACCCATAACATTAAACTAGCTTCAGGGAACTGATTATCTGTACTCACTTGACTATAACCAGCTAACAATAAGGCTAGAAGCATTCACACAAGGGATAAAAATTTGAGAGAACTCTAGGAGAATCCGTAATTATCTTACAAAGACATTTAAAAGCTTGAGTGGCTCTGTTGAGGGAGCTCTAACTTAAGCTTATGTTTTTTTTTTAAATTTCATTCATTTCCTGTATAATTTTTTTTTTTTCAAATATCAACATTTTAAGAGATTAATTAGTCCTACAGGATTTTCTCAAATTTGATTCTCTATTTGAATGTATATTGCCTATTTACATAAAAAAAACAAATTGAAATATTAATAATAATAAGGACAACATCTTAGTTGTTATTTCCATTATAACTCAAATGTCTTTTTGCACACACCAACAATATGATTCTTTGTTCAGACCACCCATTAACTAGTCCACAATTTTAAAAGTCTTGTACATCCCTAGTGGAGATTCCATGGACTTTCCTTTTGGCTTCAATGATGATTTCAAGATGATTTCAAGGTTTGATGTGTGTACTGTATTACAGTATATTATTCAGACTCAATTATTATGACATATAATGTAAATAATCTATGAACACAACAGTTGTTACAGTTGCACAACAAACACAGTACCTCCATGTACACTGCATCTTTATGAAAATAAAATTTGCTATGCTCCCTTTCATCCGCTAGAGGGCAGCAGACGCTTTAAAATTATTACTCCCGTAGTTTATTTAAATCCCCGGTTTGATGCAAACGGATTGACCTAATTTCTGCTGTGAAAGCCTACAAGGCGTGCCTTCCTTATTCTTTTTATTTTTGGGACAGTCATGCTTATATACTAACATATGCATACAATGTACGCGTAAATGGAACAGAGGCTGCTGTTGGGAGCGTTTGTTCAATCTATTGGGGGCTTTTTACTGGATCATCTCATACAATATAGAAGAGATCTTCATATCTTTTTTGACAAAGATGTTGATTAAACAAATAGCATTTATTGCATAAGTGTCACATTTTGAGGACAACCTCATGAAACTGGGCTGGGCCTTATGTACAAAACATCCTCTGGAAATTCAAACAACCTTGACTGATGAATCAACCAAGCGCAGTTAAGGCTGTGGACCAGCTTGGATCTCACCTTGGCCTGGTGAAGGTCTACTCCATACATGGAGAGTTTCTTGGCGTTCTCCAGGAACATCATGTCTGCCTGAGCCGGGCTCATCGCCCTGGGAGGAGAGGAAAATCAAGGAAAATCAGGCAAGGTCTCCAACCTCTGAAGAAGAATTACAGCCTAATACAGCATATTATGTGTGAATTATTAGAAATACACCTTCAAATTAATATAGATTAACAGTAAGATTTCCCATTGATCTAGCTAGTGCTAATCAATTTCTAAATATCATTGATAAGTATAGTAAGTTGGCAGATTGCCTTCATCCATATGATCTTGGTTCCATCACCCAAGTGGTATTGAACAGGAAATTTAACCCTTTGACCGGCTTGAGGGGATTCCGCACCATTACCGATCCTGACCTCTGACCTCCTGTGAGAGGCTTTAGAACCTTCTGAAATGGGAACCTCAGTAGAACCTAAAATAGTTTTGTACTTGATTCGTGCGTAGCTTCTGTTTGACCAATATGCATTGTTCAGTGCTACAATCTCCGCCCCCCCGATGTTTCCCATTGCATCAAAAGTTCCACCTCGCTTGTGGGGATTATTTTGGGGGGGACCAGGAACTAACCAAGTGGAACCAATTTCAGAACTAAGGTCCTCCTGTAGAAAAAAAACTTCCTCAGCCCTGAGAACTAAACCTGTGGTTCCTGAAACGTTCCGGCGGTTGTCTGTGTTCCTCACCTGTAGGTGCGGTGCAGCTCCATCATCTTCTCCTCTAGCTCCTTGGTCTGGCCCTGGGCCAGCTTCATGTCCTTGGCGTAATCTAGTCCGTGCACCTCGGGGTCGTGCTCGCCCAGCTCTGACTGCAGGGCGTACGAGCCCAGGAGCGCCAGGGTGACGAAGGAGCAGGGCAGGCGGCCCGACAGGATGTCCTTGCGCAGCTGGAGGCACAGGTAGTACCTGGTGCGCGAGGGAACACAGAGGTCGGCGAAACAACCTACGCAGCTACGGAGGAAGCCCGTTCATCCCAACCCCCTCAGCAGCAACCACGATCGTGCGAAAGGTGGATGAATAGACATGAAAAGATGCTCCTGAATCTGTCAAGGTGGTTTGTTTCGACTCCGCAGGTAAACAAACACATGAATATGCTACGTTATGAACCCACAGTACAATCCATTTACATAAAATCAATACAGTAGATTTGTGGAAACTGCACATAAAGGGGTTATTGACCAAAGCCACTGATGATTGAAACGTCTTCACGAGGAAGCATTAGCAGGTATGTAACGCAGGGAGAGAAATAATTCATTCATTAATTTAAATATCTTGATTGTATTTTGGCTCTGCTGACTCCATTGCATTAATCACAATGGCACTCTAATATTGTCATGGTATCTAATTGGGAAGCACTCGATTAATCCCGTCTCTGGTAACAAGGGTGGAATTGGGAGTTCTATATACCCTCTGTCCTGGGTCATCATCAATTTAAAAAAAGAAGAGAAGTACAATTATAATGTCCCTGGAACAATCTAGCAATCAAACCGGCCCGATCAGCCACCTCTCTACCATTGCAGACAGACAGTACTTTAGCCTGGTACCTCGTGATGTCTTCCGAAAGTTGAGCTGGATCGGGCGGGTAGAATTTAACATTAAAGGTGAAGTTGTAGTTGGCGCCTGTAGAAGGAAAAAGATAGAAGAAATGCAGATGTGTGAAAAAAGCAGAAATAAACAAATTGAACATGGAATCGGTGTTGAGGGACTGCGTGAAACTCACCTAGCACCTGCCTGCGGATGTCCTTGGTGACGTCCATCCAAGTCTGACAAGTGAAGTAGTTATGGGAAGATATTGAGATGAATATTATACTGTATTTCTCGCCTAACTTGGGACTTTTTCCGACATTCCCGTTAAAGTGTTTAGGGTTTTGGGGTTGAGTTCTCACCTTCATGACGGGTGTTTCCCAAATGGCGATGCCATAGTAGTCTCTCTCCAGCAGGTTAAGGTGGTCACACACTTTGACAAACAACTCCTGGCCTTTGGCATGTTTCTATGACACACACACACACACACAAACACACACACACACACACACACACACATATATATAATTACAAAATGGTGAGAACAAAAATGGCGGGAGAATAGAATGTTTTTGTCCTCGACTCTTACGTCCAGCTCGCACTCAAACAGAGTGTCGTCCAGCAGCGTGACCTTGATCTGCATGATCTTGGGCCGCCGGGGAGCCTTCACCGCTTGGGCATCTCCCTCCGCCGTCTTCTCCCCCTCTCCCTCCGACGTCTTCTCCCCCTCTCCCTCCTTCTCTCCCTCCCCCTTGGGGAAGGGCTCCGCCTCTTCCTTGTCCTTCTCCAGGGCTCCTCCGTCCTCTCCCTTGTCCTTGTCGGTGTCTTTGTCCTTGCCCTCCCCGCCCTCGTCCTCGGTGTCCGCCTCCTCTTTCTGCTCTACCTGGGCGGGCTGGGGAGGACACAGGGACGCAACACAGTCCGTCTCACTTTAAAGTTATCGTAGACGCAAAAACGGGGCTGACCTTGTGGAAGTCTTCCGTTCGGGGCTTGGGCACGGCTGTTGGTTTCTCTTTCCCTGAAAATCCTCGAGCAACTTGGATAGATAGAAACTTTATTCACCGTGTTAGAGATTACAGTGTCAAAGCAGTGTGCACCAAAATAGGCAATGACAATAAGAAGGCAGTAAAATAGAAAAATAGACCCCCCCACGCTTCCATGACAATAAACCATGAGGTAGACAATAAAATAAACCTAACAGCAAACCTCCCAACAAAATGAACTAAAGATAAATAATAAAATGTCTAAACTTTGTAATGCACACTACTAGACTTAACAGTAAACGTTAAATATGAACCTATAAATTGACAAAATAACTATAAAATAGATCTAATATGTCACCAGTGAACAAGAAAAAACGGTGGTAGGGATATTCACCAACATATAATTAACCTTAAAAATGAACAATAGCAATGGAAACAGAAATAAAAGAGCGGACGTACACGCATTTGGAAGCACACTGGGCTTATTTGGCTCGGCACAATGACAAACCACAGACTATAATAATACTTTTGGTCATTCAGTCAGTCAACAGCTAGAACGGTCAACCTTCTACCAATAACTGATGCACCCCGCATCTTTAGCCACTTATCGATGGATGTGTCTAAGTTTGGTTTTATTTTCTGTTTCAGGACCAGGCTAGCGGCTCTTATCCAGCAAATCTCATTTCATTCAGCGTTTGGACCTCTAGGTTGTGTGCTGGCAGCGGCATATCCATTATATTCCTTTCGGGACAGCGGTGGTCCATATAAAGGGATTGATACATTATAACAGCAGGTTGTGGATCGCTGATCGCTGATGAACCGATCAACAGAACCTGATGCACTTCCTTCCAAGTTCCTTTAAGACTCGGAGGCCTTTTTTTGCATTTGTATACTCGTGATGAGTTGTTAGCCACGTTTTACACTGTCGAAACAAATTCCGAACTTTAAGCACCTAAAGTACAAGCAGAACGTGATGAGCGATGGAAAATCTATTTTAGCTCAACATGCTTCTAAAAGACGAAAATCTAGCGACTTTTCCTGCATATGTTCCATATTTGGTATGGCTGTAGGCATTCAAATTGCATTGTTGGGTTATTTTTTGACACTGATGCCCACTATCAGCCAAGTATTGAACCAAAACCAGTGCTTATACATCAAGATGGAGTTAGTAGAGGAATCAAATGTCGACCTAACCCTTCCCATTTTACATAAAAATATACATATGGAATACTTGTCAGGAATTGCAAATCATGCAATTTGCATGATTTGCACAATAAATAGTTACGTAGCTTTGTGTAGTTTATTTTTCTTTTTTTGCAGCGAGGTTGCATTGTTTACTACAATTTTTTTGTTTACCTTTACATGTGTTATTTTTAAACTATTATTTTATGTGAGCAATATATTTTTTATTTATATGCTTTGAGCTGATACAAAACCAACATAATTATATAGAATAAAATAAAATACGATTTCTCCTGCTTACCAGAGCCTCGGCGCTGCTGACCGAATGCTGGTCGGGCGCCGCCTCTCCCTCAATCCTCAGCTCGGGCTCAGGATCGGCGATGGGCGCCTTGGGCTCGTCCCCTTCCGCCCCCTTGTCAGCGCCGTCGCCGCTGTCGGCCTCGCACTGCGAGCGGCGCTTCAGGAAGGAGGAAAAGAGGCGCGAGAGGCCGCGGCCGGCCGAGGTGCGCGTGCGCGGCCTCAGCTGCCGGTCGTCCTCGGGCGAGGGCGAGCCAGGGCTCTGCGGTGTGGCCTCCTGGTGTTCCGAGGGCCCCGGGTCCCGGCCACGCTCTTCCTCCCGCTGGCCCGGCTTCTTCTGCTGGCTCTCCGCTGCCTCGTCTGTCGTCATGGCGATAGCTGGGGGAAAGGACGGAAAGAGAAATCGAGAGACAGAATGTTTAAAAGAGAGAATGGCGGGGGGTTAAGCGAGGTCGCACACTCATCTGGAACTAGTGGGGCAAAACCATACTGTAAATAAATACACACACAGACACACACACACACACACACGTGTTCTGATAGGATGCGTGCGTGAAAAAGCGATGCTGTTCTTAAGAGTAGGCAGAACCCCGATCTCTCCCACGTTGAGGAAGGGAACGTCAGCAGGTTATCAGAGCCGCTGATGTTGCGTTCAATCAGCACAGATGGCGCATTTGTGTGTGTGTGTGTGTGTGTGTGTGTGTGTCTGTGGTGGGGGTGGGGGGCATAAGGAGGTGTAGCTGCTTAAGCACACCAGGGATGCACAGCACGGCAGCATTTTGTAGCAAAAAACTTTGGCTTTGTTTGGCCTCAGTGGGAATGATGAATGTCCATCCAACACCACCATGAAAAAGCAATGTTTGAAAAAGAAAATTTTAAAAATGATCTTCTGCCAATGAGCCGAGATTGTTCGGCTTGACAGGATGAAAAATGTTTTGATAGAAATGAGATGATGCTCTTATTAGTTTAGTCTTAACAGTTCACATAGATTGCCTAGTGTATTCTTAAAATAAAGAAATATGTCTTTCAACATCTTCTATGAGACATTGAAAAAATCAAAATCAAAATAAAATATAAAATAAATCAAAATAAAATAAAATCAAAATAAATTAAAATTTCCCTTCATTAGAATTAGAATTAGAATTTAAAAAAACCCTGAAATAGATATTATTGATGAGTGGGAGAGTTTAATGCATATTTTCTCGGAGTGGACCGAATTATCGCATACACACGATTCTAGACCAGTCAATTTATCTCAAAAGAAAACATCCATTTTTAAACACACACCAAAGTTATAAGACACGTACGCAACCACAAATAACCCAAACGTACACACACACACACACACACACAGACACAGAGGCACAATCTCACACACACTGTCTTTCAAGAGAACTCAGTACACGTATGACGAAACCTCATTACAACCCAACAAATCAACGTGCCGGGGGAGGGAGCAGTGTGTTATTACCAACCCACCCCTCTCATGACCCCTAGCTAGGGGTTACCGTGGCAACAAGGACGTTATAGGAGTGGCACTGGTCCCGCGCCAGTGCCACTCAGCACCACTCGGCAGCCAACAGCTGGTAAGCCTGGTGACTCAGCACCAGCGTTACCAGCTGTTGGCTGCGGGCCAGGCTGGGTCTGGGGGGGTGGGGGTTAAGATGACAATAATTATTCCCTGAGAATCCCATAACCCAGCATAACAATCCAATTTAAAAACCAACTATGTGCCGAATAAATGTGATGATGAAGATGATGATGATGACGATGATGATGATGATGATGATGATGATGATGATGATGATGATGAAAAATGATGGTTCTCAACTGGTTCTTTAAAATGCATCACTGACTAAAGAACCACATTCATCAGTGGACGGTTCTTTATGTTCCTCATAGGGTTCTTCAGGATACCAAAAGAGTCTATTATTTTGAAGTACTTTGAAGTATATTAAAAATCACCTCATACAGGGACAATGTATACCAAAGCACAATGCGGGGGTCCAAGCAAAGGAACGAAAATAAATAGTCCCTCAAAGAACCTTGATCTGAAAGGTTCCTCTGTGGCATCGCTCTGAGAAAGCACCTCTCTGAATAGATTCATATTTCTCTGATGAAGGTGAACTAATGTGTGGATGTCCTCTCCTCGCGTCACGACCAGCACCTTCCTGATCCTTAAGCCGGGTGAGCAGCGGTCTTGTCTTACAATTGACTTCATTTGAAAGAAGCCCTGTTCGGCAACCACTACTGGGCATCGTCAAGTCGTTTAGTGGGTCATGTGTAACTAGATGCTGCAAGCCTCCCTCGCAACAGGGTCCCCAGCGGTTGTCTGGGTGTGAGCACGCCCTCCTGGCGTGAAGTGTCACTACAGCAGCATCAGGTACAACTGTCCAGAGCACGGTGTGTGGCAACACACTGTTTTTTGCAGTCATTGCAACTATCTGGGCCTTAGGGATTCTTGAGGAACACACTTACTGAAGTTGGTTTGTCAATCTGTGTAAATATCTGTCTTCGTCCCCGCCTCACTAGTGATGCAAGACCCGTGAACGAATGACTCAGGAGCGGTGAGTCACTCCGACAAAAGAGTCATTTGTTCACAACTCGGTGACTGCAGCCAGACACACAGGCTTAACTGAAACTCAACCTTGGAGCAAAAAGAGCGGAGAGCCCCCAGACACGAGTCACGCATGCACCCCAAGCCCTGCAGCAAATCTTCTACTCGAACATAAAACATTTACTGAGGATTAAATAAAAAGGAACGTAAAAACGGAGTTGCTCGCAAAGAGCCGAATCTCAAATAAGAGGCAAACTTTTCATCACAACGCAACTCTCCTCCATCTCCACAAAGACTTGCTCAAAGATTTGGTGGCCTCAACATACAAATTAACCGGACGCTGGATAGAGCCAGCAGGGAATCAGCTTCCCGCCTTTTGTTGGAGCTTCAGTGCTTTCCCCAGCAATGCCTCTCTGCGTAAACGGTGACTCACTGAGGTACGGGAGCTCATGATCATGCCAGCTTGCCCAGAGCTTGGCCACGCAAAAACCTTCCCGCCAACACTTGCACGGGAGCTCATCCAGTCTAATTTGTGTCTAATTTGCGCCTGTACGCGCCTTGCTATTAATTACAGAGGCTTAGAAAGCCGATCCCAGAGGGCACGGGGTCTTAACTGTATATCGACACGTTTACTGACATGTTTACTGACAGCTGAGTCACTGCACTAGTCAGTACCACCATCATGACACAGAGGAAAATATGAACCAGATGAGGAAATCAGCAAGACTATGGAAATATATTATATATAGAGTATAAAAAATAAAAATATATGTAAATATGTGTTATCATAATATATTTATATATATATATATATATATATATATATATATATATATAGTTATTTATTTTGTTAATTATTTATTCATTTTAAGGGAGAGGAAAAAGCAACAAAGTGCATACAAACAGGGAGGGGATAATGATAGTTCACAGAAGAAAGTGGAGAACAAAACAACCACACTACGCAAATGTTGATTTGCGTTTTTTTATATTCTTCTTCTATTTGCGTCTCTGTGTGCCACTGCAGCAACCGTGTGTACATGTAAGCCCCAAAACGACACCAACAACAACATCCCACAGAGACATGAACGCATGTGTCCTGGATCAGAGTTGGATTGCCGCGGGCGAACTAAATCCTCTTCCTCTCGCACGCACACACGCACGCACGCACGCACGCACACACACACACACGTACATCCAGCTTTTGTTTGTTTACCATGTCCGGTGATACCACTCCACTTAATCCGACCGACAACTGCACCGTCCCCTCTTCCTCCATCTCTCCCTCACCTGCAGCACTGATTTTGCATCCTGATATAATATGATATGCAAACCTGACTTTCACACCATTAAAAGTGTCTCCAGTCTTTATATACATGTGACTGCAGTATATACGCAATTTATTGTAGAGTCACACAATATTTACTATAATAAAATAAATGATGTTGGCCCAATACATACTCAATAAAGCCACCAATGGGATGCAGCACCATGACCCTAACTGGATACATTTTTAACGCCATTCCCTTTTTTTGACACCATTAACGTATTTTCCTAGTTTGACCCTTTGAACCATCTAAACCCTAAACACTGTGCGCCCCTTTTACTGTACTTTCACTTTCTTTCTCTCTTTCTTTAGGGTCAAATTTGACTGGAATTTACATTTGCGATGAGAAAAATAATTGATACTATTGTTTCTGAACTGGACGTTACTGTACTATCTGAGTTTTTAAAAACAATGAGAACAGGAAAAAAAAAAGGAAGGAACAGCTCATGGTGAGGTTTAGATAAAATGACCACAGACGTACGCGCCCACACACACACACACACACACACACACACACACACACACACACACACACACACACACCTATCTTGCAGGCGCTACACTGCGCTGACATAGCAGATGGTGCGGCCCCTGGGGTCCTTCCATTTAGGGGTCATGTCAGAGCGTGACCTCTACTTCACTGAGAGCAGACAGAGCCAAAGTGTCACTCACCAGCCACAACACAAACAATTCGAGCCAGCTCATACAAAACTGAAACTTCTAGGTGTCACATGTGCATGTACAACCATTTGAGACTTGACTCAAAATCAGAAACACATCTCTTAACCATAATTATCATGCGTTACTCTTTTCATAACGTTGGGTATTTAGGCTAGTTGGTAACATAATGAGCAGGTAACTTGATTGATTTGTGATTTAGTTAATTCCTTTGGCTCTCCCTGCTGTGATACCTCAATTCCCTAGTCACTGGCATTCATTTTAGGGAAAAAAAACATCAAGCTCTTGATAAAACAGCCCAGTAGTTTGAATATGATGATGATCTACACAATCGATCTTCCACTCTCTGACTTGGCATTCTCCATTATCGATGCTTCCAGAAAAATTGAGGGGGATCTGGAATATATTATTCACTCTATTGTTATGGCTTCATTTAACGCTCCATTGTTAGTGGTTGCTCCTCACTTACCCAATTTAATGACTAAGAAGGATCATCTAATCTGCGTAGGGCTCTTCCATGGACCCGGCTATTGCAATAAAATGAAACTGCGAGATGCAATTCTAAAGAATTTGGAACAATAAATTGAAAATAATAATAATAATAATAATAATAATAATGATAATAATAATGATAGTAATAGTTAATAATGATAATGATAATGATGGTGTTTCTCTTTAACCAAAAACTGCTCTCTTGTCATCCTACAGGTCATCCACAGGACAGAGTTATTGCAGAAGTTCTTGATGAGTGAAGAATTAATAAGGAGTTCCATTACAGGTTGAGAATTTGAACTCCACTTGCAGACTAACTCTGTCCTAGATGCAATGGCATACAAAAACTCTATGTTGTATGCCCAGCATGCTGACAGCACAGGTAAAAAAAATAAAAAAAATAATAATAATAAATAAATTAATTATTATTATTATTATTATAAAAATTATTATTATTATTATTATTATTAATAATAATAATAATAATAATAATAATAATAATAATAATAATAATAATAATAATAAACAGACTTTGAATTAGGTACCTGCCCAACTATATTAATGTGTACTGACAGCTTGATGTAATGCATTGGTAAAACAATAATAATAATTGAGAATTCCATGTAGAACCTGAAATATAAGAGGATAAGACTAAAAAGAAAAAAAAGTAAAATTGTATTTTTCAAAATTTAAATGTAAAAATGTAAACTGATTTAATTGCTTTTCACAAAGTAAAAAAAAAAAACAGTTATAAAAGTAGTTTAGACTCAGTTAGATGATTTTCTTCATTAAGTTTCATTGAATTAAAAAAAAAAAATTTCACTTTCAAATGGAATTATTTATTAAAACAAGACAAGATTAGCCTTAGTTTAAAAGCTCGGCTCCAAATAAAACATAACTGTACACAAGAGAACGCAACTCAACGACTCATGGTAACATTTTGAGGTATTATCTCACATAAAAAGGTCAAATACGACAAAGAAGCAACGTTTTCCTTTTAGTGAGAGGCTGGAGTAATGTGCGCAGACAGTTGTGGCCCAATAATAGTTCTGCTCTACTGTCAACCCCCCAACCCAAAAACAAACAAAATATGTGGAACAAACCAGGCCCCTCGGCACGGGCGATTCAAAAAGCCAGCTTTAGTTCGGAGATGAAGGCAACGGAAGCCAAAAACGGAAACTTGTCGTAAAGGGACAGAGGAGAGCGACGAGGCGACGAGGGCAGACTTCACATTTCCACTCTCCCTGTCCGGATTTGTTGTCTTTTGCAGTGAGCCTCTCTCTCTCTCTCTCTCTCTCTCTCTCTCTCTCTCTCTCTCTCTCTCTCTCTCTCTCTCTCTCTTGCTCTCTCTCGCTCTCAGCAGTGTGTGGATAGCGATGAATTGTGATCTCACTACAGTTTGTACGACTTTGTAACAAGCGCAGCAGCCACATGGGGTCGAGTCTGTACCCAGGGAAGTGTAAGTGTAAGCATTTCTAAGGAGGTAATTGATTTCATATACTTATCACACATCACATACATCATCTCTTTCATATGCCCTGCTGTTGCTGATGTTGGTAAAGTTCCTCCCTTAATCAAATGGAGTGTATAGTAGACACAAATGTAGTTACATGTTTAAACCAGCGGCTTGGGCTCTGAAATTAAAATTAACTTTTTGTTTTTGGGATGTTAAAAGAGACTCAATGTAAATGTAGTATTTGAATAATCATTTCACTTAGATTCTTTTTTACCTTTCAAATTGTTATTTGGAGCCCTACTTTACTTCTGCTGGAGTTTCAGACAGTAACAGAAACAGTACTTATATTTGGGTGTAACTTTTTAGCACGCCACCCCCTTTTGGGAGAAAATACAGTGTTCCTGAAAAAATCTCCCTATTCCAATTTTCCCGAGAAAAGCTACTGTACTGTACAATGTGTACGGAGGCTTTGTCGCTGACGGTGCAGGGAGTCGGCTGGCACAGGAGGAGGAGGAGGAGGAGGAGACGCGATGACGGTGGGGAGAGAAATCATAGCTCGCCACCCCGGGTTGTTATGGAAAAAAAAAAAAAGAAAAGATCTCGAGACACAGCCGGAGAAGTGCTGATCGGGCTGGAAGAGAAGGAAGCTGGGTGTGGGGTACGGAGCCCCAGGTTCAACGGGGAAGGCGAGAAAGTGGCGATGTGGATAAAACAAGCCATTCGGTTACCAATAATAGAACTCTACGGAGATGATTTCCGATGGGGATCAGGGCTTTATTTCTGCAGGTATGGTGCTTTTCGGGACAATTGGGACAAAACGGATTTAAGCCCCAACCATAGTAGAGGACACCCTCTACCTTCATCACAAGCTTAAATTTCTCCTTGTGGGACAACTTTGGAATGTTAGTAAATAAATCAATAAATGATTGCCTTTTGGTGGCATCATATCGTCATGAAACTGTACATACAGTACGTTGCCACATTGTGATGCATATTTTGGTAGGCTTAATTCGACATGGTGACATGTTAGTCTCTAGTCTGATATTGTACTTATATTTCCATCTAGTATAGAAGTCCCTAAAAAGAATCGCATCTGACAGTCGGATCCTCCCCATAGTGGCCGTCGCGTGGACTGCATCTGAGTTTCGCGTCAGGGAAAATGGAAGAGCTTGTTTTTTTCCAGTTCAAAACTGACTCATTTGCTCAGCTGGACATTTACCATTTTCACTGAATGAGAGTTTAAAACACCCTTTATATAGTAAAGGTTTTTTTTTTGTTCTTTAAAAAAAAACGACTCGCAATATACTTACATAAAAAGAGATTGATCATGAATATGATGACATCAAATGTTAACGTTAATAATGTGAATTATTTGCTTTTATTCATTTTAAGCCCAGTTACAATCAAAACTTGACTGGCGATACTTCCGGTAGTAGTGTCCGACAGAAACTTGTCGCATGAGTTGAAAGATTTGAACAGATCCGCACGTGTCGTCGATTTTCGTGTGCAGGTATCCGACTCTCCATAGGAATGAACGGTTCTTATCGTTTGTCAAATTCAGTGTGAAGTAGGCCTAAATGTTAGGAGACGTTAGGAGAAGCTTAATGCATCAATTTTTGTTTCCACGTTTTGTAGAACATTTAACTGTATATGTTCCTCACCTTTTATTTACCAGTAGCTTCTGTGGGAAGCTCTATGAAAGAAGTAATCCAGAGAGTTAGAAGCAAAAAATATACCTTTATCGATAACTGATAACCTACATCTTCCTTTTCTGACCATTGTCATGTTTTAGTATTCAGAAGTGTGTTTTTGAGTGTGTGGAGGGGAATGAAGAGTGGAATTAAATCAACCACAGGTAAAAGTGAGCGACGGCTCATGGATTCACAGTCTACATCAATTGTTCTACAAATCTTCCATGACATCTCCATCTCCATCTTCCAAGATGGGACCGCATATGGTGACCACAAATATTGCGGGAAATCTAAAAAAAACCCTAAAAAAACACTTTGTAACAGAGTGCTGAAAGTGAGCTTAAGGATTGAAAGCGGCTTTAGAATTAATCGCTGCCTGCATGGGATTAGAGCTGGCTCTGTGGGCTGCTGCTGCTGGATACACATCCACACAGCAGCCCTGAGAACACGCCCCCCGCCTCCTCCTCCCTCGCCCTCTCTGTCACACCGTGACCCACCCACCCACACCACACCACGCCCACCCTCCTCTCCGGCCGGCAGAGCACGGAAGGCAAAGCAAAGTCCTCGTTGACCTAAATGAATTCGCAGGGAAGGTACTGTCAGTCGTAATTTTCTTTTATAAAGGGGGGGGGGGGGGGTCAGCAGCAGCAGCAATCCAAGCGATCAATAATCACATGGACTTGGGAGGCCACTCATCCAGTATGATGCAAACCAGCATTTGTTGATGTACCAGCGTCTGACTAAAAGAGAAACACTTGAAAATAAATACTTTCAAAAACTGGCACGTGACTGAGATCAATCAAAGTTCATTGAAGTGAGAAAAACAAATAAGCTTGGCGGATGAGATATAAATACGAGATGGAGAGTGAGAGGTATGAAGATTTTAAAAAAGACACAGGAAAAGGGTCGAGAAGAAGACAATATCCGATTCTGAAGCTGAGTTTAAGTAAATACATCAAGGTTACATTTTTAGCGCAGTTCAAAGTGTCTCGATTTTTATTGTTTCTTTTCTTCAAATCTGACACAAATCGGACAAAAAGAGGTGCATAGAGTTCGATTTTTCTTTTTTGCAAATCTGATCTAGACCGTGTTGATATGTGGTGCTGTTTGGAATGCAACTTTGGGGGTGATGCTGCAATCCAGCCCAAACTGGGAGGCACAGACCGATATTGAGCTGTGTTCAACTATTTTGAGAGAAACAGCCGCAGGAGAACCTGGCTCCAATGCCAGGTTAATGTTGTTGTTGTTATTGTTAAATCGGCCCACTCGTGTCTTTTCGAAACGTCATACAGTTCAGATTGGTGGTGCATATCGGTCACATTTTCAAATAGACATTTAGCAGCAAAGTTAGGAATGACCGGTCATCTAAAAATAAAAGAGTCTGACCCACAGTTCGGAATTGAGTGTGAATGTCGCCAACAACTCAAGCTTCAGCAGATAGATTTAGTCACCAGTAATTCAGATCATTTTCAACATCATTTTTATCTGTTCTATTACAGTTTTTATCTGCCAGGTAAGTCAAATATTTCACTGTATGCTGGGACATGGGGGCCCATGGCATCAGTGGGGTGGCTGCCCTGGGCTACCCCTTGGGGGCGCTACTGTTCTTAATGTATTAATTCTGCTTCATTGAAGACTGCTGAAAAGGCAACATCACAAATACTCTCTGGATGTTACAGTTATCAGTGAAAATGCAGTCCACGCCTCTCTAATTCATGCAAGACAACATTTGGGTTGAGAGGGAAAAAAACAACAAACATATGCTGTATTTTAATGTCACCCAAGCAGGAGTGTGTGTTAAGTGGTGATGGTGTTGTTATGGCAACGGCTTTACATCGATGAAGGGGAAATGTCACAGCTATGTCGAGCAAACCCTGCCGTTGCAGCAGAGACAACAAAAACAATGGAGGCACTTCTCAGCTCAGTCCCATCAGGCTCACAGCAAATTTTAATCTCCATTTTATAGAATGCATATTTTTATTATAACAGGAGGTAATGTCCGACCAAGTGACACATGCTGAAGACTGCCAGTGGTGGTAACCAACCACCACTCCACCAAGACAAAACCAGAACACACTCTCTCACACACGCACACACGCACGCACACACGCACACACACACACACACACACACACACACACACACACACACACACACACACACACACACACACACAGACATAGTGTTATGTCAGTATCACTTCACCTCAGGTGACAAACGCTCTTGACAAATGTTCTTACACAACGCCCAAGGCCAGGGGCAGCCTCATACAGGAATTACTTTATTATAATTTAATGTATTATTAAAATCTCTAAATGGAAAAAACCTGTGTGCTAAACTCTCGTAATAATAATATAACAAAAATAATAATTATAATTTTAATCATAATACTATTTGATTGCAATTTATTCAAGTAAAGCACTTTCGAGTTGCATGTCGTGTACGAAAGGTGTTAGACTATTATTATTATTATTATTATTATTATTATAAAGTAAAGATTGACGTTACGGAGTTAGATGCCTCTGTATATACATTATGTGAACTATAGGGCAACAGGCTCGGTCACTTTTATTCAATAACGAATTTTCTTTGGTGGAATAGTGTCAATATTTCCATATCTTTGAGGTTAAATGCGTTCACTACACACGGGTCCAATAAAGCGTCTCAAATTTGAAACGAGGCAAACACGGGGAGATGAGGACTAACGCCTTGAAATAAAATGAAATATTAATAACCCAGACGCTCACACTTGCGTCTTGGACGAAATGAATTGGTTTCTCAAATAAACCAAATACAGATCACCTGCCGCTACACCAAGAGCTGCGGGGATCATTCTATTATCTCTCCATCACAAGGCGACTATGTCCATTCTGAGAGCATTGAGGTAAACTTTTACATCAAATCTACTCAGAATATTCACACAATACCCTGCGGTGGCGGTGGGTTTTGGTTTTACTATTATTCTTATTTTTATTTTTTATTTTTTAAATTTTTTTTTTAATAAACACCGCGATCGCGTGGTGGAACAATAAAGGGGGGATGGCAGGCGCACCTGTCGTTTAAAGGGCTGTCTGCA
Organism: Zeus faber; assembly: GCF_960531495.2. Taxonomy (NCBI): domain Eukaryota; kingdom Metazoa; phylum Chordata; class Actinopteri; order Zeiformes; family Zeidae; genus Zeus; species Zeus faber. Next base: position 30,678,072 of record NC_137193.1, read on the forward strand.
AATGGCGCCGAATGCAAAAAATGTCAACAAATTTCTCTCCTCCCGAGCATCGCTCCACAATGCACACACGCCGTCGGCGGCGGAAAACCAACGCTTACCTTCACTTTCCAGTAGAGAAAAAAACGCTCTCCTATGAATTTGAGTCACAATCCGTCAGATTTAAAAAAAAAAAAGTGGCATTTCCATGTGTCTAACGCAGCAATCTTTAAAAAAAATGTGTTTATGCTGGTCGTAAAAAAAAAAAAGGGAGGGGCGGGGATACCGTATGCAAATGAGCTGAGTGTATATATGGAGGCTACCAATACGCGACGAGCACGGCCGCTCTCAGCCAATCACAGCGCGCCGAGCCGCTGCTCGACGGCGAGCGCCGAGGCTGCTCTGGCGTAACCTAGGTTACAGAGCAACGCGCGCTCCTGCCCCGTTATCGTCAGGTAGGGCTCGTACACAGAGCCTCCACCCAGAGGAGCAGTTCACAGCACAGAGATGGAGTGAGGTTGTTACGTAACACATTTGTGCCAGCTCCAAAGATACATTCTGTGGCAATTTAAGGATTTTTGCTGATGAGGGAAAGCATCCCTTAGGGGGCAGGGTTATTCAACCACATTCTGTTGGGGGCCATAGTTTCAATTCACCAGCAACATCTTTTCGTTTGTTGTTGAGCCGCTGTGGCCACACTTGTGTAGAAAATGAAAATAGGCAAACACCAAAAATATTAATAGTATTACCTCCTTATTGGGGGACCTTTAGTCATGCTTAATTTTATTCCGATGTGTGTGCTTGTTTTTTCTTTCAGCTTGTTGCTAACCTTCCATCTTATTCCAAGGGAAAATCTACATTGATGTAGATAACGACAGGCCGCGTTTGGCCCCCGGGCCGGGAGTTGAGTGGGCCTGCGTTCGATGCTTTTAAGGACGCACAACATTGCCCCTCTATACAAAAACTACGAGGAGTATCGGCTGCATTGGAATAGTTACAGTTGGAAGAGATTTGGTCTGGGATTGTGTTTCCCAGGACACAGCTTGGTTGTAATTGGCATATCTAAGCCACTTTTAGCTCTACTCCTCCAGGGAACAGGCTGTTTGAACACAATGGCCCCTGGATCGCTTTTTATGTGTGCTCGGCAATCCTTCCAGTCAGGTCTGTGCCACTTACCACATTATACTGTGACGATCTGTCTACAGCTGCCTCATATGCAATGCACATGTAAGCACACACACACACACACACACACACACACACACACACACACACACACACACACACACACACACACACACACTCCTCCCCCTTTCCTAACACAAAGACCGGTCGTTTTTTTCAGACACCCAGAGACCTGTTTGGCAGCCACCCTTCTCCCGCCCCTTCCTACTACTACTACTACTACTACTACTACTACAACTACTACCACCCTTCCGGGTGACCCCCTGCCCCCACCCTGGTCCAAGAAGGAGCAGGTGCTCTGCCAGACTGTCTGGTGATGTGAGGTGACACCATCCAGCACACTGGGTCCCCAGAGAGAGAGAAAAAGAGAGAGAAGAGAAAAACAGAGAGGAGGGGTGCCGGGGGAGCAGAAGGAAGACCTTTCAGACCCATGGTGTATACACTTTGTGAATCCAGAAAATCCAAAAAATTGTCATACAGCTATGTTTAGATCACAGGCTTAAATGTTTTTCCCCCCACAGTTTTTTAATAAGAAAAAATTCAGCATGTTCAAATGGCCCCTGTTAATCATGTGTTATATCCGACCTGAACTGAGAATTATTTTAATTTAGGGTCTATATACAAAGACTGTGGTCATAAGTGACATGAAGATTAAAAAGGGTGAGTTTGGCAACCTCTAGAGACTGTGCTGGGCATAGTACAAATATTAAAACTACATAAAAAATCTAAAATAAAAAAAAATAAAAAAAAAAATATATATAGGAATTTTTTTTAAATGAAAATAAAAAATGAAAATAAAATTCTATACAGCATCTAATAAAATATAATAAATAAATAAATAAATACAAACAACAGAAACTATGTGTGTATGTGTGTATGTGTCTGTGTGTGTGTGTGTGTGTGTGTGTGTGTGAGTGTGTGTGTGTGTGTGTGTGTGTGTGTGTGTGTGTGTGTGTGTGAGTGTGTGTGTGTGTGTGTGTGTGTACACAGTGCAATGTTTGAGAACTGAAACGTGTTATGGCAATGAAGTGAAACCAATGACAAAGTTTAGTGTCCTTATGGCCTGGGGGGAAGAAGCTGTTTCTGAGTCTCTCTGTGCTGTTATTGTGGCTGTGGAGATGTCTGCCTGACCAAAGCCACTGGAACAGTCCATGGTTGCGATGGTGGGGATCCTTAATAATCCTCTTAGGTTCTGCATAGCCTGGTGTTTAAATCCTGTACAGTAGGGAGGTGAGTGTCGTCCCGGTTGTACGCTCAGCCGAACGTACCACTCTCTGCAGGGCTTTGCAGTCCTGAGACCGCAAAGCCCTGTGACATTACTTGAATTCATTTGAACAATAATGGACTTGTAAATCGATTACAACCTTTTTGAAAATCAGAATTCAACGTTAAAGCCCGCGTGCTAAATGCAGGCTAAACGTAGACAACAAAGATCTGTTCCAAAATACACACACACGCACTTGTTTTTCTTTGCTTCTTTGCTGAAGCCCAGATGCCAATACAACACACCTCCTTGCCCCTAAGACACGGAAGAACTAACAAGCCTGCTTGTGGCCTTGAATATAAATCAAATTGACATACAAGCATCTGGCTAGGGGACCCCCTTTAGGACCCCTCCCTTTATATCCAATATCCAACAAGAGGGGATCCCTCGGCTGCTGAGGAGGGAGGGCTGCCAAGGGGTCCCCCAGGTGGAGCTGGAAGAAATGACCAGGGGAACTCGTCACCAGTTTAAAAGATGGATGGATTGATGGAGGGATGGATGGCTGGACAGAAATTTTAAATCCAGTTTGAGTAATGGCATATGCTTACCGATTTCATTAAATCGGGCATTTGAAATGTTAGGTCCAGGTTACATTTGTGAAAAAATAAAGCAATTTTAACAGGTCAATTAGAGTTAAGTCACAACCTGAGATAATTATGTCTTTATATCCCAGCAGTGCACACAATATCACGTTTAGCAAGGCCGGTGATGGCAGGGGATCACACATTTGGGATTCTAGCATAAACTATAGGAGCCAAGACTTCAGACTTTATCAAACCAAATCTAATTTCAAATCAACCTGATATTCTCTGACCATCTCAAATCAAAGGACTGCCAGCGATGCTAGCGCACTCTCACCAGTCCTTAAGACGAGACATTTCATTATAATTCTCTTAAGAGCTTGAAATTTTGTCCGGGATTCGGAAAGCCTCGCAAAAGTCCTTTGGTGTATACCAGGCATTACTGATGTTTTGTAGCTAAGCTGATGTTCTAATTAGGTCTTCGCCTGCTCCAGTCTGCTATTTAAAAATCAAAAGTTACTTTGTCATCGTGGGAACACGGTACCGCCGATATCAAAAGAAGAAAAACAAAGATGAGCCAAGTTCTGATGAAGGCGAGGACTTGGTCTGCGACTGCAAGCTCAGGAAATCTGCTCATTAATCGTGAACCAGGCAAAACAAACTGGATGGGATCTCTTTTCACATGTGACGACATTTAGAGTCAACCAACGCAACACGAGGGGTCGGATAATTCAAATGAAATGTGGCTTTGTCATGACCACTTTAATAATCCCGGGGGAAATTCAGGAATAATATTACATTTTCCAATATGGCATCTTTCCAATGGGCATATTGAGCGTTGATGGGAAAATGTAAAAATACTGGACCTACAGGTAATCCCCCTATCCCTTTAAATGCATTCATGTCTTTGTTCTCCTCATTACACAACCTAAATATTATCTAATCTTCAACATCATATTCACAGTGCAAATGTCTTGATGAGAATATTAGACTTAAAATACAGGAACCGTAATGTTAATATTTGATTCTAAATGGATATCCATAAAACCTTCAGCTCTCCTTGTCACGGAATGGTCTATTTTAGCCATCTCACTGTTGTGTCACCGTGTAAACAGTGGATGTTGATAATCCCATCCTACTGTTGGAGACCACCTGCCCTGCTGTTTTCCCATCTTTGACTCTCTGCTGTGCTCTGCTGCACGTACCCGGTTACTACACTGCACTCCCCCTGCAATTTCAACTCAAAAACCAACTGGAAAGCAGCACAAAATCAAAGATCAAAGTCAAAATCAAAATGTACAATGAGCATGTGATGCAGTCAATAGAAGGAAGTGAAATACGCATTGAACAAACTATGGCTTGAGGCTGTTGCATCAAATTAAAAGCCCCCTCAAGCTGGTTGTGGATCATCACACATGACAACAGAATAACACAAAAGCAAAAGTGTGTATTCAAGACTCGAAACCCGAACAACAGAAATCTTAGCCAGCAAGTAAGTTGAGTAAATCCTAACCGCCCAAAAAACACTACATCCTGAGTTTCCTGACCTCCTTGGCCCCCCCCCCCTTTCTAGCTTATGGCTTCAGCCCTCTCACTCGATGCCTCTGGGCATCCCTCAGGCTCGGTTTAAGCTAAAGGGGGGTCGTGGAACGGTTTCCCCCTCCATATTACTGTACATACCCTACCACTCCCTCTAGTGAATTTTTAAATCACAACTGAAAAACCTGTCTTTCCTCTATGGCTTTTGAAGTGGATTTAGATGTGCTGAGTCACGTTGCTGCATCTATGTGTATTGCACTGTGCTGGATCCCCATGTCTCTTGTGTCTTTATAGTCTGTCTGCTACAATGGTGTTTTGTTTTGCAGTTAACCCCTTACTACTGCAAATTAGGAGAAAGACCATTATGAATATTGCTCCAGAACTTGCATAGAATAGTGCTTTTCAAAAAAATGCTGTTTAAAAGTATACTAGCTCGTAAAACAGCTATTTTTCTTCCACTATGCAATGGGAAAACACATACATACAGACAAACCTTCACAATGTCCAATACTCACCACATTTAGAGGCAGGGTGCAGAGAGGATGTCACACAGGACAGGAGGAAAAAAAAGAAGAAAGAGAGAAAAAGGGTTAGCAGTTTCTCTGTCACGCAGGGAAAACATAATTTGGAAAAGTGTGACCCTCTGCCTAAAAATCTGCGAGAGATGAGAGATTTGAACATTCTTGGCTTTATCAGAAACTATGATCTCAAGTGGGATGACCTACTGGAGGGAAGGTGTGTCTGAGGTATTATCTTTCAATCATCTAAGTGGATTCAAGAAGTTGAAAAAAAAAGTAACATCCTGCTTGTTAGTGAAACGGCACTGACCAAAAGACAAAAGAACAGAAACTCCTTAAAATATCCTTAATAACTATTCTCTCCTTATCACATAGGGAGGGAAGCAGTGTTCAATATTTCATGTCTACACGGCTTTTGCAGCAATAGCCATGTTGGGTCTACAACAGTCCCACCACACAGGAGACTATGGGAGGATTGGGGGGGTTTAAGGGTAACGACTGGAGCTGTTATTCCCGTGATGAAAAAAGGATCTCAATCCCCCAAAAAGGAGATTGGGGCACTAAATGATGTTGACTCTCTGAAGATCAGTAAGAGTAAGGATCGATTGAATATGTGCTCATGGAGGATACTATCTACAGTTGGAAGCGGGGGTTATCCACAATAAACCACACAATAACATGCAATGATGCATTAAAGGTGCAAACCATCATTTTTTTTCTCCAGGCACCAAAGCACATGGTAGTGCACCACACCACAGGAAATAATAAATTACATTATCTTTGTGAGGAATCCCTCCCTTTCAGCCACAACTCTTCCTACCCCACCTGGAAAGGGGCGTTTCGAGCGTGTATCATAGGACATGACACAGACATTCCCCACACACACGCACGCACACACACACACACACACACACACACACACACACACACACACACACACACACACACACACACACATACACTGACTGACTGTCTCAAGCTGCAGTGACAGCAGAGCAGCACTACTGGTCACAGGCAAAGTAATAATATGAGGAACCACATCAACAACATCTTGTATGGGAGGCTATAAGTCACTAGTCCGACTAACACCGTACAATAAGAGTTGAGTACCTGCTATGCCAAAAATACTTCAACAGACCATATAATAATAATAATAATAATAATTATTATTATTATTATTATTGTATAATCTTATCATTGATATAAAAACATTGATTACAAAACTAAGAAGCATTTTAAATGATATCCGGAAGCATAGAGACTGAAGTGGAGTGCCATCCGAAGACTACACTGGTGATGGAGGGAACCGACACCGAACATGTGTCTCCGGACTCCTACCTGGGAGGCTGCCAGCAATGTCGCCCGATCCTCCCGTTTATTCCGAGCGATTATTCTCTCCCCTTTCTTTGGCCGCCGTCCTCTTCGTATGCGGCCGCTCTCGCCCGACACACATCTGGCTTCCAACCCCTTCGTCAGCGATGGAGCTGGGAGCGCCGATCACCCGCCTCCGTTGGCCACGTCATTGGAGCGCTCAGGTGGATCAAGCCGGAGCCCCGGCAGCATCACCATGTGTTCAGCTGCTTAAATATCACGCCGAAGGTTTTTCTTTTTTTTTATATGAGTTATTGTGAGACTCACGCACGGGTGGGCGTCAGACTTAATGCCACCCCCCCCCCCCCCCCCACACACACACACACACACGCACACGCACACACACACACACACACACACACACACACACACACACACACACACCACCACACCCCCGTTTTTTACGATTGTTTAAACGAGAATTTTGAAAACAGGGCCAATTTTGTCAAAACACCACACACAATTCACACAACCGCACACGTAAGTAACAGAACACCTCAGACGTTTTGCGAAATGAAACACTTCCTTCAAACTGGTTTACTGAAAACGGTGTGGTCATTGAGGATTGTGTTGGTTGTGAAGTTTGTTTGAATTTCTCTGAGCCGTATCGCATTTTTGGCTAAAATCGTGTTTACGATAGCTCTGTCTTGTTCCTCTGGGAACATGGGGCCCCTTCCTCCATGACGTTCTCGGCCCTCAATCCTATGTAGACCAATCAAAACAGCTGTAAAATGTCACAGGACAGCATACAACGCATTGTTTAAAACATGGGATGCAGTGAATGGGCACCAAAAAGTACTGATGTAGTACATAGAGCAGGCTACTTTGTACCAAGTTTACTGTAGAGAGTAGAAAAGTTGTTTTTCAACAGTGCTCTTGTGGAAATGTCCGAATTACTGTTGCAACAGTAATCTGCTGAGGTTGGGCTGAACTCTCTGTCCAGCCTCTCTCAATGTCAACCCATGGTTTACAACATGGTCAACCATCTGATAAATTTGGCCTCGTCCACGTCCTCCTCCAGGTCTACCTCTTCCTCTTCCTCTTCCTCTCCCTCTCTCTACCCCCTTTCCTCCGCGGGCTCCCTCTCTCATCCTCACGCTCCCTCTTCCTCTTACTGCAGTATTTCCTTCCATTTTTTGTTAAAGACAGGTGCACTCCCCTGTTGCCTTTAATAGTGCTTACACCTGATTGGTGAGTTTACAATTAAGCACCTCAGTGTCTGGACACCTGACGGCCGTGTTTGCTCAATTGGTTCATAGGTGTGATATTTTGAAAGGCAGTGCTTTGAAATGGATAAGAAGTGACATCATGTTAGATTTCTGTATCTAATGCAGAGAAGTGTGTTTATTGTTTTGCAAAACACTGTGTGTAGCATTTCATAAGAGTGTAAGGCTGAGAATGTGCTTGTAGTTGTGTAGGTCTGACTTGAGGTTCTGCTCCTGAGCACCTTGTGTCGATTACGCACATTTTGGTATTTTTTAGTATTTATAGAGCTTATTGTGCGTAATCACCGGGTGTCATGACATTTCACTGCATATATGTATAACCGTATGTATATGTATGTGACAAATAATCTCTTGAACTTGAACTTGAACTTGAACTTGAGTGTCAGGTTTCACTAACTGTGTGTTATTTTTAATTTTAGTGTGTAAGTAATTGTTAAAAAAACAAACATATTATAGGCTGCTTCTAGTGGACCCAGGATGTGGCAGTCCCCTCTTGTACAGGCAACCCTAAAAAGTCTCTCAAAAGTATGAATAAATATAGAATTTTTATAATCACATAAGAGGGATATATTCTTCTATATTCTTCTCTTCGAATATGTTTTGAGCAACAAGTTAATTTCCCAGTGTCCATTGCCATTTCAGTGTCATTTTTGAACTGAAATGAAACACAGCCCTAGATTTAGGGGGGCCCTGAGCAAAGATGCATTAGGGGAGATCTTCCTTGTAAACAACCAGCAAGGTATTCTGAAATCGAAATAAAACTAAATATCACACTTTCTTTAGATTTGCAGAATGATACGATTTAGAAGTGTGATATCTAGGGAATGTATTTGTTAGCCCAAATAGTTCATCCTACAAAAAAATTCAAATTATGAAATCAGACAAACAATGAATGAATAATGTATAATGAAATAATGAGACCACAAATAAAAAGATGTAACATGTAAGAGGTGGGGGTTTGCATTGAGGTTGGGGCTGCTCTGCATCATGTAAAGACAGAACACACACTTTGCTCAAGATTTGCTATTTTTTCTTGAACGTTCTGAGCAATATGCAGATGATTCATGGAGATTTATGACGGCAATGCCTGATGTACTCTCCTAAAGTGTAGGGACGAGTGTGTGAAGTTGTTTGAATAGACAAGACTTCTGTGTGTAGCCCCACAATTATCAGCAGATACTATATATGTCTTGTCATGTTTATAAGACATTGTTGCCATTTTATCAGAGATTCAGAGATTCTGAAGTTTGTGGATCACTTCTGTGCATTCTACTGTACTAGTGAGGTCATCAACAGACTGACTCATCATTCTCCCTCAGCCCAAAATAAACAATGTTCTTGTAATGATTGGATTTTTGTCTACTCAAGACTTTCTGGTGCTATCACATGAGGACAAATGGAGCCCTGGTCCAGCAGCTGTGTAAAGAATGTACCTCTGAGCAGCAGTTCAGTACCACTGATGATTCAAATTTCTACCGGGTAAGATTCAACGGTGCAGGTGTGCAATAGGGACAAATAGCGATTCTAAGTGTGTGTGTGTGTGTGTGTCTGTGTGGGGGGGGTCTTTTTTGACACTCAAAAAAAATGAACAAAATCGAAAAACAACAACAAACTCTATATAATTATATACCTAAATTATATAAATTGATAAAAGACACTGACAGCAAGTTGCCATGTTTTAATGTATTTTTTTCCAGGTGGTAGAAATGACAAAAAAAACAATATGGTTACGCTCCTTTAAAAACAGTGTGCATTACCTTCTTTTTATGTTCATATTTACTTTTTTGTGAATATCCATTATTTTAAGATCTTTTTTTATTAAATTGGATAAAACAGATCTTCAACAGATATTACAGTAACGTACCTATGTAAAAATAATTACATTTTGTTCTAAAAATAAGCATCAATCCATCCTTACTATCCAGAAATACTGAATAAAATCCTGTTAAAATGTGATAAAAGGACTGGAATTTCCCATAGGAGGGAATTTCATGAATCAAATAATAAAAAAAACATGCTTACTTTAAAAATCGAGGTTAATTGCCGCCACAGTTAATTATTTACCAGCCAAGATTTTTCATCCTTAAAAGCAGTTATTTTACGACTTACAACTGTTTTTTTTAAATATTAATCAAGTGAAGTCATGCTTTGCCAACGCTGAAAATACCAAATAGTCAAATCCATGGGATTACCAAGACACTTCTTTTCTACAGGTCTCAACACAGGCCTTATTAAAGTGGACTCAGATGTTTGCTCCATTGGAAAGCATTGAAACACAGTGAGAAGCTGCAGCAGAGTGCTAACATTTCCATAAAGCCTAATTTATACTGAATCTGACAAATGATAATATTAATAATAATAATAATTATAATAATAATAATAATAATAATAATAATAACTTAAATTTGTGTAGCGCCTTTTTTAAGAACCCAAGGTCGTTTTACAGGAGAGGGGTGGGGGGGCAGCTTAAGGGAGAGAGGAGCAAAAACAAAACAAAAAGGAATAGCTAAACTAACAAACTAACTAACTAATGGGGAAAGGCCATGGTGAAAAGGTGGTTCTTGAGGGTTGTTTTGAAAGTGTCCATTGTTGGGGCATTATGGATTACGGGAGGGAGAGAGTTCCAGAGGGTGGGGGCTGCCACGCTGAAAGCTCTGTCCCCGAAAGTTCGTAATCTGGTACGGGGGTTGGACAGCAGACCCATGTTTGAGGACCACAAGTTCTGGGATGGAGTGTGCTGGTAGAGAAGGTCAGACAGGTATTAGGGGGCGAGTGCGTGAAGGGATTTGTATGTGAGGAGGAGGAGTTTGTAGGAGATGCGGAACTTGACCGGGAGCCAGTGGAGGTGGATGAGGGTGGGGGTGATGTGCTGCCAGGGCTTGGTGTGGGTGAGAACCCTGGCAGCTGAGTTGTGCACATACTGGAGCCTGTCCAGGGCTTTGTTGGAAACCCCAGACAGGACTCCGTTACAGTCGTCCAACCGGGAGGTGATGAAAGCGTGGATGAGGATTTCAGCCTCGGAGTCTGAGAGTGAGGGATGGAGACGGGAGATGTTTTTGAGCTGATAGAAGGGGGACTTGGTGATGTATCTGATATGTGACTGAAAGGAGAGAGTAGAGTCCAGGATTACACCAAGGTTGCGGACCTCGGGAGATGTTGTGATGGAACAGCCGTCGACGAGGAGGAGGAGATATCCAACCTTCCGGAGCAGCGGCTTTGGGGCCACAACCATGAGCTCTGACTTTTTGCTGTTGAGTTGGAGTCGGTTCGTTGTCATCCAGGTTTTTATGGCATGAAGGCAGTTGACCAGAGACTGTGGGGTGGGCAGAGTTGATGGTGAGGTGCTGAGATAAAGCTGTGTGTCATCAGCGTAGCAGTGGAAGTTAAGACCATGGTGAAGAATTATCTGGCCGAGGGGGAGCAGGTAGATGGTGAAGAGTGTTAAACCGAGCACAGAGCCTTGAGGGATACCATGGTTGACTGGGGCATGGGGGGAGGAGGAGCTGTTGATGTTGACAAACTGAGTTCTGTTTGATAGATGTGATTCAAACCATGAGAGAGCTGTACCAGTGATGCCAAAGAGGTTGGATAGGCGTTTGAGGAGGATTGTGTGAAACCATGTCAAAAGCAGCGGAAAGGTCCAGGAGGATGACGATACGGATGTTACCGGAGTCTGCAGCGAGGAGGAGGTCGTTGGTGATCTTGATTAGGGCGGTCTCTGTACTGTGGTGTGCTCTGTAGGCTGACTGCAGGGGTTCATCATTTCTGCTCAACGTGAATCGACTTTCATTAGAGAACAGCACTGAGGCCACTGGTCCCTCGTCCAGCGTAAATGCTCCCTGGCCCATTCAAGACGATGATGGCTGTGCCTGGTGGGGTGGTCAGGTACCCTTGCAGGTCGTCTAGCACGCAGACCACGCTGATGGAAACGGTTTAGAATGGTCTGACGTGACACTTGGGTGCCTCTCACCTCCCTTAAATGTGCCTGGAGTTGAGTGGCATCATCATCTGGTTCCGCAGGGCACTGTTCACAATGAAGCGGTCATCAGTGTGGGATGTGGCCAAAGGACGTCCACTTCTATGCATTTCTGTGACTCTTCCAGTGTCTCTGTTGCAACCTGCTGATGACACTCTGTGACACTCTAAGCTCAGTGGCCACTTCCCTCTGAGAACATCCTGTTTGAAGCCTGTCAATGGCGAGGTACTGTTGATCAGTTGTTAGGTGTCGTCTTGGTCTCATGATGTCAAAATGTGAACAGCATGATGAAGAGGACTGTTTAAATACCAATTCTAATTGAACCAGGAAATGTATTGGTCGATTCATGTATCAAACACCTGTTGTGAATTTTGTTGTGCAAAAAGTACTGAAACATTGAACAGTTGGACATGTGCTTTCAAAAGTTTAGAGAAGGTCAAATTAAGTTCACCTGTAAAGGTTATAGTGCACTTTAGGTTCATCCTGAAATTTCACCCGAAAGCCAGTGTGTATATATATATATATATATATATATATATATATATATATATATATATATATATATATATATAGTTGTATATTTATATATATTTCACATCTCCATGCCAACCCGCGCAAGAGCGAGGCCCGCCCCACCACAGCCAACCAGACGCCCCACCAGCTCACAAGCCTCGAGCGCCCATCCACGCAGCCGAGTGTGCTCAACACATTTTCTCCTCAAAATTCAGACTTTGCATGTGTGCCTCTGATTGTCAGGGTAAACGCCGGTAGGCGTATGTGCAGCTGTCCTATCATGTGAGCGTGATCAGATCACGTGATGTATTTGTCATGACGAACAGCAGATACACCCAATGAGACCAAATGATAACAAAATCGTATTTCTCCGATCACGGATATAAACTCAAAATGGGGCGGGCTGGCTACGAAAATGAATCAACAAAAGTAATGTTTTATTAGGATTTTGTTTTGGGGTAACTCTAATATTATAAGTTATTTGTTGACTACTTGTTACGGGGAAAAGTAATATTATTACTGTAAGTAACGGTACTGTACTAGTAAGTAGCTAGGACTAGTAAACACTGGTCATTTGTCACATACTGTAATTAACTTTTATTTTGGATACATTTTCACTTTCACACAGATGATCCTGAATTTGACATCCAGATCCGGTTAAAAATGGAATTTTATCTAAATTACGCTGTGATTCTTGTAAATTGAAATCTAATAAGGAGTGGCACAGTGAGGGAAAAAACACCCAAAATGCATTCCCTCGTTCCAGTGCGGCTCCATTATAACGTTTCAACGTCGGAAAATGCTGAATTGCACTATGGACGACATGCCTCTCTATCTCTCTCTCTCAAACACACGCACACACGCACGCGCACGCACACACACACACACACACACCCTCACACAGTCAGTATTTGTATTGACAGCCATACATACAGTATACTATGTGGGCTTAGGGGATTCCATGTGGAATAAACCAGTATCACTGCAGGATTCAACACACACACACACACACACACACACACACACACACACACACACACGCACATATAAACACAGCATTGCTTGTGATGGTGGAAATCTGCAGTCATTCAGACGTGCGCCCATTCTGCAAGATTAACTCCGTGGACCTGGCTGTCTGCCTGCAAGCCCCTGCAACTGATAAGGGAAGCGGTGCAGCAGCGCTTGGCACCACCCCACCTGCATGCCCCGTGCATCTATTTAAAGCTCCTAATACACAAATAATACACACCAACACTGTTTGCTATTTTGAGATTTGTGGAAATTTTTCACAACAGATCAGACTGCTGCCACACGTCACCATTAAAAATTCACAGTTCAGGGCTTTTTTTAGCGAATGGAGACATTTTTAGATCACAGGGCTGCTGTGACAGGGTTGGCCACAGCTCACCCTCAGACTTTCTTTTTTAAGCCGGTTAAAGGAACAAGACACACACTGCCAGTCAGTATGTATAAAAATATACCTTCTTTATTGGAAATAGACAAAAAAAGTGCAACAGACAAGGACCGACTCGCATTTTAGCCGAGTGGTTTCAACAGGTTTTTCCCGTAACACATACAAACAAAAAACAAAAACAGTAATTATCTGGAATACAGCTACAACGTTGCGTTAAAGAATCGTTACATAAATTATAGTACAAAACTGTACACGGTCTTCCAGTATTTACACGTGGTGTAATCATCAAACTCCGAAATTATTCTGAGTTAATTCCTCCTCCTGCCTCCTTTAAATAAACAGTAAAGAGAAAGAAAACTAACAGCAAGTCTGCAGTGGAGCCACATGACGGAAGATGAACTGTATCATCATCATTTAGAAGGGTTATATTGAAATAGTAAGAAAAACTGAAAAAAAACCTTTGAATCCAAGAGGATTGAACAAGATCAATCTGGGGTCAATGAATGTCTTCCTAACAGCAAATGTTGTTTTGGTCTAAATGTCAGACTACGTTTGGATGGAACATTTGAAAGGAGTAAAAAGATACGCGTCAAAGATTCCTGCATTGTCATTGTTCTGTGTGCTTCAGAGATCTATGAACCCTTTACAAATGTTACATTAAAATGTTTCAGGACAGCAGTTTTTCCTTGCGTGTTGAGTGTGTGTCTGTGTGTTCGTTTGTTTTACTACTATACTATACTTGTGAGGTCTCTGAATTGACAATTTTTTGGTTTAGAAGTGCACCAGAAACATGGGTCCCCACTTACCATGTGTATTTACTTAGACCTCACTTTGTGTGTGTGTGTGTGTGTGTGTGTGTGTGTGTGTGGTTGTGTGTGTGTGTGTGTGTGTGTGTGTGTGTGTGTGTGTGTGTGTGTGTGTGTGTGTGTGTGTGTGTGTTGGTGTGGGCGTGTGCACCACATGCATGTAAACGTAATTGGCCAAAAAATAAAAAAAATAAAAAAATGGAATAAGGCAACACAACGCGGTGTGTAAAATGCAGCGTTTGTGTGTGCCTGGTCAGTGCGTCGAGTCTCCGCTCTGTGCAGCCTTTAATAGCGGGCCGCAGAGAGCGAGAGAGAGAGAGAGAGAGAGAGAGAGAGAGAGAAAGAGAGTTGGGCAAATGTGGAGCTGCGCGTTAAAAAGTCAACGTTAAATGCAATAAAATAAAGTTAAAATAATGGTGAAGGGATGGATTCCCGAGCTCTACTTCGCGTCTCGGAGAAAACACTCCCCCGTTACATTCCTCTTGCAGTCTCTTAACTAGGCTGGCGTTGCTGTGGGTGTGTGTGTGTGTGTGTGTGTGTGTGTGTGTGTGTGTGTGTGTGTGTGTGTGTGTGTGTGTCTGCACATGTGTGTGTGTGGAAGGGTCCCCAAATTTCATCATCAACAGCTGACAACAACTGTTTGGTTTTGCAAATCGACACACAGAATGGAGCTATGTCTCCTTGTGTTAAATTGTGCGTGTTGGGAACAATGACCTTTTTTTAGTCATATCTCATTGTCAAAGTGTGTTTCGTCAGTGTGTGTGTGTGTTGTTTTTTTCAATGGAGGCTCCAGGTTACATGTCGCGGTCGTAGTCCCCCGTCATCCTCCGCGCGTTGGAAGCCAGAAAGATGTCGTTGTCCCGCGGGCAGTCATGGTGGCAGGAGCAGGTCTTGATGAACATCATCTTCTTGCGGAAGACATCGCCCTCGGGGCAGCGGAACTCCACCTCCGAGGTGATGGTGGCGTGCGGGGTGCAGCAGCGGCTGTCCGTGCACACGCCGCAAAACTTGGGCTTGTAGAGGCGGACGCTGGCGCAGCCCGACAGCTCAAAGCGCATGCCCCGCTGGGCCTTGGGGGTCCGCACGCACTTCTTTCCTTTCTGCGGGAGAGAGAACGATACGATTGTGGGATTACATAGAAGTCCCCAAACGATAGTGTCAGTGTCCTCAATGTGAAGTGCATTCGCAATGATACAGTGAGGATAAGAAGCAGAAAAAAACCTTTAACCCCCAGCGCTCACCAACTGATCAATTGTGACGCAACTGACTGTGTGATATTTGGACCAAATGCCTACAGAAGGTGATGCGTGAACTGTTGCTGAATATATATATGTGATATGTGAAATCTTGTTCGAAAACTCGTTGTTTGTTTTTTTTGCAACTTCCGGTTTCTAACTACGTCTCTTCAAAAGTCCTGCTTCACCCTGAATATACCAAAGCCTTGGGTCTAGCTTTTGCACCCCACCTTGATGTCCTTCCCTTGCTCGGCGTTACAGGGTCTGATGATGCAGATGCGCGTCTGCCTCTCCAGCTGGCAGCGCTCGTTGTCGTTGGTGACGCGCGATGAGACCCCCATGCCGCAGGTGGCCGAACACTCGCTCCACTCGGTGGTCTGCACCACGCAGTTGTCCCTGGAGCTCTCCGGGACTGGGAGCGGGAGCGGCCTCTGGGCCGACACCTGCTGGAACACTGAGAGGGGAGAGGAGGAGTCGGGGAAGGAGGAGGAGGAGTGGACCCAGGGGTGAAATTCAGAGGCTCCTGCATTGAGCGTCAGATGAAAGGGAAAGCAGAAAGGAGGAGGCGGTCAGAGAGAGAGTTGGGATTGATCACTACAACTTCTGCAAAGAGGTGTCTGAAGGGGCAGCTCACCGGCCATGGCCGACTGGTACGGGTTCTCCTGCGGTGTCTGATCGCAGACCCACTCTTCGCAACACTTGCCGGGGATCTGTATGCGCCGTGGGTACGGGCAGTCTGGGGAGGGAAGGCGAACGTGGCTGGCGCAGGTGGGCACACAGCCGATCTCGCCGTTCATGCAGACGCAGTGGTGCTTGCAGTTGGGCTGGAAGCTCTCCCCGCTGCGGTAGACCACGCCCCCCAGGTCGCAGGTCTGGCCCTCCTGGGCTGGAGATGAAGGAAAGGACAGAATAAAGATATAATCTAAAAATTCTGCAAAATGTATTTTCTCTTTCACAGTCATTGATTGACCTAAGTCGTACTTAAAGACACACAGGAAGTTTTATTTTATTATTTATGTTTGGAACCTTTTGCTTGTACATGGAAACAAATGGAGAAAACTGGGTGAATGTGCACATTCTAAGCTTGTATTCAAATAATATTTTATTTATGCCTGTAATTGGGACTGTAGTGGGGAATTTATCATATCTTACTTGATTGTGGTGGAAAAAATGTCTGTGTTTCCGGAAGAAAAACACATTTTATAAGTTAAGTCTTATCTGTCATTTGTTAACAGGGAAAAAATAATGGATTTTTTTTCTATCATTTGTAATGACCTTTTCCCTTCTATCTTTTTTTTCTATATTTTTGCATACTGGCAGCTATAGCTTCTTGAATTGGCAAAATTATAAAGCACAATGATTTTGTGATTTTGTGCTGAAAACAATCGGCCCCACGCGTTAGTGGAATTCGGTAAATGTATAACAAAATGGCAAAAAAGACCCTAGACTGTGGGTTAAATTAAACAGTAGCTCTGGAGCATTTCCTTGAAAACACACGCACATCCACACACGCACGCACACACGCACACACACACACACACACACACACACACACACACACACACACACACACACACACACACACACACACACACACACACACACACACACACACACACACACACACAAAGTGAAAAGTGGGGGTACTGACCCATGCAGATGCCTGTCTCGGTGTCGCTCAGCACTGAGTAGTCACAGTAGAGCTCCTTGTGGTAGTCACAGGGCTCCAGCAGGGCACAGGGCTCGCCCAGCTGCCTGGCACACACCTTACAGCAGCCACAGTCATCCAGAACTAGGCTGGTGCCAAAAGGGCAGGGAGTCGGCTCCACGGGGCAGTCACAGGGCTGGGAGCAGTCCTGTGCGATGACCTGCAGAAGGGGAAATATGGGGTAATGCGTTTAAACTCATTGATATTTACGGTGCATATAATTACATGAGCTTTTTAATACATGGGCTGATGTCTCTTTTATTGGCTGTAGTTTTCTTGCGACAGTAAAAGTCACTGTGTGTGAGCAGTAATCACCACTAGATGGCGACACCAACCAAGCAACTTTTGTTGCTTTCTACCAATTGGGAACCATTTAGTTGTTATGCTGCATTCACATCATATTAGACTTAAAAAAGTTATTGACATTTTCAGGTGAGTTCAAGTCCTGGTTCTGTACCAGGGAAAACTTAACGTGTTGGATCACATGTTGCTTTCTCACAAAGTATAAATTTGCACACCCAATAATATAATAAAACGTTGATAATAAGACATGACTGTACAAAAATGATGATTCATTATGATTACATTTTTCATTTTGGATGTTTTCAGAAAGTTCCCATATTTCTACATCAAGCGGCTACATCAAAGTAATGACCATATATATATGTGTGTGATAAATAAACTCTTGAATCTTGAATCTTGAATTGTAATTGCTAAACAATTATTTTGCAGGAAAAACATTTTGCTTGAATTTTTTGGGGTTCTTTTGGTTTTTTTTTTTTGTGTGTGTGGGTTCAAACGAGAGATACCAGTGTTTGACAACGTGTTTTTCTAAATCCATTCCATCAAATTTCTCATAGTCATGGCAAGTCAAGTCATTATTATCCTATTATTCCGTGGACCTTGAACGCACCACTGTCTTGTGTAAAACGTGCTATTTGTTTTTCCTATGGAGCACGTGACCACACCTCCAGAGGAATGTTTTGGTGCCTACTCCATGTTGCCTTATGAATCACCAAGGAAAGTATAGACATTTCAAGTTTAATTTTATTTTAGGTAGTATTTTACTATTTACCTGACACCTTTTTTAAATAACTTCACAAGTTGCTGCATATTTTTACCCTTCAATCTTCTTTTTAAAAGATGTTTAAAGGGAACAAAAAAATAGAAACAAACTCACCGAGGTGATGAGAAGCAGGAAAAAACAGAACTTGGCAGGAATCTCCTCAGACATCGTGTGTTATTTGAACAGCGCGCTGTGCTACACAAGTGGTGTCGTGGTTAAAATTCTCCCGGAGGTTCCTTCTTCCTCTGTCCGAGCAGTTCGCTAAACTGAGGCATGGAGGGGAGAAGCACTACTTTAAATACTCCCGTGGACGGGGTGTAGCCCGAGAAACAGGAGTTGTGCCACGCGACCCAAAGAGGTGAAAATATTCAAATTCCAAATGGCTTTCTCAAATCCCCGCGGGGCTTAGAGACAGCCCCGCTGAATCGGGCCATTGTTTTCTATTCCACCTATAAAGACATAAGTCCAACCAGGTGTCCCTGAGCCGGAATGGCCGTCTGAAAGTTTAATTTTACACGGCCGGTGAACATAGGGATTTTTTTTTCCTTTCATGACACAGGTTATTGTTGTTTTCCTGTAACGTGTGCTTTTGACACAAGCGTTAATGCTCTCTGAGCGGTCTAGTGGCTGGAGTGGTAGGTGACGTGCAGCATGGTGGCTTAATGACACGGAGAAGCTGGCATGTGGCTGGCATGATGTTTGATGTGTGCAGTAAACCACAATCATTTGTTCTTTCCCACACACTCAGCCACTCCCCTTGTTCTTTTTAAATGCCATATCCAGACAGGTAGGGATGTTGATTACTGTTGGAATGTAATTTACTCAGTGAAATCCAAAAGGTCACAGAACTATACTCGGACCTTCAGATGATTAAAGACCAGGGAGGCAAACCTGTCATCTTTCTGCAGTGTTGAATAAATGTCATGTGTGTTTATTTGCACATTTCTTTGGCAAGGAAATTAAGTCTTGAAGTCCTTTTTTTGTTATTTACTTTTTTCTACCTGCTTGGCATACAACAGTCTGCAAGTGGAGTTTGCAAGAACTGCTGCAACTCTGTCCTGTGGGTGACCTGTTGGATGACAAGAGCACAGCTTTTTTGTTACACAGAACTGCCACCAACCCCCCTCTTTGGAGAACGATCTTACCATGTTTTGGTCTATAAACAACTATCATCATTACTACTCCAAGAAGGGAGAATCACCAGGGGTGAGACAAATAAACAGCCAGGTCCCATGTTGACAGACCGACACCCGCCAGAACCGCCCTCCCCACAGGCGAGCCGGCGGGGCCTCCATGCCCACCAACGCCCCATGCAAAGACAAGACCTGCCCCACTGCAACCGGCTACATGCCAGACCCAGCTACAGGCCTCGAGCGCCGAACCAGGTAGCCGAGTGCGCATGGCGCAAGGAATTTGACGTAAGCCCCCCCTCGCCAGCAGGAGGCGTCGCAGCAGGCCAGAAACCAGCCAGCACCAAGGGCAAGCCGCCAGGACCCGAACCAAGCCGGCAGGGGGCCCACCCGGTCACCACCCGGCCAACCACGCCCCCACACCAACCCACCAGCTCCATCGCATCCCCAGTGCTCAATGTGTGCTGTTGGTAAATACAGTTAAAATTGCAGGGTGTGGGGGCACAAGTCCTCCAGACATGTTGATCCACATCCCTACCCACAGAGCTCACACCACACCTGTCCCATAGACGTATTGTGTGGTGTATGTACTGAATTTGACTTCTGGCACTGGGAGAGATAGGTGTAGAACAACCAGATCAAAGTCCTACTTTAAAAGACTTTAAGACTTTATTCTGGTGATAATCAGTTATGACTGCATTGCCTTTTCAATGGGCTTTCCTTAGGGTAAACCTGTCAAGCTATGTTACTCTTATTTAGTAGCTCAAGTATTATATTTATATTATATTTTAGCATTGCATCAAAAGTTGAGCGGGAACCTGTCTAAATGAATCCCTGTAAGGTAGACAATGCATAAGCGAAATAATAGATATAACTCAGTAGCGATTAGCTAGAAGTAGCTACATAGACAGCTGTCTCTCAGCGACAGCAATTAACCTTCTACATAGACAAATATTTTCTCTTTCGTGGCAATTAACTACATCAGCTATCTTTTTCATCTTGTGTGTGTATTGTATCTGTCTCAAAGTGAGTAAGATATATGATGTTGTTAATGTTCTTTATGAGGGGGTTGAGGTGATGCCTTACAACTGGTGTTTTTATATGCCCTTTTGAATTTGAAGCTGAAGCATTAATGCCGGGAGGTTGATGACCAATCTAAATTTTAGCAGCTCCTTGAGATGATATCAAGCACAGAAATAAGGTAATGAACCACAATTAAAAATGTACATAATCAGCCACAACATTAAAACCATCACTAATAACCACTAGTATTGTGTAGGTCCCCCTCGTGCCGGCAAAACAGCTCTGACCCGTCGAGGCATGGATTCTACAAGACCTCTGAAGGTGTCCTGTGGTATCTGGCACCAAGACGTTAGCAGCAGATCCTTTAAGTCCTGTAAGTTGTGAGGTGGGGCCCCCATGGATCAAGCTTGTCGTTCCAGCACATCCCACAGATGCTCGATCGGATCGGACCCTAGCCCCGTCCATCCAAATGATGTAGAAGAAAACCTGATTCATCAGACCAGGCCACCTTCTTCCATTGCTCCATGGTCCAATTCTGATGTTCACGTGCCCATTGTGGGTGCTTATGGCGGTGGACAGGGGTCAGCATGGGCACTCTGACCTGTCTGCGGCTACACAGCCCCATACACAGCAAGCTGTGATGCACTGTGTGTTCTGACAACTTTCTATCATAACAGCATTAACTTTTTCAGGAATTTGTGCTACAGTAGCTCTTCTGTGGGATCGGCCCAAACAGACTAGACTTCGTTCCTGACGCGCATCAATGAGCCATGGGCGCCCATGACCCTGTCGCCGGTTGTCATTGGTTGTCCTTCCTTGAACCACTTTTGGTTCATACAAACCACTGCATACCAGGAACATCTCACAAGACCTGTCGCTATGGAGATGCTCTGACCCAGTGGTCTAGCCATCACAATTTCGCCCTTATCAAAGTTGCTCAGATCCTTATGCTTGCCCATTTTTCCTACTTCCAACGCGAAGACTTCAAAAACTGACTGTTCACTTGCTGCCGAATATATCCCACCCCTTGACAGGTTCATGTTGTGGCTGATCGGTGTAAATTCACATGGGTAAAAAATTCTAATTTAGAGGATCTCTGTCAGCTCAAATCTTCCTGTGGGGATTTGTACTCGGAAACTGTCGCCTTTCTTACCCATTGTGAGTTTGAATCTGAAAAACACTCATAGGAATATCGTCAGTGTCGCCCCCCCCTTCTGAGCTGGCCTTTACTGGCAACTATTTGCTATGACACGTCTGCTCTATACTGAACTACATATAAATTCAAGGTTTGTCTGCTCAGAGATTAAACTGGGCACAGTTATGTTAAGTTACGTTCCATTGGCCAATATGTAATAGAGCCTCTCATTCAACTCGAATGCCTCCTGCTGTCCTCAACCATGGGCTGGCTGGAGACAACCATGCCTTGGCAGTGCAGAGGGGCCTGGCATGGAGTTGAAAACACGTACTGTACTTAAGTTCAAAACACAACCGTAACTAAGGAGTGCCGTACACTTTCACAACTGTGAGGCTTGCAAAGAGACCTTCTCGCTCAGAGCAGAAGTTGGTAAGATCAGATCACACTCAGTTGCGTGCGAAATCGGCCCAGCCCCAGTCAAAGTGACAGAAACTTCTCTCTGACATGGACCTTAGGGAAGAAACAGAGCCACTAGAAAGCATTGCAGCAGTCCATTAATATGCCTTCCCACTTTTAGAGTTAAGAGTCCTGTCTAACCTGCATATAGAGACAATTTTATTGAGGCAGGCAGAATAAATCCAATCCTAAGAAATCAAAACCATTTGGGCTTTATAGGGATTAAGGCTGGTGCCTTTACCAGATAAATTTAGGAGGGAAGGTTTAGCAACATGCTAAATGCCACACCGGTCCGTTGCATGGTCACTCACTGAGGAAACCTGTGATTCCCCTAATCTGCATGTCTTTGGAGTAAAGCCCCTCAGCCATGGAGAGTACATGCAAACCCCACACAAACTGGCCTCGAGACAAGAACTGAGCCGAGATCTCCAGTGCTGAAAAGTGACACCGTTTTCCAAGTTGCCACCCAGAATTCCCTTTGTGTTTCTAAACTCCTTTGAAGTGTGACCAGCTTTGGTGCTGGGTGGGACAGATCACGCACCCAAAGTTGGAAGATTAAAGATAATATTGTCCCCACTAATTTTTGTGAGCCCACAAGATAAAGACAGAACATGCTGGATAAGGATGTAAATTCCAGTATATCCAGGACATTTGAGTTGAGTATATGCCTATCAAATGTGACAATATGAATATACAGTATTTCCCTCTCCTCACTAGTTCTTTGCAATATTATATAAACCATGGTCGCTGGTTTGCGAGCCAGAAGCCAATTAAAAGAGAGGCTGTCAGAAGTCAACAGGAAATCATGGTGTAATTTTTGCTGGATGTTTTTGCTTCAGTGACTATTGACCTCAGTCATCTCAGTGTTCATATTCACTTTGAGTGAACTACGGGCCACCTGACTCAACAGGTTGCTAGTTACAGCAGGATATGCAGAGTTAATTACATCCTGTGTTATGCCAAAAACATTCGAAATGAGCGAAAGTGTTTGACTGGAATCAGAGCTCAGCTTGGCGCTTTCAGCTTCTGATGTGTGTTCCGATGACTCACTCGAGCTGCCATTCCCAGACGTTTATGCACAGGCCACGGCTGAGCACACGGGTCCCCGGGACTAAAATCCCCATTACAAGATCAACACTTCTTAAACCCCCTTCGCAGGCCTTAAAGGACAGAGACGGGGAGGGCAAGACAAACAGTTGAGCACACCTGATCCTTGTGGTTTTATCATGATTAGGAATCAACCTTCCTGAATTGCATCGCTACTTAAAAAACAAACATCCCCTTACTGTACATGTACCAGCGCCGTATCCACTCCCCAGCTCCCATGAACCCAGACAACGTGTGAGGGCCAACAGGCTGACCATCGACTTTTCTCGGACCACCCATCGAGGAGATAGGGCAACCGGATCAGAGGTCATAACCCAGAGTGGTGCAAAAAAAAACAACAAAAAAACCTTTTGCACCGTTCTTTCAGCTGAGCAACGTTTCCCGAAAGATGACCTCACCTGTTATGGCTAGAGCAATCCGCTAGCATGGCAGGGTGGAGTCAACACTTTGACGCACAGTGTGATCAGGCCAACGGAACTGATTACGTTGGGTAACTTTCCTGCTGAGGTTGGAGAATGCAAAGGTGGGGTCCTTCAACCTTCAGACAGTTTCCCTTGATGCCCATTGTCCTGGGTTTCCATGAATCTGCAATATTCATTTCATCTTGGATGATGGCTTGAATATAATGTATATTAATATAAACATACAATAAGTAAAGAACCCCGTATTTGGCATAACTTCTGGAGTCCCAAACTTTGAGTTAGTACGTTTTGGTTCCGGGCCATGCAGTGTTAGTCAGTGTCAGCCTTTTCTGTTGTGATATCTCATCGTCCAATGGAATGAGCATTACAGACTAACAGAGGTCAGCCAAGGAAGACCTACAGAGCCTTGTCTCTTTGTGGGTCCCCCCTTCACCTACTCTCCACCACGACATCCCAGCATGCATCCTTCATCCTCCCTCCACTTAACCAGAGGAGGAAAACGACTTGCGGTCTCAACCCAGTCTCTCAGACCTGGACAAACTGTTCGAACTGCAAAGCAATTCTTCTTTTCTTGCCAATATTATTACAACTGGGGCTGAACTGAACACATCAGCAAAAAAAAAAGATTGTCCAGTGATTTAGTTAGCACTGAGGTAATGTAATTAGCTCCTTCTCAAAATTTGCTTGATTGGCCCGTCACTCCTCTCCCAGGACATTACTTCAACATTTGAATATTTTGTTGTTTCCCGATGTTTATTATTTTCAGTCTTTTCCCATGGGACTACCGTTGGTAAACCCCCTCCACCCTTTGCTTTCGAGACGCCTGGTTCAGCATCTGGAGCTGTTCCCACCCATTCCTATCACACATACTCCAAACTTCAAAGTATTAGCCATGGTGTAGGGATTTGCCAGTGGGTTTTTTTTTAATTTGTTGTTGTTTTGTTTTTTTTACATCCCCAAAGGAGTCAGTTCTCTGACAGGAATGTTTGGCGACGGTGTGGATTCAGGCACCTGTATCCTATGCACATGGATGCCAATTGGCTTAACTTATTATATACCTTAATACCTTATTTCTGTCTCATAAGAATATACAGTATATATAGTATATATGTAGCCAAATATTAGGCAGAGCCTCCTATATCCATTATTCCCCATTTGGAGAGATTAACTTAATAATATGTTATTGCTTCTGGACCAGCTCTTATTTCACTAAATTTTAATGAGAGCTATAGCTCATAAAATGCGTGCCCAAAGGTACAGAAAACATGAGTGGATCATAGAAATATATAAAGTCTTGCGATAATGTCCCATTTTCACTCATGGGTTTCACAGAGAGGCTTGAGTTTTGGCCAAGTGTGGGTGAGGTACAAGGAATTTCAGTTTGCTTTTGATGGAAGACAGATAGACAGGAGTTATAGGCAGTCCAGTTACAGTATATTTTGGAGCGGGCGGGGATGAGATAGAGAATGTCCAACGCCCTCCTTTAAAGAAGAAAGAGTTAAAGGAGCTTGCATGACAATTCCAGAAATAGTCAACTCCAGTACCCCAGAAAAACACTGATGAACAAAAAACGCTGGCGCTTTTTTTCTTTTCTGAGTAAAGGTTTGACCGAATGCCAGCATCTGCATTGCATAATTTCTACCAATGCCGGCAAAAAAAGACCTGCAGACGTAGAGATGAGTCGTGAAACCTTTTTTTTTTCTGCCTGATGTGGCTTCTTCCTCTCCCAAGCTCAGGTTGTTTTGTCCCAAAAGGCTGTGCCTCCGGGAGACCTACTGAGGTTACAAAAGCAACTCTTCTTTAATGAGGTGAGTTGGGGGGGGGGGGGGGGGGGGGGGCACACTAAAAATAGCCTGGGTCTCTTGGACAGAGCCCCAACACAGGCTTCTTCCTCTCTGTTCCCCCAGGTTGTTGTTGAAGTCTGGTACATTCCTCACACGCTTGGCCAGCCCTGTCCCACCCCCCCATCCCCTCCACCTCTACCCAAACACACACACCACACCACCCTCCACCCTCCCTGTTTTTCCTCCCTTCCACCTTCTTCTCCTTGAGGTCTGAAGAAGTGATCTCGAGAAGGACACTTTGTGCAGTAGCTGTGAAGTAACAGTGTTTCCAAGGCTCCCGCTTGTGGTTTGCTCAATGTCATTTCAAGATTCCAGTTTCTTTTTTTCCCCGTCCTCTTCTCGAAAAAAAACTAAAAACGATTGTGAACATCATTCACTGTATGTCCTGCGTTTGAATAGTTTTGTCTACGCTGCAAAAAATCTGTGTCCCAAAAAGTGGAAGATCCGCAAACAAATGAAAATACATTTAGAAAAGATACATAGCAAAATGATAGACAAATAAGGAGAGATTTCTTACTAAAAGTTTTGTGTGATTGTTGTGAGATTATATAATAGTGTTGCCAAAAGTCTCTATTGTAATAAGGGGAGCTGTGTTATTTGATCAACATAAGTAACAAAAAAGTTACGTATTTCACATTAAAGAAGTCTCTTAAATCTGTTACTTTTGACGACATATTTTCTCAAAGTCAGATGAAAAATCGTATACACAGAGCTTAGTGTATTGTTAATGTAACATTTTCAGATTGTTTTTGCAGTGCAGAGAATCTATTTTTAACCAGTGCATTAAATATTACAGACAGTGCACTCTGCAATTACACTTAGCAGAATAGGTCGTAAGTATGTATGTGAGTTCTGCTCTCTCAATTAAGGTCATGCACAAAGATGGCTCGGGTTCTCGAGAAGGGAGAGGAGCCAGAATGTTGCAGTGATGTCGGCCTACTCCATAACATCTGCCTGCTCTTCCTCGCAGCCATGGGAAGTCACAGAAGGACAGGCGTGGATCCTGGTTCCCAGGTCCAGATGTCGCACATATGAGCACAAAAGAACACACACAGGTAGCAAAGCCGCTCAAAAGGACCGGACAAATTCTCGGAAATGCACGGCACCTGACCCAAACATGCGGCCAAATAGGTTTGCGCACACGCACGCACGCATTCACGCACGCACGCACGCACGCACGCACACACACACACACACACACACACAGATATATACACACATTGTTACAAATTGTTTCCGCACCTGTCCAGCTGTCAGGCATTTCCATCCAACAAGTCAGTGACCCATAGCCTGCCCCCACCCCCCACATAGGGGTTCTTAAGTCAATAAGCTGAGCCCTTGTTCTATATATATCCCTGTCTGTTTATCCGGGCATTGGATCCTGAACTGAAGACCTGTTTTCCAATGTCGGTTTACTCGGTTGCCATCTTGCCAAGACTCCCAGGGAGCACGTTTGAGGCTTAATAGGCCAGACTCCTATAGCCTTCAATGGGGAGCGGTCTATAAGGAAGGTATCTTGCGGGGCTAGTTGTGGCAGACGAATTGTGGCAGACGATCCACTGGCCCACGGCCTCGTGGGCCAGTCTACTTACTTTCAAACTTACCTGCTCAGTTGGTGCGTTTACACATATTTTGCATTGTCATTTTGCCTTCAGTGAATTTCATCGTGTCTGACTTGGTTAGCGACCTGGTCTGGTTAATAGGTGGACAATGGTGAACTATTTTCTCACATTCTGAGCACCTCAACGATGATGGCTTTCTCGCCCAGCCATGTTGCAACTCTCTGTGGCAAAACTAGCTAATGGACTGCCCCATCTCCTGAAGGCTGGGAAACCTGTTTACCCGCCATATTTTTCTGGATAGTGAAGAAGGCCGCAGTTAACAACAAACTAGGAACTGCAAGCAGCAATAATAAAGAATGAACTAACACTAAATCTACATCCATGCTCAGGCAAATCAAGCAAAGAAAATTAATTCTGTCTGTTATCTTTCATTTAACTATGTACCATATCTGTGTATTGTTAACTATAGACATATATATGTGGAATTCCTCAGGCTTCTGCGGATGGCCTCAGCAAGTCCTTTTATTGTAGACCTTGGTAGGCATCTCACGAAGCTTCTCCGGCTGCAAAGGTCAAAGTGTTTACCAATCACCTACACAAGTAAGTTCCATTTGTCTGTTTTTAGTTTTCATTTGTTAATTTTAACTCCTCTACCAACTGTGTTGTTATTAGATAATCACATATTTGTGATTCTTTGGTCCACGAAAAACGAATGGTACTTCAGGTTGTTTTTTTGCCATAACGATTGCATGCAGATTTAGACTTAATTGAGAACATGTGTCCCAACATTACTGACAGTAGTGGCTTAACTATTATACAAATATATGACTTAGTACTCTGGACACTGGATCCCTTGAACATTTCTCTGGTTTGAAGTAATTGCTGATAGACTGTATGAGCATATGGCTTTCATCTGTCTATTATTGACTGAGTGAGAAATAATGAGGGAAGGTGTTCAATCCTTAGCGGGATAATAGAACTTGAAGGGAGCATTTTCAGGTTACAAGACATGTACATGATTCATATGGGAGGAAAACTCATTGGAGGCAATGTAGCGCAATGAAATTGCTGTTAAAAGGACCCTCATATGCCATTATCCTTGTAAGAACCTAATTTTTAATGGAATTTTTTAAAGGACACGGATTTCTATAATGATAACTGATTATCAAAATGATTATAATAAGTGATATAATAATAATATTTTGCTGATAGAATTAAAAAAAAATTGGAAAAAAAATAATTTTCAATCCATGCAAAAAACACCTTTGTGAATTTTTTTTGTCATGATTAGGCTAATCAAATATCTTGCATTGAAACGTTGAATATCACTTTAAATCTAGGGTTTGTTGCATCATTTTGTTGCATAAATATCATTATTGAAATGAATTATACCACAGACTCTGGACCAAAACTAATGGGTGCACCTGACGCAACACCATTTACATACTACATGACACAAAAGATATTACTGAATGTCGAGGGGTAAAGTATGTAAAGACGTCTTCTCATTGATATGGGAAATTGGTCAACAAGATATAATGATAATCCACCCCCTATTTTTTGAGTAATTTTGTTCACAAACAGACAGACATTGACATACATTCCAAAAACATAAACTTCTTGGCAGATATATTTCATATAAAGCTGAATACATGGCCGTGCGTACATCTAGAGAGCCTTAAGTCCCCACTGCCGACCCCCTGAGAAGGAAGGTTGCTGATTTTAAGGCTTTGAGGAGCACCCGAGGTGCAGCTTTTTCATCTGACCTGCCCCTCGAGCAGCGCTGCAGTTGGCGTGGCTAATGTGACTTATGTAAGACTGAAACAATTAGAGTCGTATCTCTTGTTGCCAGGTCTTACCCCCCCCTTCCATCCCCCAAAATAGTGAGACAGATCCATCCGTCCCTGGTAGCTGGACCGGCAGGAACCTGGAGGCCCAGGGAGGCGTAAGTCCACACCTAAGGCCAGGGGCCAAGTGGCCCGCTCCACCACTCCTGCTACATGGCCCCCCAGGGCCAATTTAAGCTGTGGCCTATATTATATAATTATAGATGACCTTCTGGTCTTATGATTCCTCCTGCACACACACACACACACGCACACACGCACACACACACACACACACATGTACACGCACACACACAAACACACACGGGACACCGACTGAGCCAGCTCAGATGTAAAACCGTATATGAAAAGTCCAGAATGCACATTATGCTCATAATGATGAAATGAATGAATAAATTGACTGTGTGCTTACTGCTTGGGGTGTTCCAGCAGCCTGACCCGGCTGCTGCCCATGTGATCTGACCCCATCAGGAGGCTAGAATAACACATTCGGGCAGGAGGGGCATTTACTGGTGTTTCAGAGGGCATTTTACTGGAAAGAGTTTCCTGTTTTAATTTCTTGAACAAATGAGAAGTACCTGACAAAGGTACTTTGGCAGACACTACTCTTTCAATCCTCAGCGTTTCAATCATGCGTGATCTGTGTGTGTGTGAACTGTGCGTGCCAATGCAAATCTTGAAGAGCTGGTTAGAATAAATAGATATTGTAGAAATAGTGCAAAAAGTAAAAAAAAATAATAATAATAATTATACTTGAATCAATTAACTCCTTATGTGATGAGAATGTAATATGTCTTGTGATAGAAAGTCTTAGAATGAGCTATTCTATTCACGCAATATAGTTAATATATTTTCCAAAGCTATCCTAATAACCGTAATCACACAATTCAAGATTCAAGAGATTCAAGAGGTTAATTCGTCACATACATATACATACTTTCATACATATATGAAAGTATGTATATATAAGTATGAGAAATGTCAATGCAACGCACCCAGTGATTACAGACAATATGTCCTAGACTGAACACAGTAGGCCCGTCCAAAGAAAAAATACCTATTGTATATTTCAAGATTTTCCAGGTAGTGGATGATGTGTAAACAGTGCATTGTACAACAGGTGGCAGCCATTGAGAGTCTGGCTAAACGAAGGACTTCAAACTGAATTTTTAAGTTTTGGCAGCTGGCTTAAATCTGTTAGCTGTTCGCCCCTTCATTGTGTTTGATGGCTTTGATTCTCATTAAAAAAGATTGTGTGTGTGTGTGTGTGTGTGTGTGTGTGTGTGTGTGTGTGTGTGTATGTGTGTGTGTGTATGTGTGTGTGTGTGTGTGTGTGTGTGTGTGTGTGTGTGTCAAATGTAGAAGAATTGAGTAAACCACATGTCCGGTTCCAAAAATGTCTTCGGTAACGCATGGTTACCATGCCCATTTTTTTTTTTTTAATACAGCTGTGTAAATGGATGACAGAGCAAATGTGTTAGCAATGGAAAAAAGACAACCGCTCAGCAGGAAGAACAAATCGGGGGCTCACAGGCAGGTGTGTAATAAACACGGAATGGAAAAGAGGCTCGGTAATGACTCGTTTCAAAGTTGCATCCTGCAAAGGGCTCTGCTGGGATTCGTCGGCTGCACGTATTCCTCCATCACATCACACACAGACCTTGCATCTTTTGGTATGTATTTAGGAAAGAAATGCTGTGGTTAACACGCGCAGAACACCAGTGCATGCTTTCCAGTTATACCAGATTTGCCTTTTCTTCGTGGGGGGGGGGGATTCTGGACACATAGTCCGGGCGAAAAAGCACATAGAGTAAAGAGAGAGAGAGACGGAGGGAGGAGGACGAAGAAGAAAAAAAGCCATCTACAAGACTGGAGGAATGTTCTTCTCTGCAGCCGTGCTTCTCATTCACGGCAGGAAGTGCCAGTCAAACCGCAGGAATGCAAAGCGCTGGAGCAGACATAGGTTTTCCACATGAGGAGGAGAGTGTGTGTGTGTGTGCGTGTGTGTGTGTGTGTGTGTGTGCGTGTGTGTGTGTGTGTGTGTGTGTGTGTGTGTGTGTGTGTGTGTGTGTGTGTGTGTGTGCGTGCGTGCGTGCGTGCATGCGTGAATGTGTGTGTGTGTGTGTCTGTGTGGGAAAGGGGGCGATAAAAGAGGCAGACGGACCATCGGTCGGTCCTGTGTGATGTCGGAAAATGGCCCTCGTACAAAACCAGATTAGGGAGATAAAGAGTCTGCTGGCATTCCATTATTTGTGAACATTTACCCCCACCCCCGCACGCAAGGAATATACTGTACATCTTGATATCAGCATATTGAAAGTGTATACTGGGAGATATATCTGACAGACAACTCAACAAGATTTACAGTACTTGCGTCGGGGCTCCATTGCTCATCATTCCCG
The DNA here is from genome assembly GCF_960531495.2 of Zeus faber. NCBI lineage: Eukaryota > Metazoa > Chordata > Actinopteri > Zeiformes > Zeidae > Zeus > Zeus faber. The sequence goes on from NC_137193.1 coordinate 30,709,318, forward strand.
GTGTACAGCAAAACACAGGCACTTAGTGAGATAGAAATATAGGAGTGATGGGCTCCAATCCCCCCGCTGGATAGAAGAGAAGAGCCCAACAGGTGGATGCAGTTGAGGTGGAGGGAGCGCAGCAAAGCAGGTAGGGCAGCCTAAATAGGCCGCGGAGTGTTGTTCAGTTGTCCGACAGAAATAGATGTCAATAACTGTTAAGAACATCTATTTTTATTCATTTATTCCACCATACATCCCAATATATTCTTTGTCCTTCATGAATAGATTATAATATATAATGACCACAGATTGTATGGCGGTTGCCTTGCAGCTACAGATCCTGGTTCTGAGGGCTCCCTGCCTTACATCCCTTGATGTGACCCACCAGCCTGACCGGGAAAGGCAGGTAAAGAAATTGTAAGGATGGATTAATGGGGACAAAACAGCCACAAATGATGTGTATGAGGTTATTTAGCTAGCTTTGAGAAAATAATCTTCAACGTCTTTAGCTATTTTACTTTCAGAGAGTAAAATTGTCCTTCCGTAGTGTTTTTTACATCGTTTTTTAATTGTCTTTTTTTGCATTGATTGTTTGCAGTGTGTGGCACTTTAAGTCATCATCCATGCCTGGGGGCCGCTGCAGCTCTCATACAGTCAGACAGGGGGAGTCCTCTGCAATGGTGGAGCCTCCCCGCTACTGTCCTGGTCAGACTGGAATGGTTTTCTAAAGGCCCCCCTCAAAGTTCTTCAAATCATCCCAATTTGGACCCAAAACAACAGATGGGAGTCGTGTACGTCCCTTTCACCATTATACTATGGCTATGAAGGGGGCTGGAGTTCCATCATCCCAGACCCCTGGTTGATGGTGTTTGCCTGTCTGGCAACCCAAACACATCAAAAAGCTAATCGTCTATTGAGACTCGTCTGGACCTAAAAAGAAAACCAAAAAAATCCCCACTGATGTATTGGATAAGCACAATGCTGACGCAGTAAGCAGCGACTGGAAGATACCACCCATTGGAACAAAGAAAGTTCAGCAACTGGGCCAGGCAGGAGGTAGACCGAGTCATAATAAGCACAAAGCCGGGAGACTTAACTAGGGAGCTAAACTAAACATCATCAGCTAGCCAGCATTTAGTCCCACACCCGTCACCTCCCTTGTCAGACAGATTTTCCCTCCCTCACTACAGCTGATTATAAACAGGTTAACGTCCAGGCACAGGTGTCTGTGTTAGCGTATGTCCAAGCCCTGTGGGACGATGTCACGTGAGGTCACGCGTGGTTGGAAACTGTCTTTTGAGAATAAGTGGATGTATAAACCCGCCGTCCTTGTCCATCAAGCATCAAAATGGGAAGCCAATATACAGGCCTCACTCTCACATCTAGGCCAGCTTTGGTCAAAGTGTTCTAGAAATGCCGGATTATCAACAAATTGAATGAACGTGGGGGCACCAACAGGTATTGAGATGAGAACACAGCATAGAAAACACAGCATGTGTTCATGTTATTTTACTGAAAAAAAAACAACAACAACTTTGTAAGTCAATGTCGTTTCAAATATGCACTGTGGGCACAGGCCTCGCAGAGTTAAAGGAGCAGCTTTTTGCAAGGTGGGGGAGTGGGGCTGTCTGTGAGAAAAGGCAACGCTGTCCAAAGCCGCCTGGAACAGGAGGCTGTTTTGACTGCTGGGAACTGGCAGAAGTAGCAATGTCCCCTTGGGATAAAACTGGAGCAGGTCTGAGAGGAAATACCACTGGCACACAAAGAAACGTAGGCGGGCGGGCGGGCGGGCGGGCAGGGAGGCTGGGCGGGTGGGCGAGGGGGCGAGGGGGCTGGGCCCAATCCATCCCTGGTTGGGTAAAACAACCGCAACTATAGCGTTGGAACTTGCCATGACCGTAGTGGAACATGGAAAAGGGAGTAGGTGGCGGCGCACAAGTGTGCTTTGCTGTGAGCTGACAGCCTCCGGTGACAAGGTAGGGGGAGGTACTTTTTGGGAACTCGGATTCCACGGGTTCTCCGCAGTGTCCCGGGTGGTGTATCACATTGCGGACCCCCCCCCCCCTCCTTTCAACCTCCCCACCCCAGTCCTGCTCTCTCCTCTGAACCATCTCACAGTTTCCCTCTGAGTACACACACACACACACACACACACACACACACACACACACACACACACACACAACACACAGACACACATGCACACACACACAGGAGAAAGCCCTTGAAGGCCGTCCAGCTTCAACATTTGGCGCGCCTGGAAGGAATTAACAGGGGGTGGGGGGAGAGGAGTGAGATGGATTGAGGTGGTCCTTGCAATTTTCCCAGAATCTCAGGGAGACCCACCCAAACTCTGCACCTTTTCTGCCCCACCCCGCCCAAGCTACCCTTGAACCCCAACCCACCCTTACCCGTCTCAGCCTCACACCTTCCCCCACTTTGTTCTCCTCACACATGCTACCCCTGTGTGGCAAATGGGATTGTTGTGCTCCTTGATATACATAATAGGATAGTGTCAATCTCTATACACATTGATGGCCTAGCGAACCACAGTCAAAGCATTTCGACAGCATCAATAGCATTGAGACCCAGTGAGTGCCTGTGTGGGGAGCACAGCAGCCAGACACTTCTTTCTATTGTAATGGTTGTAGTGTTTACACACAATGGGCCTCATTGAGAAACCAACATGGAAGTCCCTCCACTTAATTGGTGAGTTCCCCAGGTCCACCAGAGTTATAAATACCAACCGTTCCTAAACTGGATGTGTGAGTCCGACCAAGTTGGTTTGAACAGGGAGAGGCCCCGTCGGCATCTCGACGGCACACAGAATTAAGGGGTTGTGTGTAAATGAACCATCAACTTAAGCCAACATATTCGCGCGGCCCCTGAAGACATGCTTTATAGCACAATTAACCAAGTGCTGCAGTCAAAGCAAATAGACCGTTGGTGCAGGGTTTGACAGCACGCTTTTGGGCCCTTTTGTAGATCACCATTAATCGTTAATATGGTTACAATCAGAAGCCCGCTGCTCCACAAAAGCAATGCATAATTTCTCTAAATGAGGTTTGGCACCACTGAAATAGATTTTTCCTCAAGATTAAAACACTCTAAATAGAAACCACTTCACAGCATTATGCCTTCCTGCAAGTTTCCCAAGACATATATCTTGATCTGGGCAAAGAAGAAATTAAGACGAGGAAGAAAAAAAAAGATGATTGTATGCACATTTTGTAAATGACTGCCCGCTGTTTGATGGGTAATCGTAAAGTAGAACCTGGCCTGTGACTATCTGAGGACAGAGGTATGGTATATTAACTTGGGTCCAGCTTCAGGGAGTCATCATCAGACCTGAGTGATGTCATATATGCATCTAATGATATGTATGCACGCAGACTTTTCTTGGTATACATACTATATAGGCTTCTCTAAGAGGTTGCTGTATATAACGACAAATAGATTGCTCAAAATTGTACTCATTGAGTCCAGAATGATCTCAGACCAGTTCTGTTATTGGTCCTTTTTTCTTTTTATCTTTATCTTTTTGTGAACTAGGTGCGAAGGTACTGAGACCAAAATTCAAAGAGGCTTCAGCTTCAAGCCATAGGACATAGACATTACATAAGGTGTATATATACAGTGTATATATACAGTGTATGTATGTATATATATATATATATATATATAGAGTTTATTTTTGTCTATAGTGATCTATTGTGAACCCTAACCCTAAAAAAACGAAGCAAGTGACAAATTAGAGGAACGTGAAGTTAAGGGTCAAAGGTCATCCGTAAACTGTGTAAAAGATTACAGGGTAAGGGTTAGTGGGTGTTCATTCAAGTGAAAAGAACGTGTGTGTGTGTGTGTGTGTGTGTGTGTGTGTGTGTGTGTGTGTGTGTGTGTGTGTGTGTGTGTGTGTGTGTGTGTGTGTTGTGAGTGGGATTAAAAAGAAGAAGCCCATGGCCTTCCTCTCAGATCACACCTGCCTCACCGCGGACAGAGTGGGAACACTCCACTCTCTGCTCCACGGTCGGGCATTCAGGGGGGAATCCTCGCATCTGGTGCATGTTAGAGGTGGATCTGCATTGATCCAGCGTGGAGAACAAGGCGGAAAAACAGTCCTGGCATGTCCACGATTGCGGGTTTTGGACTGGGTTGGTACGGTTGGGGGTTGGCAGAAGTGGGTGGATGGAGAGTTTTCTGGGTGCTGGCCAGGTTCAGGGGAAGAGCCGAGGGAATCCTCGCTGTCTCATCTGCCAAGTGGCTGAGGGGGCTGATAGTGTGTGTGTGTGTGTGTGTGTGTGTGTGTGTGTGTGTGTGTGTGTGTGTGTGTGTGTGTGTGTGTGTGTGTGTGTGTGTGTGTGTGTTGAGGAGAGGGTATCATAGTACCCAACTTTGTGTCCAGCACAGTGAAATAATGAAAACGTCTGTATGAAGTCATGCATTTTAAAGGACACGCTGGGAGACTTTTTTTTTACCACTAGCTATGTAAGCCCATATATGTTTTATGTAAATATTCTTAAAATTTGCTTCTCTTCTTCTTCCACATTTTTCACTGTTTGCTCTTTTACTGAGTCAAATTCTTTGTATGTGTGAGGGCACTCACACTCACTAATTCTGAGAAAATCTCCCCGTTACGCACGGGGCTTTTTTGTTTCATTTAATTCATCTACTACAGTACATATACAATAAAAACATACTGTTTCATCTGTTTTGTGAACAGAGAGGAGATCGCTCTGATGGCCAACCTTTTTTTATTTTTTATTTGAAGGGTTAAATATACAGGAGATTTACGGGAAAATGTTCAAATGGGGAGGACAACGGGTAAAATACAGGAGAATCCCGGAGAAAACAGGAGGGTTGCCAGGGAGGGTTGCCAGTGATTTTCTTTCAGAGTTTTCATTGGATGGGCAGACGATTCCTCTGGGTGAGCAAGGCTTATCTCTGGGCTTGTCTCTCCCCAGCCCACCAGTAGACACGCACCTGTCATGCAGTATGTACAGTTACAGAATCAGAATGAGTTTATTTTGGCATGTAAGTTTTCATATACAAGGAATTTGTCGTGGTGAAGATCAGTGCGTTGCTCTACAGACAATTGCCATTAGTATGGCTGCTAGTATTGCTATGGGTATAAAATCAAATCAAAAAAAAATATATATATATACAGTATATAGTATATACTGTACGGGATGAATAAATAATGAATACAATAATATGGGTATGATAACAATAAATTAGTTGGCATAAATTACTACAATGTTATTACTACATTATGACAATGTTATTACTGCATTATGACACAGTCTACAATGTTGCCATCGTTGTCTTTTTGTGTTTGTATGTGTGTGTGTGGGGGGGGGGGGTTGTCCTAAGAGGAGGGTACAGTTGATCTTTTCGCTCACTGTCGCTGGAAAAACACTGACGCCACAGATGTCAAGTCTGGAAGAAGGCTCAGTGACAGGAATAGGAGGTGTGTGTGTGTGTGTGTGTGTGTGTGTGTGTGTGTGTGTGTGTGTGTGTGTGTGTGTGTGTGTGACAGTTTGTGTGTTTGTGTGTGTGTGTGTGTGTGTGTGTGTGTGTGTGTGTGTGTGTGTGTGTGTGTGTGTGTGTGTGTGTGTGTGTGTGTGTGTGTGTGTGTGTGTGTGTGTGACAGTTTGTGTTTTGGACAGCTGACTGGCTGAAGCAGATCACTGGGAACGGTTCCATTAACCAGAGAGAGGAGATGTTGTCTGCTGCACGGTCACACCCTTAGTGTTCCTACCTAGCGGACACCATTCCAGAATGTGCGTGTAAGAAAGGTAGAGATGCAATGATACCGTGTTCTCTGACTGAGTGAGAGTACTGATTCTGTGAGAGTTCTCATTCCTGGGTACTTGGGATACTGAATACTGATTTAAAAAGTCAGTACAAAAGTCACAATAATAATTACATCACTGAATGTGAGATCCCCTGTGCGCCCTATGGGCAATGCTGGAAAGACATTACACGAGGCAAACTATTTATTTAGTCATCATTTTATATGTTGTGTGTGATTTGAAAAAGGAAAAAAAAAGGCTTTTGATTTTTATGTTTTTTCCAAATTGATTAAAACAAACAAAAAAATAAAAAGTTTAAAGTTGTGTCTTTACACCCCTTTGTCTGGGCCTTTTCCGGGCCTGAGTTTGCGGGGTCTAGTACCCACTGCTGGTACCGCTAACCAACTCTGCAGCCCTAATTAGTGGTGATACGTAGTGAATACAGCAAAAAAAGTGTTTGATAAAGAAATATAATATGATAGTTAGTACAGAGCTACTGCGCTGAAGGGACCGATGAGCCACTTATTGACTTTTCGTTGTGTCATATAAGTGCTCTTGTCACCAGATACAGGAACAACATTTTTTTCTGACTAGGACCCCCCCCCCCCCCGAACAATCCCCAGCTCGGGTTTGGATTTGAATGTCCCTATTCTTAAGGTCACGAGGTCGGCGAGTATGGAGACAAACAAATTGATGGATATTTTCCGCAGACGCAAAGTGGACGCAGTTCCTGGTCCGAAACCTCAGATCAGAAATGTAAAAGAAATGCCCTTATTGTTCAATTATTCATTTTGCATGTACCCCCACCCAGAGAAAACGCAAAACCCAAGTAAAAGAAGCCTACGACGCTCTATCCAGGAGTGTTGCGGAATGAGATGACTTAATGTGAAAGGGATGCAGAGGGGGTTTTACACAACCTCCTGGCGTTCGGGGGTCTGCGTGTTGGGACTCCCAGAGCGACTGACAAGTGAATGAGGGCGTCGCCCCTGATCCTCAGCCAGCACCAGCCCCGCCTGCCTGCGCTGGTTTAGGATGACCAGCCTGAGTCTACAGCCCAAATAAGTCTAAATACTGTATATACAGTATATATACACTGTATTTACTGTATATATACTGTATATATACACTGTATATACAGTATGTATATATAAATACTGTATATATATATACACAGTATATATACTGTATATATACACTGTATATACAGTATGTATATATATACTGTATATATATATATATATTTGTATATATATACTTTTTTTAACGTATTATTTTTATAGGGCAAATGTATAGGGCTCAAATGCATAGGGCTCCAACACACACGCACATGCACACACACACACGCGCACACGCACACGCACACGCACACACTCAACCAACATCTGTAACCCATTGCACCTCTTAATTATCCCGGGGTATACTTTATGGAAATTGCAACGCAAGACATTGGAATGTAAACATGACCTGACGTGAACTCCCCTTCTACTGTAGAAGAACAGTGACAAGTCACTTCAGTTTAAATAAAATAGTTTTGTTATGAAAGTATATTAACCAGATATCAATATCGAGGTATCGGTATATTAAAAACAAATAGTGATATTTGATTTAGTCAATAACGGCCAACACAAATTGGAAAAGAATCGAAACTAGACCTGTTATAACAACATAATGAGATAATGCAGTGGTCTAGTTTACCAGTTTGGTCATAATACCTGGTGGTAAGGCCACAGTATTGTGGAAAAAATATATTTTGTGAAACTATGACCGATCTAACACACCAGCTAAAAGACATAATCACTGGTTAGCCTGTAAAATTGGTGTGTATGGGGTTATTGCGATACATAGTAGAGCAGCCAAAGCTCAAGCTTCTTTAATGCTGCGAGCATCATCTGCATGTCATACCATTTTATCCACATTTTTAATCTTCACGTGTAAAAGGCTTGAGCTGCGGCAGCTGGATTTAATTCACCGCTGGAGATTCGATGAAGATTAGTTGTTGCGCGGAAAAAAACCTCCACCCTGCACCAAGTCCAGGGAAACCCGTATCTTTTTTCCCCTCTGTTCTGAGTCAACCATCCACACTTCTAACCTAACAGGACAACCAGCAGAACACACACACACGCACACGCACACACACACACACACACACACACACACACATGCACACAAAACGACACTGAATGCAGGGCCCCTGAAAAAAAACCCCAAAAAAACATGTGCAAGTAATGAAATCCTGGAGGTTTCTCTCTACGCCCAAGTTCTTTTATCTAGCTTCTCACGCACCCTGTGTGACAGCAAGGGGAATGGATTATTGAAGCTGGCAGGGATAAATGGCCATTTGCTTTTTTTTTTTTACGCGCGCGGGGGGGGGGGGGGGGGGGTGAAAGGGCCTATAATACATATGATATACAGTTCTTGTTTAAAGATCAGGGTGAGTTAAATCCATTGTCAATAGTTTCAAGCGTGTTGATCTACAGCCTTCCTCAGTAAACGTCGCATTGAAATGACATTGAAGGCCACAAACTAATTAGGTGCGTTTGCTGTTATGTAACTAGGGACAGTTGGAGTGTACTCCAGTGTACCGCACTAAATGGGGATGAAGGAATTAGTGTAGTTTTCCATTTTGAAGCCATTGTGAGAACAGGAACCGGAGCTGCTCAAGGAAGCCCTACTCTCCAAAAAAAACGTGTCGCTTCGGTGGAGTTCATTCACAGAAAAACATCACATCAGCAGCGGATCACAGGTGATCCCAGAAGCACGCGACATGTAGGGTAGAGAAGGGGATAAAGGCTTTCGCGGTTTGACGGGTGTTTCTTCGCACGCTACCTTCCTCGCAGGAAGGTAGCGTACAAGCCCCAGCCAGCATCTACAACAGGCGGCAGAAATGGTTTCCCCGGAGCAAGGATATGACATAATGTGCATCTGAGCTCCAGGGGCAACGCCTCAGCCTCAGTTTCTTTGAAACCTATTTGCACACCTTCCTCAAGGGTGGTGATGATGGGGGGGGGGGGGGGGTAATAGGATATCCATTCTAATTAAAGGAAACTGTACATGCTTTAAAGGGGCCCTCCCTGCAGCAGCACGGCCCAGTCTAAAACTGTGCCAAGGTGAGAGATGGGGCGAACTCTTGAAATTGGGTCACAAGCGTTGTTGTAATTGCCGTGACGCTCGAAGCCTAAGCCTCAGGACCGGACCACCACAGGTCCTGATAAATAAACACTGATTACATTACATTACCTGGCAGGTACCAATACTGATATGAGACACGTGTTGTGTATTTTGTGTATCCCCATGCACAAATTTGATACCAAGAACTATGTGAAACAGGGCAGATATTAAAGGAGCTATCAGTAACAATGGAGACCTATAGGGCGCCATAGAAACTCAAATTACGTTGGCAACAGCCTGTCTCCTCCTCCACGATCCCAAAGTGAACAGTCGTTCCATGCTGCTGACTTTGCTGCTTTCTAACATGCCTCTACTGGAGCCATATGTCAATCATCATCTTCGATTGACCCCAAACTCAGGGTATAAGTTTAAGGCTTAGAATAACTTTTTGGTATGTAGTTTGTCTTATCTGTCCTTTGTCATTTTATAACCTCACAAAGATTTCTAGGGGCATCTCCGTGTGTAGGTCTCCACCTTCACCCTCGTGGGTTGCCTGACTCTTGAAGTGATTGGTTTCCCTGTAGGTTTACTTGCCCTCGTGGGTCGTCAGTCTGAAAAAGCGGTCAAGTCCAAAGCCTGGTCTGCACTGCCATCTGCTGGGAAATGTTGGTCAGCGAGGACTTCAACAATTAAAATGACGATCTGGATTATGTGGAGAAAATACATCTGAATAAATAGGAGACACAGCAGGAGACAGGATTGAGTTAAAGACGTGTTTATTTAATACATACTGACAGATAAGATAATAGAAATCAATACAAAATAACAAGTAGACAGGTTTTTAAAACTGGGGTTGCATTTTAGAGGATGTTCTTGATACTGTACTCAATGGCTGAATGGTTGATAATGCAGTGCTTTAGCAATATCTACAAACATTGCGATATTTTATTTATTTGTGATGTTGAAGCTGTTACGACATCCATTTTACAGCACTTGGTTTACAGCCACAGCCACAGCCAGCGCGCCATAGCTTCTCCATCAGCCGCGTTGCCTTGCAGGCTAATAGTGTACGATGTTGAAGTTGTCCACAGATGGTTCACGGGCTGAGCTGGTGAAATCATGCTACAACAACCTCACCCTCGCCCAGGGAGCACAAGACTACACAGAGAAAGACTACAACTTCCACGTGGCCCTCCACGCGTTTCATGTCGTCAACTACCAGAGTGTACAAGTGTGAGTGTATATATGTGTATATATTAAATAAAAAACAAACAAACAAAAAACAAAACAAACAAAAAACAAAAACATTCTCTGCCCATAGAAACACAGTACATTTGTTTAACGTTGACAATTTGCCATTTCTATTCCGAATTTATTTTATTTATACATACACATATATATACACACATACACATATATATATCTATATCGTGAAGTACAATGAATGCTAGTGTTAGTGCAGTAAATAAGACAAGATGCTGAATGAAATGGATCAATTGAAATGGAAAAAACCTAACTCTAAACCCTAATCTCCTATGTCTGAGTTTAAACAGTTTTTCTCAGGTGGCAGAAATTATTAAAAAAAAAAAAAAAAACCTCAGCACATACTCTCTCTAACACACACACACACACACACACACACACACACACACACACACACACACACACACACACACACACACACACACACACACACACACACACACACACACACACACACTTTTGCCCAGACAACATTCTGTCAAACTCACCACCACAAAAGAAAAAGGAACTCTCTTCCTCGGGTACTGTGGCGGTAAAATAAATAGAGCAGTGAGCGACGGCCCCCGTTTCATGAAGCCGTGCGCCAAATGATGATGCCCAGTATGACGAGCACGATGGAACCAACCAGAGCCAGGATGCACATCCTCTTCCTGGACTTTTGCTGTGAGAGAGACAGAAATTTCAGTTAAATTTCTGGAGTTATATGATCGCTTAGTAAGTATTTATTCACTTCATTATAATCTGTCTTATTTTCTGTTAAATTTTACTCTTTGGCAACACATTTCCATCTGAACGTCATGTCAACAAAGCTTTATTTAATTGAAGTAAACAACTGAGAGAGAGAACAAAGAGGAGAAATGTTTTAGCTTTTTATATGAGATTAGATTTAGTTGATTTTTTACTTTGAGTTTTCCATACAATTTCCATAGGGTATTTTATTTCAGTTCACAAAAATGTGTTTGTTTTGATAGTATGTATGTATGTATGTATGTATGTATGTATGTATGTATGTATGTATGTATGTATATATATATATATAAATAAAATTCCCTATGGAAATTGGCAGTGACGCAAATTCAACCAATCCTGGCATTATTTGTGGCAGTTTGCAATTTTGTCCAATCCCACATAAAGTTCCAAAAATTAAATAAAATAACATTACTGCAAATTTACTCAATAACCACATTTTCATGCATGAAATGATCCAGTTAAATCAAATAGTTTGCAAATGACATTACCATGGCGACATGACCAAAACATCCTACCTGGCTATTGCACAGACAGTCGACTGTTATAGCAACACAAACAGATCACATTTACCTGGCAAAATAACTGCAAAGAATGAATGCAAAATAAACATCTGCAGTGAGATACAATCTTTACGAGTAAAAAGCTGTTTTCCGGGTTCATTCTGGCATTACAAAATGAAACTCAATGACTTTCAAGTACTTTTTAAGCACTATATTTTCATGTTCAAGGACTTCATGCAAAACAAATATAATACATGTTCAATATGATCTTTATTAAAAAATGACAGTCTAAGTCTCATTGTGCATTTATTCTACTCTATTTATATTAGTATATCTATTATATATCTATGACTAATCTCTTTATCATCTACAATTATAAGTGTCTATTTCCAACCATGTTTGATTCAATGTACATTTCCCTGGCATAATTTGTCGCAAAAGCGATTCTGGATTTTTATTTATTACGTTATGTTTTGAATAACAAAAACACTTTAATCACATCACTTTTTTTTTCAAGGACTTTCCAAGCATTTCAGCACAAAAGAGGATATTTTCAAGGTGTTCCAGTACTTAAATTTCTGAGGACGAAATTCAATCACTTCAATAACCTCAAGCACCTGGTAAGAACCCTGTGTTTATCATACCCTGCAATATTGTAGTGGAAAACAAACTATAATCGTCAACTCAAAGTCACATTCCTGCTGCAATTTTATAACAATCGGGCAATTGTATATAAACATATAAAAAAAGCTGCTATTGCATCACAGCTGTGGCAAAAAGCCACTGCGAATTCAAACATTTTGGGCCGCAATGATTCCCCAAAACCTCTTGAGAAAGCCTGGCGGGACTGAGGGGTGGAATGTCTCCCCTCACCTGGTAGTACGCCGCTCTCTGCAGCTGCTCCGTTCCCCGCTCCACGTGCACCTCGGCGTTCTCCACGTTGGCTTCGATGCTGTCTGTAGTGCGGAGAGGACGGGGTTGGTCACAAACAGGACATACTGAGTACAAACGGAACGTGTGGGGAGTAAAGGGATGATGACACTTACCGATCATATCTCCCTGATCGTGGATCATTACCGCCAAGTCCTTAAAGATCTGGTTCACATCCATGATGTCTGACTGCAATGGGGGAGGGGTATTTAGACTAGTTATGCACGACACTCAATTGGGGTTGTTGAAAAGGATCAATAGTTGCATTTAGGCGTGTCCTGTCCACCCAAATGTTGTATAGATTTCACCCAAATGTATGTAGATGAGATTATGGTGTTTGGCATTTACCTTTCAGTTGCTGATTAAGGTATGTGTTCCCCAGTGTGTGGGAGCCATTTGAAGCAACGCCCCTTTTTATGATCCATGTGCTTTTGTTATGTTCTGTTAACATGTGGGCCATTGCCATTACCCACTGATTATGATTTCTATAATAATCAGATCTCTATATTATTAATATGGCTGGGAATTTGGCCTTACATTATTGAGCATATAGTAATTCTCCATTAATCCCAACATTGTTATTGATAATGTGCATTGATAAATGTAATAACGATTGATAAATGTGAATAATTAATATGATAACCATTATTTTTTCTTATTTATTTTTTCTCACACACACACACACACACACACACACACACACACACACACACACACACACACACACACACACACACACACACACACACACACACACACACACACACACACACACACACACACACACACACACATTATGAGCTCTCTGTGTAGCTGGTTTAAAGCCTCATTTTGGTTTTATCTCAGAGCACAGGACCCTCTTTGTGTCTGCGTCTCCATGTGCAGCTGAGGTTTTCAGCATTAAAGTGTCTGTTTGCTCACAATGAAAAACAAGTTAGAGCCAAAAAAAAACAAAAAAAAAAAAACGCTGAGAACAAGAGACAAAGAAAGATGGACACAAACTGCGTGTGGAATGGAATTCTACCTGTTCATATTATTGTCCAGTGTATTTTAGTATGTCTTAAGTTTGACTTTTCTGCAAGATCAGAAAAGTGCATTCTCAACTCCATGACATCTCTAATTCCCTTCTAATTTCCTAAATAGAGTATCTTTACTAAACTTGAAGACAGAACAAGGCACTTGACAACAGTGAATTTATTTAGTGGACTGAACTGTAAATCTCTTTCAAATTGAATAAGAAAAGGGCGTCTTGCCTCCAGTTGCCGGATGTTTGTCTCCCTCTCCTTGATGAGCTCCAGGTCTTCCTCCGTTATGGCGGCCTCTTCCGTTTGCATGGTGGTCTGGCCCCAGTCGTCTTGGCTGCAGGAGAAGACAGAAGATAAGAGCGCTCCAAAATAGACGGTGAGAGACCTAGAATCATACCTGAGCGAGGGCAAGTGTTAAAGTAGGAGTACACAATGACTCCAGAGGAAGAAGGGGCGTCTTACTTCTCAAAAGACACAAGCTGGTCGTCTGCGGTGGCATCGTCAGCCTGAAGAAGAGGAACCGACATGAGAGGATCAGGTCAAGTTCACCAAAGGCTGAAGTCAAAATTATTAAACTGTAGACTTTAATATACAGAGCTATTACAACAAAGTCTACTTCAAGCAATTTTCCAGAGATCTCAAGGTGCATAATCTCTCTCTTTTTTTTTGATGCCTTTTGACCTTGATGCCTTAGAGCGATATATGAGACCTGTCGCTTTTTTCCTCAATCAAGTTTTCTCATCATTTACTTGTGCTAAGCATTATGGAAAAAAATCCTACGTTTCCAGACATTCATTCAAGTTTCAAGCCAATTTCTAACATTGAAAGCGCAACATTACAAACAATAAAGAAAGCATAATTCTAACTTCCAAAATATTGAATAAAGCCTGTAAATGGAAACGTATCATTTGTCAACTCTTTTCTCAAGGTCCCACGCCCTTACTGAGAGACGGGATCCGGCTCTGGCCCGGGCTACGGACTCCTTCTCCTTCTCAGCGGCGCGGCGCTGGATCGCCTGGAAGTTGTTGAGAGCTGCCGAAAAGTCATTCATGAGCCGCTCCCGCTGGATCTTCTGCTGCCTCTATGGAGCGACGAAGGAGCCATGAGGAAAGTGAAATGGGAGAGAAGATAGAGGCATATATCTTCAGTAGGTAAGGCTAAAACCTTGCTGCCTATTTTACACCAATAGACAGGTTTCTCTGCAGCAATGTTTTAAAATAAATACTTGCCTGGTCTGAGGGCAATGAAGGCAAAGGGATGGAGCCCAAGTCTTTGAGGTGCTTGTTGGTTTCTTTGGCCAGCTGGTTGGTGTAATGCTGTATTTGCTGCCTGGGAGCACAACGGTTAGAAAGTGATTTATAAGTCCACATAATTCACATTCACCAAGAATTCAAACTGAGCGGAGTCTAATGAATGAGCAAGAGGTGACATATGGGAGGGGTGTAGAAGAAGAGAACGAGAGATTTTAGGTTGTAAAAAAGAAGAACTTACAGGCGGTCTTGAAGTTCGCTGTTGTCTTGTCGCGTCCCTAGTTGGTTTACCATGTTCTTGATCTGGGCAGCTGTATGAAAAGTAGGCACATGCAAATTATTTTTAGCCTGTATTCTATAAGTTAGCGCTAACATATGAAAAACACACTTTTTCAGTGCTTGTGCACATACATTTGGGTCTCTAAAGGCCCTAGTAACATACAAACTGTGAAATAAGACAACACAACCATTTTTTGTGAGCTGCTTTTGTTGGAAAACATGTGATTCAACAAGCCATTCAGATTTGTGTCTTCTTCCTATGTCACTTGGAGACTCATTAGAATTAGAACCACAGCCCATCTGAGTAACTATGGCTCCACGGATGGAGAACTACCAAGCCCTGCCGGACCCCCTAAGCATGGGAACTGCTCTGCTGGCTGGACAGACCAGCACCAATCTTTTACAAGAAAGAGGAATTATTACCAACTGTCTGTGTCAAAACAGCAGATGAGAGAAATGTAAGTATTTAAAAAAAAAATTGAACTGTGTGTTTATTTCTAAAATAAATAAATAAATAAATTAAGAAAAAAGGTATGTGAAAGGTTGACTGTAGCTGCGCCATAAGATCCGCTGCGTGTTTCTCTAAACAAAACCATGTATTTATGTTTATTTTACGATTTTTCCTAATTGAATGAAACAAGAAAAGCCCTGTGCGTTGTCCCAGTGTGGAGCAATCAGCAGCGCAGTAGTGCCCTTGCCTTATGAAAGTCGGAACATACTTTTAAATTTGGCCTTGTAGTTCTAATATGAGTGAAGATTCAGCAGTTGGATTGCTTATGATATTGTTTATAATTAATTAAAATGTTATTCTTGTGGATTTCATAACCTTGTTTTATCCTGTTATTGTAATGCACACTGACTCTTATTGAGCATAATCACCGGGTGTCATGACATTTCACTGCATATATGTATGACTGTATGTATGTATGTATCAAATATTCTCTTGAAGTTGGAAAAAAAACAAACCCAAAAATACGAACAAAACCGACTGACTATATTAAATGGTTGAAAAAAAAAAAAAAAAAGAGTGTAATAGGTCCTCTTTAATGAACCGCAGCGGTGGAACACCTACTGTTTTGTGTGATCTTCTGGATGTTGGAGCTGCATGTCTGCGTGAGCGTGTTGAAGTCCCGCGGCGCCGCACGGTAGCTTTCGGTCTTGCTGTAAGACATGTCTGTGCCGGTGGCCGGACGCTGGAGGGTGAAAATACAATCTCGGTGGAGGGAGAGGAGAGGAGAGGAAAGGGTGTGGAGCACGCTGGCCGGAGCCCAATTCTGCAGGGTGACAAGAGATTTCTTCCCAACACAGTCCTCACTGCAGTCAGCGTTATCAAAACAACAAGGTTCGGGGTTCTTTTCTGCGTGACATATTGGGCGAGGAAACGATCCTTTTGAACAACTTTTCAATGCAGCAAGAATGACATGCAATGCCACCGAGTGGATGATGAGAATACGGACGAGTCAAACAACTAGTTCATTTGAGACAACCTCATTCAACTTGCAATTATCGGCCGGATGAGAAAATAGCTATCTGGAAACGAGGTTCACCAATCAACCCCATCGATTTATAATAACTTAACGCCGCCACAAGTTAAGGTACAGCCGCTGGATGCGTACACTTATTGCCAAGATGGCATTATTTAAGTCGGTTCAATGTGTCATTCGTGCCACGATACGACGGGACAAGCCGGATGGCTGAGAGCGGCAATGTGCATAAACTCCGATCAGCTGTTTCAAACTGACTGACTGACTGACGCTAGCTAGCTAGCTCACACACGATGACGCCAGCGGACCAGCAAATAGCCAAAAAGCTTTTCTTTCTGCGTAACACATTATAACAACGTTGTATCTCGATTCTACATTGGTCGTACACAATGTATAAGAATCCCAGCGTTACTTGCGGTGTTTGTAGAAGAACAAAATAGCAGCTGCTTTCCGTGGCTTGTTTCGTTCCTCCCGAACGTCAAAGCTCGGCTTCCGGGTGTGGCGCATGACGTCCGGACGTAAAGTCACGCAGAGCGCTAATGCCGCGTTCCCTTGCAACTCGGCAATCAGCCATTCGGACTCGGTAGCCCCGATTTCCGAGCTAAAGATGCCGTTGCCTCCGTTCGGGGAAACATGTTCGCCCGCAGCAAATGTGTGTTTGTTCGGTAAGCACGTGAATTCTACAAACTACAAAAGCCGACGTCAAGGTGCCATCGACACTTTAGCGCAGTTCGGATCGAATTGAGAAGTGTGTTCAAATAAAACTCATGCAAACCTCGTCCCGGTGTAAAGTCAGGTCTGTTTTCTCGGGACAGATCGTTGTGGCCAGTTCAGACTGGGGCTTCCGTTTGAGTGGCCCTCCCTTTGCACGTTTTACAACTGGGTCGGATTTGTCCCGAGTTTCGTTGTCATCGGAACGCATCACGACCTAACGGTCCGCACCCGACTGCACCTGGAGTCAACATTGTGAAGCCACATCCAAACGGATTTGTATCGAAATAAATCACAAGTGGAACATTTTTGTGAGACTGAAGAGTCATGCTAAAACACATCTTAACGTTATTGCTCATTCTGATTCATTGTAGGCTGTGAAGAATGGCAGGGTTTTTGTTTAGTAGAACATGCCCCAGGCCCCGACATGGCCCTCTGGTCACTGGAGAACCTTGTGACTCTCATGTGGTTCTCTGCTCAATAAACAGGAGGCTTCGCTGTGCCAGATCAAGGGAATTAAGCCCCATCCATTCTGCTGGGATTGCTTCCCCGTTCCAATTTATAAGTAGGTTCTACTTTTTAGAGATTTCATCTCTAAACCTTTTTTTTTTTTTTTTTTTTTTTGCATAATTCCTCTCATTGGTTTGTCAGTGACAGAAAACGCACTGTTGCTGAAAGCTGGTTGACTCTACTTTCCTTTGCAATGACAAAATTTCCTGATCTATTCTACACATACCACAACTCTGAAACACCCTCACGATATACCCTTCTGGAATCATTTATTTCCGCAAGTTAATACATGACCTCAGAGCAGATTGTTTCTTGAGGTGACAGCTCTCACATATTACATCGGTGAATGCCACAAACTGATATGGGATAAACCACCCAGCAGTACTAGTCAGCTCATCTCATTATCTTTTAAAAATAAATGTATAATTTTTGAACTACACACTTTCGTACATGTGTCGCAACATCATTTAAAGTATAGATTAATTTACAACACTTAAATATGAATATTTTGGATGTCTCGTCTAAAAGGTTTTTAGCTTTTCATACTTATAGTGGCAATCTCAAAGTTTTATTATGTTATTTCTGGTGGCATCTATGGCGACGTGCCGTAATTGCAGGTGTGTTTTTGAACCCCACTTCGCAGAGATCAAAACAGTGTCGCCTGTGTGACGTGAGTAAGTTGGTAGTTAGCACCCGGACCAAACACTGCTGGGTGATGGAAAGTCGCCACAGACAGGTTCTACATACTCAGAATACTGCAAATGAAAGGACTTTCATCAGTGTGCCATACCTCATTTGGCGATAATGACTTAACAGACATTTATTTAACTGCAAATCTTCCAGATTGGCATTTGAACAAAATGCAAGCCATCTTCTTTTGGAAATAGACAGCTTTAAAATAAAAAAGGAAATGAGTGGTTGTTGTGGCCAAAGTCTTTCAAACATCAAAAAGAAAAGATCTCTCTGTGGCTTGAGGGAATTCCGAGGTCATATTCGGTAGAGGCGTCGGACAGTTGCCAGTGGGAGTCGATGAGGGCGTCATAAAATTCCTCACTGATTTCCATAAACTTTTTGTTGGCCTCCATCACATCCAGCTGTGGGTTCGGATCTGAGAAACAAACAAGGAGACAAGCAGACGATGAAATAACATTGACAAATCTTTATCGTAGGGCTGCAGGAACAAAATTTGAATATAATTCACACACACACACACACACACACACACACACACACACACACACACACACACACACACACACACACACACACACACACACACACACACACACACACACACACACACACACACACACACACACACACACACACCTTTTTGAATGATGAAAGAGTCATACGATTATTTTATAAATAAATAATTGATTATAAAAGTTTTTGCTAAGGTTAGCAGGCGGGATTTTTTCAGGAGCCATCTGCGATCTGCTCTGCCACAGCAGGAAACTGAGCAAATTCAATACATCAAGAGTTTATTTGCTTTGTTTGGAGAAAAGATCACTCTGATCAGAGCTGTGGAACCCCCCCCACCCCGAGTTCTAAATTTGAGCATTAAAAATTTCCGAATTTATTCGAATATTAAACAGAGCATTGCAGAGATCCAGTATCAAACGGGCCCCGGGGATAAATTATTTAAGACCGTAGTATCGATGAGTCCCGAGGTTCCGGGTTCTGTTAATGATATTGGAAGAAAGAAAATTGATCTCTAATATGGCCATAGTCCTGACCGCAGCATTATCGGACTGGTTATACGTCACGAGTAAATAGCCAATCCACACTGTATTCCCTATTTGTGGGAGGGACGCGGGAAAGAGGAACCCAGCGAGAGAGAGAGGGAGAGAAATGCACAGCTCCGACGAGAGCCACCCCCCCCCCCCGCTCATGTTACTCAAGTTGAAATAAACATCACAATAGTCTGTGCTGAAGTGTACTAGGGCCACGCAAAAAAAACAAAAAGCAAAAAACAAAGCCCTGGAATAACCTTCAGAGAACTTGGAATTTCAACTTTAAAGTCTCAATTGAGTTTTGAGAATAAAGTCGGCATTCTGAGATTAAAGTCAAAATACATTGTGAGAATACAGCCGGAACATATTCCATATGAGAGAGGAGTGAGAGAGCGACAGAGATAGAGACCTGGAGGGTTCAGATTTTTTACTGGTTTTAGTTATATTTACTTTAATCATTTTTACAGGAAAGAAACCTGACAAAGCTATTTAGTTCATTATTTAATCTATTCAGATATTCATACGTTTCAGTTCAGTTTACAAGAAATACTGCTAGAAGCTCCCTGCACTTTATTTAGAAAAATATAAGTTGAAAAGTTCTGCTTTCAAAATTTCTAGAAATTAATTAAACAGATGTTTAAAGGAAGCTTTGTGTTGGAGTTTGTGTTACTGTAAATTGACGATTTTCATTTAACTGCAAAACTATATCGGCCCAAAATAGTCTCCTTGATTAATAATAATCGGTATCTGCCGTGAAAGAACCATATCGGTCGAACTTTGAAATACGAGCAGTCATTCAAAACATTAGGAAAAGTGAATCAGATACAGAGAAATGTACCGTTTGACTGCCAGAATAATCCCATATAACGTTACATTAAATTTTAGTTAATTAAACATCAAATCCAATGAGAAAACAAACAATAGAAACTATGCGTGGGGAGTTCTCTATCGGGGAAGCGCAGTGAGCACAGATTGCGCGCCCCGATCGCTCCCTCTCCAAGCATAACACGCATCAAATAAACCAGTGTTAACTCTGCTCTTAATTCGTTTTAAGTTTATCTTAAAAAAATGAAAAATAACTGATAAGAGTACCATTAAAGGACTGGATCGATAAGCAGTATTAGTAAGAGAAAGCGATACAGTTAAATCTTAATGATACCCATCCCTATTCGTGCCCCATCCTCACACTGTTTTTATGAGTTCAGACTATTTGATTCCGGCATGATTTGCCCCTCGCAAACAGGTTATTCATTTATTATTTTACAATCTTTCTTAATTGAATGAAAAAAAAAAAAAAAAGCGCAGGGGCAGCCCAAACGGCAGCTCCAGCGGGGCAGGGCCACACCCGTCTTCCTCGCTGCCGATGCGCGTGCCAGTGATGGGGTGCCCGCGATTGGCACACCAAAATAGTGTTTTTATTTGAAATGCACGTTATGTTCATGCACAGGGTCCAAGCCCACAGCATGTGGGTGAAGACCCTATTGTTATTGCTCCGTTTATTCTTCATGTTTTATTTTATATCTGCTTCTGGAACTAAACAAATGTGTATTGAACCCTGCGTAATGGGGCCACTTTCTCCGTGACTCTCTCCCTGATCACCCCCCGCTCCATACGTTAGGTGCAGAAAATAATCTTAACGAGTTGTGCCCCGTTCCCCCGTGGCTTGTCCCCACACTGCTTTGAGTATTTTTATTTGGAGGAACGGGCATGACGACGGGGGGGGGGGGGGGGGGGGGGGCACAGCGATTGTGGCGCAGATCGACCCCAGGACGATTCACACACAAAAATATATATTTATGATTCCCTTTATTTATAATTCCCAATTGAAATGTTATCCCTTTGCAAGCTTCTGTTTTATCCTGTTATTGTAACGCACACTGACTGCTCAACTTGAAGAATCTCATTCGACTGACGAGTTTCCAACAGATGACTAATTATTATTATTATTGTTTTTTTTTAAGTAAACTCTACAAATTCTACTTATTCAAATAGGTGGTTTAGCTGGCTTCAATATACAGTCTTCAACTATGACTACTACCAACAAACCAACTAACTCATTGTTAGTTGCTTTGGACAAAACTGACATTTAAAAAAATAAAATAAGAGTAATAATACCCAGCCCTAGACACAATAATGGAGGAAATCACAACACAAACCTTCCAGACCATCATCTTGAATGGCTTCAGTTTCCTAAGGAAAAAAAACAAAACATTCTTGTTAGAACAACTTGGATAATTTATGTAAATTGTTATGGATGTGGAACCAAATGTAAACAAATATAGAGTATATTAACACAAACAAACCCAAGTGAACCTACCTGAGGCTGCGGGATGCACTGTGTGTAATCATACTGGTTGTAGTTGTATCCGTAACTGGGTGCATTTGGGTCGTAGCCCCAGTTTGAGTAGTACCCAGAGTACTGCTGCTGCTGCTGCTGTTGGTACTGGTCGTACTGGTGGTAGTTTTGGGTGTATCCTCCGGGGCTTGACTGCCATGATCTCTCCTCTGGTGGGTTTCTGTTCCTGCAGGCCACAAGATAATTACAAGGGGACACGACTTATTGACAGAAGAGATTGGAAAGGATTCCAGACCAGAAACATGCTTCTACGTGTCTGGAGGGGACTTACTTGTTCGTAGCCAGGCTCAGTCGCAGGGGTTTACCCCCGAGGCCCACAGCCCCCTGACACTCATCCAGTGCCCGCTTCTGCAGCCTCTCGTCTGGGAACTGAACAAAGCCACATCCCCTGAGGACAGAGAGAACACATCTGGTTAGGGATGTCACGATCATGACATTTGAGGTGGAGACTGTCATCCAAAAGTTGCGATTAACAACTGAAAAGTATTTTTTGTTCATTTATGTGAGTATTGTAATATAATATATAATAGTGTAATAATTCACATACATCATATGAAGAACAGATATTATTGGTATTTATCATTGGAACAGAACCCAACTGATAGACGCACCTAATTGTGAAATTTCAACAACATAGTTGAAATTTTCATTAGATATGGAAGGTAACATATGACTTTGGAATCTAACTTTTTTTTTTTACAAAATGATTGTGATAATCTGAAATAATTGTGACCGGGCGATTATGTAATAATTGTGACAGTTCTACGTTTAGTCACATAAACAATTAAAAACACAAATCACAAAGCTATCACCACTGCCTAAATATGGACTTGGCTTCAAAGTGTTTTCTCCATGGAGAAAATAAATAGGGTTCCCTCACAGTCTGTGACAATAACCAGCTGTTAAATGTTTTTTTTTGTTTTCTTTTTACCTATTAATCGCTGTAATGGCACTTAGGTAATTGATTTCTGTGACCGTTTTCACATCAAATAGGTCATTTTGCTAACAGCTACCAGCAATCTAAAAACTTGGGTGCAGGTAATTTGTGTCACCCACTGCTGCAATAGCCGCTCTACATTACTATGATGTAAGGCTGCAGATATTCCTCGTTAAGCACGGTTCTGCATCTCCGAGCAGAGCGATCTTGATCGCTCCTGAAAAATATCCTGCCAAGTTCCCACTGTCAGGTGGCAAATGCCCTGCGATCCGGCACGGTCTGCGAGCCGGTGGTTGAAAAATCCCTTTGGAATTCCATATTTGGGCAAAGTTCATGACACATTTGATGACCTCCAACTAGCAAGGTCCTTGACAGTGATAATTAGAACTCACTTTGAGTTGCCTGTGCTGTCCAGCACCACCTTTCCTCCACGACAGGATGGGTAGCGGTTATAGAAGAACTCGTAAAGCATGCCATCATCGACCTCTGCTGTGAGATCTCCCACAAACAGAGAGTACATCTGGCTGTGAGGAACAACAGATGGACAGACCAGAAAGGGAAACGGGCACAAACAGAGAAAGAGAAAAACAGGATGTTAGAAAAGGGAAAATATGTAAGGGATAAGATTTCCCTGGGACCATCTCATTTAGTAGAGGTTGGATTCAATGACAACATGAATACTCAGAAAGAGTATTCAAAGACAGTAGTTCCAGAAATCATGAAATTGAATGGATCCTTTCTTGAAAGCAAAAATGGTACAGACAGGGGAAATACGCCTTTCCTGCATTTCCCTTAGCATTGGGCTTTATTAGTCAAAAAATGTTCATTTATTTCATAAAATTTACTTTAACCAGCATTCTCAAATTACTATAAGCCATCCAACATCATAAAAATGTCTTTCATGGTTGCAGCAGTTTACCCGGCATAACATAATTTACAAATACCAGAGTTTCCGTTAGCCGGTAATTACCTATTTTTGATCGGGGAAAAAAGGAGAAGCAGAAAGATGATGTATCGTTGCCAACAGGGACACATATATTCATAGTTTGGCGTTTTTTTGGGATATTTAAGTTCCGACCCAAAGCAGACTGTAAATATCCACTGTGTTGTAAAATATATTGACGAGACGTTCCAACAATAAAAACAATAACACTGCACTTTATTATTTATTTAGACTTAGCTGTCATATTAAATTAAAGTTTTTGATTTTATCAACATTTTATTTAAATGAAATGTTCATTAAAGATGCTGCACTTGTTACTTATTGTTCATGATTGGAAATTATTTGATTTCAGATAGTAATATTCGTAATATTTATATTTTTAAATAGCGTAACTGATGGGACTAATTTTATTTTGAATATTTAATGATAAAAAATCCCCCCCCTCCCTCTCTCTCTCTCCCCCTCTCGCTCCCTCTCTCCATGCCTTGATGATTTCACTCTTTGCATAGCCTGCCTATCAATTTGTTTTAAGCTCAATAATTACAGATAATATTTGACCGGAATCCTACCATTTGTCCAGGACATTGAAATCTTCTAGGACACGTGGACTGTCACCAGTTTTTTCTAACGGACACTGACAAATTCCTATGCCACTCAGAGCCCAAAAAATAAGCTATATCTCCAGGGTTACCTGAACTTTTTTTCTTTATTCTTGTGTGGTTACGTAAAAGGTTGAAGTTTTTGTAAGAAAGGCCTTGCTTTCTGTCCAAAGAAAGGTCGGGAACCACTTCTCTACATCACTAAACATATGAGACCTGCTCAGATGTTGAGCTCTTTGGAGTAGGCTCAAGTCACTATGTGCATTTTGAAATTCTTACTCCAACGAAAATGTAGACTCACCCGCCGTCTCCTTGCTTCCCAAAGGTGGCTCTATTTAACTTAAATCTTCGTGGCTGTGGATGAAAAGAATGACTCCATAAGTTCAGCATTCACACTCATGCGGTTGTCCATCAATGTAGATGTGAACATGTATTATTATTAACAATAACATACCGGATTGGCTCCCGGTAAGACTTTTCCGTTGATTTTGCGTAGACACCTCTCGGCGGTGGCCTCATCCGTCATCTGCACAAAGCAGTAACCCAGACCTCCACTGCGTAAAGGAAAAACGTTAAACATAAAATAAACTAATTCCGTGGCGCATGTGTAGGATCGACATATTATTTACTACAACCTACCCGGTCAATTTGCTGCGAATGATGCGCACAGTTAAGACCTGTTCGCCCATGGTTCCAAAAGCTCTGGTCACAAACTTCTCGTCCATGTAGGGCTCCAGCTATGCAGCCCAGCCAGATACGTTTTGGAAAGCAGCGGTCAGAGAGAATCATGTCAGTCAAGACACTTGATCACTTATATTAATAATAATGTTAATATTGTTTCAATTTGTTTCAATGTATTAAAAGCTGGGTTATATTGACAAATCAAATACAGTACACTATTTTTGGACGAATGGTGGTGTTTTCAGGATATTTACACACTAGAAACATTTGAGGCACAGTTATGAGGAACAAGTTAAGTTCGAATAGTTAGCTAGAACGAGCCAGAAGAGTTATGAAGTTCAGAAAATTGAATTACTTTACTCACTATAACCAGAATACCAGGCGATATCTTATCTCATATCGCGATATCGATATTATAGCGACATATCGCCCAGCCCAACGAGTGATTGTGTGGCTGTAACAAATTCGTCAATTCGCTATCTGACCGGTTGGCACGTTTGTTTGATTATTCAGACGACGGTTGTTCGTTTGGTTCTGGGCTATCGAGCAGCTATTTCAACTACATATTTTTGTTTTCAAACACCCTAGAAATCGACTTACGTTTCCCATCCAAAGCGTGCTCATTGCGCTGCTGTTACGACCGCTCCCGTGCGACTGCTTTTGCGAAAAGTAGCTCGCAACTCCCAGAGCAAAAGAGGAGCGAAGAAACGAGGGAGCGCGCTGTGCGCGTAAGATATGCGTCACCGTGTGCGTGATGACGACACAGGAGGACGCCGCAACGTTTAAAGGGCGAATCCAACAGACGAAACAAACAGAAACGTCTCTGTAAAAACGCATCTGAAGATAGGTAGATTGCCTTCTTGGTTCCACTTTATCTATTTTATTTCTATAAAAATACGTATTTTTCTGTATTTATTTTATGTATAATTAAATTACCATTGTAATCGTATGATACTGTTGTCACAATCCTATGTTTTTGTTTATTATTAAACGGAACCTATCTATTTGCTGCACTATTCACTGCTGATTTCCGACTTGTAAATGACTTTGTATAACTTTGATCAATTTAATAACACGTTTAAAGGGTGAAAATAAACAAATTAATTCATTGTCAAAATTGTGGTCACATTCTAAGGTTAGTATAGACCTTCTACTTGTTTCTAACGTTTCACAATTCCCATACAGAACACTAATTTAAATGATTTTAAGCATTTTAAGGCAGATGTGTTCTAACCATAGTTCTGCTTTTTAGAAAAGAATGTTATATATATATATAATATAAATATAACATAAACTATATATTATATAATATTATACGTAGTTATAATATTTCCTCTTGCACATGGGACTCCTGCATTGCACTGCATGTGCATGACCAAGAGATCTCGGTCTGTGATCGGTTTTTGATCATTGACTGAGTTTAGGTGTGGTCTTAAAACATCAACAAATGTGTTTCAATTGTGACTAAATTAAATTAAGTGTGTGTTAGTTAGGGCTTTTTCCATCGCTTTGCCTGGAACAGTGCATTGACAGTGACAATGATGCCATTGAATTACCTCAGCTTGGGAAGATAAAGGAATTTTGCAGGATCTGTTGTTATTAACTGGCATTTATTGACTGCAACCACTGTAAATAAAACCAAGTCCTTTGTTTTTAAGCAGACCAAAATTTGAAGACAAACACACATTTGTTTACACATTGCACAGCAAACAAACAAAATTATACTCCATTCTCCAAAATCGTCCAAAAGGATATGTAGTGTTTATAAGAACAAGTACAACAACATTAGAATGTATCCTTGAAGGAGCCACATGTCATTTGCACCATTGATTTGATCACCGTAACCACCCAAACCCCAACAGACTGACAGATAAACTGAGTTTATGGGATTAAGAAGTTTGAAGAACTTCAAAAGTTTGAAGAGTTTGTCAAACATTGAGATATCTTACAATTTGTGTGGTTGGGGGCCAAAATAGAAAACTTCTAAAGAAAGGGGAAAGAACGGATTACCCATCGTTCATCTCTCACAGAACGAAGCCCTTTCTGCTTCTTGCAGCAATTCTCATTGAGTCATGATTTACATTACTATGGAAGTGGGATGCAACATAAAAAAAAAAACCAAAAAATAATAATAAACTCATGGAGGGCTGCCCAAACATTGCAGATTTAGATTTTTCACCTTTAAACCATTCTACCAACCTAGATATTTTGTTCCATTTCTATTTCTACAATTAAATATCCTGTTGAAATCTAGACACATTATGAGTATACAATGGTTGTATGAAAAAAAAAGAAGTACTAAACACACACACGGATGATCGCTACAGTTTTTAAATGGTATTCAAAAATGTTATTAGACGTCTCAGAATTTGTCTTGTTTAAAGCCTGATTACCAGACAGGTCCACATCAAATTCTATTCCAATACATTTTTTTACTTAATCACTCTAAACTCCAAGGGTATACTATTTATTCATTGGTAACATTATGGATCGCATCAATGACATTGTGATTTTAACATGGTCCATGAAGTCAAACAAGGAAATGGGGGGAAAAGGCATAGCAACAGCAAAAATCCCCTCCGACACCAAACCTCACAGTAACCACAGTGCAATAGCTCGACTACTAAACACGTGTGCGTCGATAAAATTAACATGAAAGTTTCAAATGTCCATGCACTCTTCAGTCAGAGGCACACCTTTAAGGCAGAGAATGAGATATACAGTAAGACCCGAGAACTCCCGACACAAATTAGAAACGACATGGAGACTGATCTAGGGGTATGAACGCGCCGTCGTTGGATAACACCGCAGCTCATTTCAAAGTTTGACAATGTGCATAAAAAAAGATGATCGGAAAAAGGAAATAAGCCCTTGCCACAAATAGCAGTCAGCATCAACACTCTCCAGAAGTCAGTTGATAGGAAGACACGTTCCCCACACATTGCATGCGGAGGTCCAATTGATATTTTCACAGATCTGATTAGCGAGTCGAGAACGGTTTGTGAATATCTCAGGCTGATTACCGTTAAAAATCAGGACATTTTTGGGTATAAATCATATGAGAAGCAGCGTAAGGGGCTGGGCTGAAGCTACATTCACACTCCGGCCCACTCTTATCTACCACTCTTATGTGACCTGATCCCCCGCGCTCCCCAAATCAGATCAGTTGTATCTCACACAGATCTGAGACAGCTACTCAGAATGTAAACAAAACAAAACAAAACTACACTAAATGTGGTGTTATATTTTGAGATGGCAAACAGGGCCTCCTTCATATGCGGCATTGAGTTCGAAACATACACTTGAGGAATGCGAACGAGGGGTATCAACCTTACGTGGAAATCGTATCGCTCGTGGAAATTCAGAACAAATCAGTTAAGCACTCTCTCTGTAATATAATTGTGCCTTCGTTTGTCGTCTAAAGTGCCGACTGAGACTGCACCACCAATGACAAATAAAGGAAGCTAGGAAGAGAAAAAAACAACAACTACGCAATGGTGTGGGAATATAACCACGTAAACCATGTGACCTTTGTGAAACTAGGAGTAGTGAGTGCAGTGCAGTGCAGTGAGAGAAGGAGAATTCATTGAAGAGAACAGGATTAGATTATGGGATCTGACAGGAATTGTGCACGACTCCAGGTCTCCGGAGCAAGGGGGGGGGGGGGGGGGGGGATAATGAAAATGTACGGGAGGAAGACGTAGGACCATGAAGGGGGAAGAAGATGTCGAGGTATACGAGTACGCGTTGCACGGATTCCGCTCGTAAAACATGCACTGAAATGCAAGCAATGCCAGCCCCCCCCGCACAAGCTTAGTCCATCTTCTCCTTCTGCACGAGTTTGGGAGCGTCCACAAAATCCTGTCCATAAAACATGATGATGGCGCCCGTGAGCGATCCGGCCACTCCCCAGAACGTCATGTAGGTGGCGGTCTCGCTCCAGTTGTCGCCTGCGGAGGGAAACACCGGACGGTAGATGGATTTAAGGAATAAAACCCATTTAAACCCAAACAGAGGAGATAAACAAACGCTTACCAGCAGTGAGGAGGCAGATGACACACATGAAGAACGCCACCAGCATGATGACGGGCAGCTACAGCAGAGAAAAATAATGGGTTTAAATCAGAATCAGAATCAGTTCATGCTGCCGGGTACATTTACATATACTAGGAATTGGCTATGGTGAGGTTTGGTGCGTTTCACTACGGACGATAAGCCAAAAACAAAATAATAATAAATAAAGCTAAACAGTCCAAAGAAATTCAGAATAAATATTAAATAGATATATAAAAAATATACAGAATATCAAAATGCAATACTATGCACAGGATACCTTTTTTTAAATTTGTATAAATGGCATACATTATAAATATGAATTATTTATATGTACTAACTAGCTTATTACAATATGTACAGCTCATGGACCTCAAAAGGCACAGATACCAACAGTTTGGAACTCTGAGGGGAACAGCGCTGTTCCAATACCACAGTGTAACTATTTAGGAGTGACTTCCAACTACTTACTGCAAGGAATTTCCAGTCCTTTTGGACACAGAGCGGAGAGGGGCCGTCTGACTCGTCCACGGCATAGTTTCCCAGAAATAGGTCGATGGCATCCTAGCGGAGACATAGAGTCAGTTTACTTACTCAGCCAGCGAACGATCAATCCAAAATACCAAACACAGCTTTGCTAAAACCCGGAGGTTAAACGGATCACCTTTTGCATTGAAGCAACCGAAGAATTTCAAAAATGACACCGGAAAGATTTTTTTTTTTTAATATATATAAACATGTATTACTCTTTTTATGCATTTTATAAATTATATTTTGAATAATTTGGCAACTGAAAATCTAAAAACCTGATATGAGTTGTTGAAATGGTTATCCATTTTGGTTATCCCACATTTGAAAAAAACACATTTCGGTCTGAAAAAAATACTTTTGTTTGATTTTAACAATTCCACCAATATGAAAGAAACCGTTTCTATCTTAAACTCGCCCAAATACCACAGTGCTTGAAAAACTTTTTTTTTGTTGTTATGTAATAATACATAACACTCTCCTGGTTTGAGGAAAACACTGAACGTACTTGTCGGAAACCGTCTGAAAAATTGTTTTTGTAGTAGCGGATCATGGAGTTCCAGCCGTCCATCAGCAGGCCCCACTTGGTCCTCTTCCCTGTCCTGGAAGGAAGTCAATCAAGCGACATCAATTAATGTGCAGAGCAGGTGGCTGCTCTAAAGTGACTCACTAACATGATTAGTGCATTAAACCAAGGGATCTGCGGTTATTTATGCGTATTTCTTCAAAGAGGGGGCCGTTCTGTACCTCGTGAAGTCGGTTTTCAAGGCTCCAGTTCCTGCGTACTGCACAGCGCATGCATTAGCGTTATCAGCCCATGCTGGTTATGAGAACACACACACACACACACACACACACACACACACACACACACACACACACACACACACACACACACACACACACACACACACACACACACACACACACACACACACACGTCGAGGTCAGACACTCCACCTGCATGATGCATCTATTAAAATCACCTTATTGTGATTTAAGATTGAACAAACTCTTAATGTGGACATACATTTAATATTTGTCATAGCCCCGTGGTAATACTGAACAAGTCACTTTCAATACCGTTTTTGTAGGTTTTCTCAAAGTCGACTTGCTCTTCGATACGTTGGCTCACGTTCAGGACCCCCATTCTCTGCAGAAAGGTGTTCATAAACACATATTGAGTCTGCGAGCCTCATGGTGTGTTCTGTACAGACCTCCCTTTACCCCCAACCCCCCCCCCCCCCTTCCCCATCTGTCGCATATCCATCTTACCTGCAGCTGGGACTGCAGGGAGCGGCGGGCGAGCAGGCTCTGGATGACATTGGTCCTGTCCAGACAGTCCATGCAGTTGCTGCGGAAGGTGCCCTTCTGCTGCGTCATGGCCTTCCCCTCAGTGCTCACCATGAAGTAGCTAGAAAACAGATGGACAAAAGGAGAGAGGGAGCGAGAGCGAGAGAGAGAGAGAGAGAGAGAGAGAAAGAGAAAAAGGAATTAAAAGTAGATTATTTCGAGTCTGTTTTTGCTGAGTCATCATTTTTATTTTCACTTTACTTTCATTTTCTCACTGCCCCCTTGCAATTCCTACACACCTACCACTACGGGGCATGCCCCACAGTTTGAATACCACTGGGTTACTGGACAATTCCGATACTATTTTTTTTACCTAAACCTTATTTTCTCATCATTGGGAGTCAATATGAGTGATTGGCATGAGAATTCATTTTGTATTAGGAGAATAGCTGAAGACGACGACCAAGCTGCAATACGTGGTACAACCGTGACCACGTTCTTCAGCGATGACAGACTTTAGCGCAATTGCCCCGGTACCAGAGATTCCTTTTGAAAGCACATAGATAAGATCCAGTGTGAGCTACCTGTATTCATCCTGCGCGTCGGCTACCGCGTCCACCAAGATCTGCAGGCGATCCCATCTCATTCTGCTGCACTCCTTATGGAAGTCAAACGCGATGTAGCTGTGAAAATCACGGTCAGGAGTGAGCGCACAAGAGTGCCGAACCTCACAGTTTGTGAGGTAGGACGACTTGGATGGAAACAAAAATGGGGAAAAAACAGCGAACGATAAACTCACTCGATCATTCCCTTGTCCGTGCCAGACATCATCTTGGCGAAGGCCTCCTCTAGGGGCTTCTCCGAACCTTTCTGATTAACCTGAGGAGCAGAAAGACAACGTTTATATAAAAATGTCATATAATGTGATAAGATCTCTTTTCTGTTCTGGTGATGTGGAACTGGAAGTTAAGGAGTTCAATGTCAAAGTAATCAAACTTTAGGTTTCCATATGAATGCACTATAAACTGACGTAGGAGCTTAAGAGAGCAGGTCTATCAGGGCTGGCAAATTGAACAAATTAAACCTTTTACTGAGACCACTCGGAAAGAAAAGTAGGACCAAGTGACTTTCATTTCAGAGCCCCATTTGAACATTTAATCATAATGTATACACCGCGTTCCAAATTATTATGCAAATTGGATTTATGTGTCATAAACATTTAATGTTTTGTTTTTCAATTAAACTCATGGATGGTATTGTGTCTCAGGGCTCTTTGGATCACTGAAATCAATCTCAGACACCTGCGATAATTAGTTTGCCAGGTGGAAAACTACTATTAAAGAGGCCTTGACATTAAAGGAAAACTACTTAAGAAGGATGTACCACATTATTAAGCAGGCCACAGGTTTCAAGCAATATGGAAAAGAAAAAGGATTTCTCTGCTGCCGAAAAGTGTCAAATAGTGCAATGCCTTGGACAAGGTATGAAAACAATAGATATTTCACAAAAACTTAAGCGTGATCATCGTACTGTGAAGAGATTTGTGGCTGATTCAGAGCACAGATGGGTTTGTGCAGATAAAGGCATAATGAGGAAGGTTTCTGCCAAACAAATTCATGGGATTAAGAGAGCAGCTGCTAAAATGCCATTACAAAGCAGGAAACAGGTATTTGAAGCTGCTGGTGCCTCTGGAGTCCCGCGAACCTCAAGGTGTAGGATCCTCCAGAGGCTTGCAGTTGTGCATAAACCTACTATTCGGCCACCCCCTAACCAATGCTCACAAGCAGTAATGGTTGCAGTGGACCGAGAAATACATGAAGACTCATTACTGACGAGTGACGTGCAACCCTGGATGGTCCAGATGGATGGAGTAGTGGTGGTTGGTGGATGGCCACCATGTCTCAACAAGGCTGCGACGTCAGCAAGGAGTCTTGTTTTGGGCCGGAATCATGGAGAGAGAGCTGGTCGGCCCTTTTAGGGTTCCTGGAGGTGTGAAAACTACCTTGGCAAAGTATATAGAGTTTCTGACTGACCACTTTCTTCCATGGTACATAAAGAAGAACCGTGCCTTCCGTAGCAAAATCATCTTCATGCATGACAATGCACCATCTCATGCTGCAAAGAATACCTCTGTGTCATTGGCTGCTATGGGCATAAAAGGAGAGAAACTCATGGTGTGGCCCCCATCCTCCCCTGACCTCAACCCTATTGAGAACCTTTGGAGCATCCTCAAGCAAAAGATCTGAGGCTGGGAGGCAGTTTGCATCAAAACAGCAGCTCTGGGAGGCTGTTCTGACATCCTGCAAAGAAATTCAAGCAGAAACTCTCCAAAAACTCACAAGTTCAATGGATGCAGGAATTATGAAGGTGATATCAAAGAAGGGTCCTATGTTAACATGTAACTTGGCCTGTTAAGATGTTTGTGATTGAAATAGCTTTTGATTTCAGTAAATATGACCTCCTTATGCTGCAAATTCAACAAATGACCTTTTTTAGTTCTTTACAACCTATAAAATGTTTTGAAACTCTGTTGTGCATAATAATTTGGAACAGTGCATTTTGAGTTTTTTTATTTTTGAAAAAAATACTGTTATCAATGGGAGGTTTGTTCAGTAAGATTTGAATTACACCCTAACCGTTGATGACTTGAAAATGATACTGAATGTCATTTGCATCGACTATTTAGGAAAATCAGAGAAAAATATCATTTGCATAATAACTTGGAACGCGGTGTAAACTGAGTTCCTGCACACCAGAATGTTAGAAGTGCCCAGAAGTGATGACTGTGGCCGTGGGAAGTGACATAGAATCGCTTCCTGAAGGTGTGAGGAAGCGACTGTCGTGATTTTTGAGACCAATGTCAACCTAACTTAGAAGACAAAGATTGCTTACCAGATTAAGAATGGTCTGTTTCCCATAGATCAGGACCTGAGAGTCAAAATGTCTTTTGAAGCCATCCATCTAAAATAAATGTTTTAAAAATACAAACAGGTAAGACTTAAAAGCTCATACTCACGAGACCGCTAATAACTAAGCAGCGAGAAAGGCACTTACGTGATTGGTGGTTTTGCTGATCAGAGGTTTGGGCTTGTACTTCAGGTTGGGCCTCTGAGACCAGAAAAACGGCATGGAGCCTCGCGTCTGTCAGGATGGGGGGGACAAGAAGTCGTGAGGACATTTTCTTCTGAACCTCACAACTTTCCTTTTGAAACGCTTCAAGACAACTGCAAACCTAACCAGAGAGTGTACTTCCAACACACAAAGAACCACCAGCGGCCATGTTCCCCATCACTGTTATCAGTATACTTCGTCAGAAGTCTAGTCGTCACGATACAGTAAGGACACAAAATAGATGCTCTCCTTGACGCATCCAATTAGGTGATTTGGACCAATTGCATAAAGGGAGAGGTTGACAAAACCGTAAATAGTTCACTCTGGGGGCCTGTACGCACTGCAACATGCAACCTTGAAACAACGTCTTTCCGGTCGGTCCGGGTTTCAAACTATCTTTTTGCTACAAAAGTACTGTTATGCAGTACTAAATGCTCAATCCGTCCATAGAAACATGGTACAAAAAGCAGACAATTACCACAAGAACAGACACATGAAGAAAATCTCCGCACTTGCCTGTACAAAAGATGCCCTCGCTCCTTCGTACAGAACAATCTGCTCCGTCTCCACAAAGTTGGCGGCGTGGCCTTCTGAGTCAATACCTGTAGAAAGGACAGAGGGCAAAGATATACAACACGGATACCAGTCATCACAAGCGTTTCTTTGCCACCAAACCCAGCCAGGTGCGGAGTCCCGAGCTGGGCGTAGGAGGCTCTTTACCTCTAACGTAGTATCTGACTCCGGCCCTGAAGCAGCTCCGCCTGGAGAGGAGGATCCACTCAAAGATCTTCCCATTGATGCGGCACGGCTTAATGACAATGACTGGGCCGAAAGAGGTCAAGGTATATGCTGGTATATACAGTTCATCATAATATCAATTTTGTAATATGAGACCATATGTCGCCTGGGATTTTGGTTGTGGCAACACCGTAATACAGTTAGATGTTGTCTTTAATAATGCCATTTTCTGAACTTCGTAGACTGTTCTAGCTCATATCCTGGCCTCTATCTCCTTGGTTATAATATTCACACTACTAATGATTGGTCTTCAAATGTTTCTTAGAAAAAGCACCAATAGTCATCCCAAAATATCATCAAGTCAAGGTATTCATTAAAAATAGACATTGTGATTGATTTTGTCAATATGGCCCAGTCCTAGGTCAAAGAGAAGGATTTTCTAAGGAGTCTCTTTCCAAAGCATACATATTTTCACAGTGCGCTTTGCAAATGAACACTAAAGACATAAGCCTTTTCTTCGACTGTTATATTTACACCCACACAAACGGGCCCAAGTTAACTGCATGTCTGAAAAACGTATTTCCTAAACCATATCAACAACGCGTCCATGGAAAAAGCTGTAAAATACCCTTACAAATAGGCAGAGCTGTACATACATGATTGTAATGATTTGAGCTGATTACAATCATTTATCAAAATTGCTACATTTCATATTTATATATTTAATTCAAATTTCAAGCCATTGTTGGAAATTTTGCAAAAAACAGAATGTGAATTAGGTGCACTTCCATCGATTGAGTTGAAGGAAATACACTACCATCTGAAGTTTTAAGCTGATGTTCAATGCCAATAAATGCTTTTTCTTCATAAGGTGTATTGTATGCAGGTTTGTTATTATGTATGTTATCTAACACTCTATCATTGGTTTATACTAAAATAGTGACATAAAATGAAGATTAACTAACTGGTTGCAATCATTTGTATGACAGTAGATAGTCAGCTGAAATTTCACGGCCATGACAATCCTGGTAAGACAAGCTTGGAATGAAAAGGATACAGCCATGGACAACCGGGAGTGCAAACTTGGCAAGCTGCAGGGCCGCATAAGAATGACACAGTTAATGTCGACAAACAATATATTATAGGATAGATTTGCTATTTTTCAACCTGGGCCTTATTGAAATGTTGAAGAAGCCCAATTTCCTGTTTCTAGTCTCTTATGTTTCTCAATGGTGTGTTGTCAAGAACATTCAGCGAGGCTGAGGTTATAAATGATGGCAACCAACAACTTAAGAACGCCTGGGTTGAAAAAAAAGTTTGCCTATCCTTTAATAATATAAAAACAGTGACAATGCACATTATACAACATGAAGATTAGTGCTAGAAAGGACGGAATGGAAAACACTTCCTGGTCACCTCTGGTTGAGCAGCCAATTCCCTCAGGAGATTCCCATTCCAAACAAATCTCTGATCTGCCTGAAAACAAAGGGCTCAACGTTAGACCAGCGGCAGTATCATTATAGAGGAGCCACAGCACTCTCGCAGCTTTTAATGGGAAAAGCTGCAATGCTAAAGATGAGTGACACATGGTATCAGTCAAACTCTGCCACACCTATGTGCAGCAACAAGAAAATCCACCAACCGTCCTTTCAGATTTCCTTTCACACTTGTTTCGAATGTCGGAAACGTCATTCTTTCAAGGGACTGAAACCTAATACTGTTACTAAGGTCAAAAGACTTCCTGACAACAGGGTCATTTGGAACAACATTTACCACTGTGTTGATTTAAATAATCATTATCATTTAAATAAAAACAATAACTTGGGTACTCCAAAAGTTTGAATGTTTCCGATATGGGCGCCGATCTATAGGCTCCTGTAAGATTCACTCCAAACGAACCAATCCAACGAAACTCTCCTTTGTAGGATTGGAATTTGAAACTGAGAACAGCAAGTTCCCAGCTATAGGCATGGTGGATGACCTGTTTTCAAACCACACCCACCTTTATCCATATCAAACCAGACGGACTAGAATTAGGAAAAGAGGAAGTGACTTCACATGGAAGACGGCCATCTTACCACACAATGCTGAGTTGTGTATAAACAACTGGGACTGACAGGTTTGACAAGCCATTTTGTATGAGTGCGACTGTGTGCGTGTCCAAAGTAAGGAATTGGGTTTGGGCGTATTGGGAAGACTAACTGGACTCCTGGGCAACACTATGTGAAAAGCTTTTGCTTCCTACCCTCTCCAGCAGGCTCATCTCGTGGAAGTCGGGGCTGGTGTTGGCGAGTCTCTGCAGGGTGTGTGTCAGGTCGAAGTTGGTGCAGAAGTAGAAGCTTTCTGTGCTCAACACGTTGTCGATCATGGACAGGAAGGTCTTGTGCTCTTGAGACTGAGACGAGGTTGAAGAAAAAAAAAAAAAAAAACATTTACATTTAAGAGATGCTTTTCCCTCACGATCCTGGCGACGCGAGAAAGTTGGGCAGATCTTTACTTTACGCAAATAAGCATCCACATGGTGTAGTGATGGCCAATCAGAGGGCGGATGTGTTCCTCCGGCTGTAAAAAATATATAAATATTCCTACCGATCATAAAACGAAGGAGCAGCTTATTGTAATGAGAGCCTGCTTTCCGTTTGTACATGACGCGTCCATGTTTTTTTAGAGGTACATAAACAAATAAAACGAATTGCTGTGTGGTGAGGATTATTACATGCATTATTGTGAAACCAAGTGAATCACTGTTTGAATGGTGGTTAGCTAACATCATTGACTGCCAAAGTAAGGAATGCCTTCACATTATGTCCAGTCATTTTACATGCAGTAGATATGTGGCTTTTATTTTAATGAAAACGGGAAACTTTACAAATTGTTAACATCATTTTGACAAAAAATATATGAATGTTATATGATGAGTTTACTATTTTTAAACCCAGGCATTCTTAAAAATGTTGAAGAGGCACAGCGTCGGAGCAGTGCGGATTTAGCCAAAGGGGCGGATTTCCAGAAGTCAGTTATATTGTTTGCCTCCTGATTTTTGAAAAGGAGATTAAAAATTTTGCCGTTTGGACTGCATTCAAGCACAGTGAGAAGCTCCAGAAGAACGGTATTCTTCTCAATGGTGTGTTGTCATTCATTGACTGCCAAAGGAAGGGATGCCTTCACATTATGTCCACCCAATTAACATATATTAGGATGATATGTTGTTTTTATTTCAATAAAAAGTGGAAACTTTACAAGAATACAGTCGATATAATGTCAACAACCAATGTGAATACTAAATGATAAGTGGATTCTCTAAAAAAAACAACAAAAAAAAACATGGATATATAGAATTACATATAAAATAAATGTATTCATATTCTAATGATTATCAACATTATTATAACAATTTAAACTTCTACATAAAGTTGAATGACCAGACAGTCCTGGTTACACTTCCCCAAAAGGTTCAACAGCGTCACCCCACAAACTACAAAGTGTAAACCTTCTTGAAAACAAAGATCCTATTTCATAACTTTTGTCTGGTTGTTAATTGGCGTTCTAGGGACATTAGGCATCTGTTTCCTGTTCCAGCCAAGCTACAGAGTTAAAGAGCCTGAGCGTAATCCCTCTCCAGGTGTCCTAGCATTCCATTCAGGTTTCCGGAAAGGGAAAACAAGCGAGCGAGCAGGCGATGGCTGACTTAAAGCATTAGTTGCTGTACCTCGCAAAGCTGAGAGGCCACTGTCAAGGCCTCTGGGCCTCTACGGGTCCGAGTTGGGCTAATAGGATCTGCGTCGCTAAGCCAGTTTTCTTGGACAGCCAAGCATGACAAGATTTAGACACCCCACCCCCGTCTTTCTTAACGACTGTATCTGCCTCCCTGTTTTCAGACGGTTTTTGTATCGTTCCATTACTAACCACGTCCATATTTTCCCAATGCCATTATAATTGATTTATAGTCCTAAGTACAGTATACATGTAGCCCCTGCAGTAACTATTAAAATTATCTCCAAGTAATTTTTTTTAACCTAGTAAATGACAAAGCCCCAAGCCAAGGCTGGCTTTTCAATTAGCGGCGCAAGAATGGAAGCAAAGATTAATAATGTACACTGGACGGTTGACTGAAATCAGACACTGCCGGGCACAGGGAATAAAAGTGATACTGTTGGAACGGGGGGCCAGCCGGCTCACTCAGACATACTGTAACTCCGTAAAACCCATCAGCTCGGAGCAAACCGTGCAAATTTCACATTTCTGAAAGGCATCAAAAAACAGGGTACTGTGCTCAAGGACTCAGACTTGTAAAACCCTCTGACCTCCAAAGCACAAAACAACATGACTTCTTATAGTTACATTCTTATAGCTAAGTTCCCATTTCCTGTTTGTCAGTGACAGTTTAAT
Source organism: Zeus faber (assembly GCF_960531495.2). Classification (NCBI taxonomy): domain Eukaryota; kingdom Metazoa; phylum Chordata; class Actinopteri; order Zeiformes; family Zeidae; genus Zeus; species Zeus faber. Next base: position 30,748,266 of record NC_137193.1, read on the forward strand.
GTCCAAATAATGAACGGCATCCTGATGAATAGGAAGTAGCAAGAAGTTAGAATGGCTGACCTGGTCTTCTGTGAGGTGCAGCAGTGTCTTCTTGTAGGAGATGACATCATATTCCACCATCTTCCACACAGCGTGTCCAAGGAGGCTTCCCACGTTTCTCTTCTTTGTTATAACAATCAGGTACATCCCTGTGGGGTGGGGAATTAAATAACTCCATGCTAATGTTTTGTACATTGCATAAGGAAGACTTGTACAAAACTTGACCCTAGATGTTGAGGATTGCAACCAAACATCATGAGCACACACCTGCTACCAGCCGGATGGTTCCCATGATGCCGCAGATGGGCCTTGTGATGGCTGAGGGGGGAACTTCCCTTTTCACTAGTAAATAAAGAAAATTAACATTATTACTTTCAAAATCACAGAATGACAAAAGTATAAAAAAGAAAAGATAAACAAAAGAAAAAAGAAAATAAATAATATTAATACATTAATAATAATATTAATTATTATTATTATTATTATTATTATTATTATTATTATTATTATTATTAATAATAATAATAATAATAATAATAATAATAATAATAAGAATCAAGAACCTTGCATTACGAGTTTAATTCGTTCCATGACCGAGCTCGTTTTACAATTGAATTTTCCCCATTGAAATTAATTGAAATATAATTAATCTGTTCCAAATCCCAAAAAACAGCCAAAAATCACCCAAATTTTTATTTATATGGGTTTTAAACCAGAAAAGGTGTAGTTACACTATGCGCGTTCCTTTTTCATGTTTATCAAGCAAAAAGCACACAAAAATAAAAGAAAAACACTGGGAAAACACAATAGAGATGCTTCGACAACAAGATATCTGCGTGACCTGAGCGAGCGGTGGCCACACTTGTCGGGAGAGGGTGTGCGAGCCTAGCAGTCACTGTATGAACCTCGCTCGTAATGTGGATTTCCACTCGTAAAACAAGACAAAAATTTGCACGAGCCTCGGCTCGTAGAACAAATTACTCGTTAACTGGTACACTCGTAATGCGAGGTTCCACTGTATTAGGTATGTAATACAGTTTTCAGGGTTCTCTGAAACGCAGAACGATTTTCCGAGTATACTTTGAATGCCGCATCGGCTCCCTCAATTTGTCGTCTCCTGGTTGCTCGACTCGCGGTGCAACCATTATGAAGACTACATAGCGCAACCCTCTAAATGTGAATGAGCACCCAGAGATGGAAACCGGACTTATACAGTATAACAGCGGTTCAGGATGTCACAAAGCGCCTCGCTTCACAAACTAATCGAGGTACGCCAAAATTCTTCAACTTCGAGATAGTTTGCAATGGTTTCTCCACTAATTCCTGCCACATATATAGATCAATGTGAATAAAACTTGCACCACAAGATGTCTGAAACGCTCCGGTTGTTATGAGACCATGTCCGTGGGTTCAGCGTTTGTCGCGTTCCAGATAGTTTTAGCCCGAGAAACAAAGAATGAGAATAGTTTTTTAAAATACAAAATCCCAGCATATTTTCGGGGTTTTGTAAAATGCAGCACGAGTCACAGTGTTATGAATTTACTTTAAACGCAGCATCGGCTTCATCTCTTCATCGAGAGATGAAGCTTGGACTTAAATAAGTTTGGATGATGATGTCACAAAGTGGCCTGCTCCTGAAACTTATTAAAATAGTCTCAACATTCTTCTACTTCCGGTAAAATTTCCGGTGAAAACAGTTTTTCACTAAATTCAGCTCAAAATGTACATCGATATTGATCAAAATTGAACGACAAGACATCTGAAACATGCACATGTCAGTGCGTACTGCGATTGTCATGTTCCAGATAGCCTGAAAAACGCCAAGAAGAAAAGTAAAAGAAAAATCTGGCTTTGTGCTGAAAGCCTAATAATGATAATAATAATAATTATAATTATAATTATAATAATAACAACAACAGTAATAAGCCAAACCACTATATAAATTCTAAAATTTATCATTTGAAACAAGATAAAAAATAACCATATATAAGAACAGTAAAAGAAAAGAAGAAAATACTACTAACTACTGTTGCTATGAGTTATACTGGACAATAGCGATGTCAATATGAATATAATATAAATATATCCAAAAAACTGAATAGAAACATGCAATGGAGAGAGCCTGACTATGGGTTGCAGAATACAAGTTGAGCAGATCCACATTAAGGTCTACTGGGAGAGACTGGAAGAATATACTGTACACTTCACATCCAGCAGGTAATGATTGGAGAAGACTCTTTTACTTGGAAGAGTTTACGTTTGACTTTTGTCGTGCCCGTAAAGATGGATGAAATGCTCTCCATTTTCCACTGCAAATTGCAAGACCCATCTCTTCAGGTTAGGCCTGGACCCTGCCTGCACTGACTTCTGCACCACCTAAGGATCCTTACCTATATATCCTTAACATTCTAAAAATAAAACATCTTTGACTTAACTACTTTGGACAAAAGAGCCCGCTAAATGATATCATGTAATGTCATTTCTACCTGTAAGGGTCATCTCATTGGACACCCTGTCAATGGCAAGGACTGCATCAGCCCCTTCATCACAGGCCTCGATAAAGAACTTTTCAGGGGTTGTATGCCTGGGAAAGAGCAAGAAAAGTAATTATGAAGCCTTGCTTTGTTTGATAAATAAGAATTACTTTTTAAAGAGTTCTGCAGTCTGTTTCTGTCATAGTTGCACAAATGGCACTGATAAGATGTGTCTGGTAACTGGAAGCTGAACCCAAGGATGTCTGACAGCTTCACAATAAACCCAGTGTAAATTGCTAAGCTAGGGTGGGTGTTTATTAAAGTTAATAAGAATGATAATGACTCAATTGTCAAGTATATGGCAGGAAAGAAAATAGTATGAATTATAGGTCACAAAACTTTCATGAAAATGCTTACAGCAACTGATTTGCCAAAGAAGCTGTTCACACTTTTAGCGCGTTCCTGCAGAAATAATGGATGATCGCTAAAAAATTATTATCGTGTTAATGCAACCATCAGTGGCTTGAAAGTAATTATGCATTATTATTGCAAAGTAATTAAATTGCTGTCAAATACATTACTCTTTAAAATCACTTTTAATACCACGCAGTCGATCTTATTGAATTAAAGCTGCACTCTCACAAACTGAATGTGAATAATTCACTACAATTGCATTTCTTGGATGTATAAGGATTAGGGGTGTCACGATTCCGATTCGAAATCGAAAATCGATCAAAATGAGCACTCGATTTCGAACTTCCAAATCACAAGCAGGTTTGTGATTCCCCCCGTATTTTTGTGGGTAATATTGTTAGACACGGTTGCCATATTGGGGCGGTCAAGATCTGCCGGTAAAGAAATGCAGTGTGATCTGGGGGTTGTCGACTATGGCTAGCCCCGCCCGTTCATGACATTTGGTGCGGAGTTTGGAGAGCTGCGCTGCGCCGTTGTGCCATGGATGGGTCCGCTGCGCAACGCGCACTGCACCCCCCCCATGTGGCATGAGGGCTGCAGGAACAAAAACTGAATACAATTCGAATATTACAAAAAAATAACAATAAAGTTCAATATAAGTTCATCCAGTTTGTTGCACAGTGAAAGCACATTACAGAGAAATATTCCTAGTAAAGGTGTGCCAAGTTCGCGTCGGCGAAGACGCACAGCACATATCCCTGTCCTCCGGCGTTTCATTGTGTGTAAGGGAGAGTGCACCTTTGACCAGAACTCCAGAAATTCCAGAGAGGTGGCGATGAAAGAAATAAACCCGACCATCACCAACGAAATGTTCCCTCGGGCAGAGGTTCCCAACCACCAGCTCGTGGAACTTTCCGGGCATTTGCCACCGGACCATGAGAACATGGCCGGGATGTTTTTCAGGAGCCATCTGCGATCTACTTCGTAACAGAGCAGCAGCAGAAGGAAACAGAGTAAATTAAATACATTGAGAGTTTTGATTTGCTTTGTTTGGAGAAAAGATCGCTCTGATTGGAGCTGCATGTAGTAATTTGCCTTTAACTGTAATACCAACGTTCCCCTCTGGCAAAAATAGCATCTGTTTTTCTGCGTTTATTTTGGTGAGTAACTTTAAAGTAGTGTAAGAAGTAACATATTGTTTATTATTCTAAAGTCTCGTTTTCAGAAAGCGCTTCACTGTTTAGGTGTGTGTTAAACATTCACATATTTTTGTTATTATATAATTTTTAATATTCAAATAAAATGTGCTTATCTAGAAACAAGTGTTTTCTTTACAAATCAAGACTCCATAGTCTTACAATGACATAGCTGTCAGTGCTGAAAAAAAAAAAAAAAAAGTTTAAATCAAAAATCGCATCGAAACCTTAAAATCGAATCGTGGATTTGGAGAATCATGACACCCCTAATATGGATGGATATCAGAAATCCTAAACTATCCCTTTAATAACGGTAAGGATTCATTTTGAGTAAATGGACAGTTGTCCACATTGTTGCTGTGCTGGCTCTAGATTGTCACTCGGAACGGTCTCAACCACTTTCCTTACGTTAAATTGTAACACCCTCAAGTCCAAGGATGTTTGGAAGCACAGAGAACGGTATTGAAACACTGAGCAGCTTCGCATGATGCAGTGAGAGTTACACCGTGCAGCACAGAACACTCCATTGTTCGGTTTCCTAATCCAAACAGCTGACTACACATTTTACTGTACAGTACTCGGATATGACTGAGTAGGCCTACACAAAATACAATTCTTTTTTTGCCACACCAATGATAGGATCCTAGCCACTGGTTGACCGAAACATTTTGTCCTGGATTAACTTTCAACTGGGAGTGGTCCTTAGAAGCCTGGTTAGGTCAGCATTCCAACCAATTCTCTTCTGGTTCCCACTTGAGGACATTAGCCCCGAAATGAGGAGTGTGCACAATGACCGACTTGACCACCGTATAAAACTCGTTGCCATTGAGTCTCCCTCTTTTACGATCTGTGTTGCGCGCTACGGATGGACGAGCGCACGGATCCAGACGTGCCGGTCAGCCGAACCAGGCAGGCACCGACAAGTAGTGACGGAAAATCCGCAAACGATTCGTTCGCAGCGAACCGATCTTTCAAAAGGAGTCCGGCGTCGCGAGTCACTCCGGCAAAAGAATAGGCGAGCGAGTGAATCTTCCACTCAAACTGAATACTAAAGACTAAACACTAAAGACTAAAAGTGAACGCCCGAGGGAAAAGGGCCAAGGTGTCCAAGGTATTAGCCATAATTCATTTTGAAAGTGACTGATTAACACTTTGCATGTCTCTGCCCAAATAATTTGTTTTGACACAAGTAGGCAAAAATATGTGATCCACGGTTCACATCATTACGCCTAAATAAATACCTATGACAGAATTAAATGTTTGGGGTTTTTTTTGTGAGAATTCCATTCACATCTCAGAGCGGGCCGGCCGTCTCCATCGTACGTCGTACCAACAGAACGAAGAGTCGGAAAATCGACCGACTCATTTCACCGAGCGACTCGTCAAGAACCTTTCGCCGCTACAGCCAACTTCAGCCGGATGATGTGTCATCGACTTCTGACAACCGATTTGGGTGGGGGGGGGGGGACCCCAACAACCTACTAAAAATGCTCGCGTTTGCGTCAATAACAGCAACCGCTCTTAGTGTTCGCATACGGTGTGAATTGGCACAAATCTGAACGACGTCACTGGGAATATCGTACTTACAAATTATATCGCTCGTAGACGGCCGCCATCTTCACTTCATATACCTGACCTGGGTGACGTAAGAATAATAAATGTGGGCTGTGCGGGTTGCCAGGTCCTGTCGTCGAGCACCGCCCTATTGCAAGGGGTATAGTACATACTGCAGAGGGCGTATTTCAGTAAATAAGTATCCAAACTGGCAACCACAGAGGGGTGAAACGGGTGTTTTCCCTCCGCCAAGCCAGTGTTTACAGCCGGTCTCATGTCGAGCGGCCCCGCTGCTCAGGTAAAACTAGCAAGCGGTCAAATATGGGGACCATGACACCAGGTTGTCTGTAGGTGTCAGAAAGTTCAATTGAATTCCCCTGAAGACCCTTTACGAGTATTTATAAGTGAGTTATTTGTATATTAAAATTAAAACAACAATCAAGTTCGCGTCTCGATATTTGTTAATTCAGCCATTCCTGTTGCTGTTGATAATTCCCCTTGCAAGGAGGTCGTGTTTAGATAATTTTACCTGGATAAACAAAAATCACCACCTGGAAAAACAAACAAAAAAAAATATATATATATATATTGTGCTTGAAAAAGACAAGGGGGATTCAAATGACTGTATTTCGTGGGTACACTGAAAACCAAGTGGCTAGGGAAATGTTGAGCAGCTCCAGGCTCTTTGTGGCTTTGATTTCTCATAAGAATTAACCGTTTTAAAATTTACATTGGGTTGCAGTTATGATATCGCTAAACGACCTTGTAATATTTCGCATTCCCATGATTCAAGATTCAAGATTTTTATTTGTCACATACATATACATACTTTCATACATATTTGCAGTGAAATGTAATAAACACTTTGAATAAACACTTTTGCCCTGGAAAATACTTTTTTTCTGTCCACACATTTTCAACAACAAAACAATGTCAACAACATTGCATTAATAACAATATAGTTTATGCTTCTGAACTATTAGACAGCGAGGTGACCTTTTAAAGTACTTACTTTCACTCCATGGAGAATGCATCCCCGTTACGAATGCCATTCCCTCCAGTTGAATCAATTCAATTAAAGGCCATTTATATAATCAAGTTATCAGTAAAGCAGAGCCTAAACGGATGCTTGATGGAATAAGTATAGTATAACAGATGTGAAATGCCCCAACGAACATTAGAGACACCTTATTAGAGCATGTTGGACTGTTCACGTCAATGAAGTGTTGTTAATAGTGATAGTATTTTCAGTGCTAGGGGAGACACCATCATGCACATGAAATGAGGAACTCGCTGTTTGCTATATTTGCTGTCAAATTATTTAAAGATGACATTACATACGCTGGACCTGGCTTAGGCAAGACTCTTTGAAAGTTCCCTTGTGCACCATTGTGGAATGAGATTTATTCAGAAAAATAAAGTAAATAAGTTGTTTATGTATAGTAATACTGAATAAACCTCATGAATCTTGAACCTTGAATCTTGAAGGGCAATTCATATAATGATTATGTTCCGTTTTAAATTCTAAGGATATTTTGTCCATGAAATGTGAAGTTTTGAATTTAGAAATATATAGAAATTGTGCATTTCTATGTAAAAGTGGTGACTATTGTGATTTTATCCTTATGAATGGCGTTCCTATGAATTTACAAAAGGCAATTTAGTCGACAGAAACAGGCAGTTTTTCGGACGCCCAAAGCCTTGTGAAAGGACCTGGTATAAAGCCCCTGCACACGAGGCGAACCGTCTCTCTGGCTAATTGCTAGCAACAGTTAGTGGGAGCCTGGTGTGTGTGGGAGAACTCTAACCCCCCCCAAAAAGAAAACAATGGCTCATGTGACGCCTTTAGGTTTTCAAATCCCACTGAAGAAACATTGTTCTACTGTTGCTCTCAGGAAAACGGTACAAATGTAAGTCTAGATATTATTGGCATCATTCTCTGTTCTTTGCAGCGCGCTTAGTGCTAGCTTCTCCCAGCACGTGGGGGCAGGTCTGCAGTTTTCGTGTCTTAACTGAAACAAAAGAAAAACATGATTTTTTTTTTTTTCCAATTCTCAGATATTGGCGACGTGGTTGATCTGTTTGATTTGTTGCTAATTTCAGGCAATCGAGCGCTAAACCGCTGCTGCGTCAAGATCCAGATGCAAGACGGGATAAAAGTTTTAATCGCATACCTTGATCAAAAAAAACAATCAAGATATGTGCTGGGCGTGTGTAACGGTAAGTCATTACACGTGTGGCTCGATGGCGCCTGTACGGAGTTGATATGCTGCAGTGATGACCTTACTAGACTAGAGTCTCTGATTCACAACATGAAGCTCTTTTCACAGTGCACTGAGGAAGCATATCTGTTACAATACTTAAATTACGTAGATTTGACTGTTTTAACTTGTAATGTTTCTACTTTTAGACGTGACGAGATGATGGAGGTGACTGGGAGACTGATCCAACTCCCAAGTCGGTAAGCTATACCCCAAAGTTTTACTGAATCGCAATTTTGTGGAGTGATGATTTCATAGACTAGAGTCTCTGAGCAAAAAGCATGAAGTTATCTTTCACAGTGCACTGACCACATTGACGTAACTTCAAGTAATTTATTTTGGCATCCGATTGTGTTGACGATTATTCTGTTTTGACAGTTTATGCCTCAGTGCGATCTTCAAAATGGCTGATATGGACTTTGCACCTGTAAGTATAAATATCAAACTATTTTAAAAGGGCTGGGTGATATTAACGTAGTAAAAATCACAATTTTGTTTGGCAATTCTCTTGATATAGATTTTTTTTTTTATATTGTAGCGTAATTGAAGGCATTGCTTAAAAGTTGGAGCAGTCTCTGAAGTTCAGAAATTCCATTGCTTTACAGTGATGCTGTATTACATTTATTCATGAAAATCAAAATCTCAGCAAAAAGTGTCCTATCATGATATTGATGCGATATATTGCCCAGCCCGGGTGTTTGTCCTTGTTATATTGAAACTGTCAATGATGATTCAGTTATCGGTTCGACTGATCTATACTGATGTTTGCTCGCAGCGCACTGAGACAGTTTTAGCCAATTTACTTTTTCATCACCCAAGGGAAAATAATTCCAAGACTAATATCTTGTCTTTCCATCTTGACATGTGAACACAGGAATGACTTCAAAGGCTTGGATTTCAAGTAAGTATCCTTGTCTGGGTTGCATTCTTTCATTCAAGTCCTGGGTTTGTATGCTACAAAGATGATCTCATGAGAAGTCTGATTCACAACATGAGGCTCTTTTAACAATGCACTGACAGCAGGTTTTTTATTACGTTTTTCTTGTGCTACATATAGGTGTGATGACATGATGGGAAGACTTTGAGACACTGCTCAATCTACCAACTCCAAACTAAGCAGGTCAGTAAGCTATACCCCACATTTATACTGAATTGCAGTTTTGTGGAGTGATGATTTCATAGACTAGAGTCTCTGAGCTAAAAGCATGAAGTTATCTTTCACAGTGCACTGACCACAGTCTTTACATAGCTTAAAGTTCTTTCTTTGCCTTTCGATGGTATTGATGATAATTCTGTTTTACAGTTTTCTCATCGCTCTGAACTCTTCAGATAATCATCGTTTTGCACCTGTAAGTACTGATGTGAAAGTATTTAGGGCCTTGTAATTAGTCTATCATTGATTCAGTTATCGGTTCGACTGATCTAAACTGAAGTTTGCTCGCAGCGCACTGAGACTGCAGACCTGCCAACCTGCCCCCATTTTGTGTACCAACTTGTGAACCAACTACTCTTAGTCAAAATACGCAGGTACAAAATGCCAGCAGAAACTGCAAAATTATATATTGTAATTTAATGACTGAAATAAATACAAAACAATATGTACATTTATTGGGTATTTAAACAACATCCCTCGAATTGGACCGATGCTGCGACGTGCTTGTGGTTCTGTAACCCTCTCCTCTCACTCACTCAACATCCACTGATAGGCAGTGCGGCGGTACTTTATTATCCACTGAGGTGTAATGCTGCATTGCTCAGGTAAAATGGATAGTGGGGGAGTAATAAGCAAGCACAAATGACTAATGTTAACATGAAACGTAAGATGCACCGTTTGGCCGCGGACCGGAGTTTGTCAGTTTTCACCGACCTATGTTTCAGATTCTGTGCCAGTCAAATGTACACACAATACTGTGTTCATGTACTGTACTCGTAAAAAATGTTCCGATACTCAAACCAGATGCCAACGTAATGTAACCTAGTTGCGTAGATGGCGCTCACATAAAAGCTGAATAATGTTGGAGGTACTTCAAGGTAAACAAAGAATATTCGATTAATTGTTTATCTATCGCCTGACAATATTCAGTAATTGTGTGACTTATCTTTTACTTTCATTAAAGCAGAGTTCTATTCGTGATAAAGTTACTCTTTGAAACTTGGTTCTTCACGTGTCACCCAGTAAAGAGAGTGAGAAGCGCCAGCCTTTAATTTTTTGATTGCGATTTGCTTGCAAAATACCAAATAAGTATAATAAAAATGTATGCATTTAGACACACAATGTATTTGTCATCGACGTACAGCAGATCGAAATCTGCAGGTAAAAAAGAATACAATAAAAAATGTGACTCAGCCAAGAAAACAGCAATCGGTGCATCTCTCTTTGGTAAACATGTTCAGTAACTTTAGGAGATTATGCATTTCAAGGGGTATATCCTAATGTGAAATTATGTGCGTGTGTTAGCTGTAGTATCTCAGATATGATGTGATTAATTTTAGAGACTGCTAGGTGTGAATAACGAATCGTCAAGCTGCAGTGACTAAGATGCCACGAGACACTCAGTTACACTATTGTACTAAAAAATATTGTCAGGGTTGGCAGGTCTGGGACTGAACTAATGCCTACTGTGTTGTGGCCCGAAGGCAAATGATTTTAACGCTATTTACTTGTTCTCCCATCTAGACGTGAGCATTGGAAAAAGTTGAACAGCCTCAATGTCTAGTAAGTATCTTAATGTCTGCTATGGAATAAGGTGCCGAACCAATATGCTGCAATGATGATTTCATTAGACTAGAGTCTCTGATTTACAACATGAAGCTCTTTTCACAGTGCACTGAACAGACATTGTCTTTCATTGCCCAAATATACAATATGGCCTTTTACTGACTCAAGCATATATTTGATTTGTACCTCAATAGGCATGCAAGGAAAAGAAGGTGGACAGAATCCATAAAGTTCATGACTGTTTAGCGTGTGAGTATCTTGTCACCTGGTCTCAACAACTTTGTGGTGCGATTTCTTGTGCCGGCATTTTATTTTTAAAAGACAAATTGTGAATCCTAAACTATATTGGCCAATAAACAAATATCACTGATCTGTTAAATTTAGAGTAACCTGGATGCTTTGTTTGGGGTCAGAATGCTGTCCCTTTGATTTTTCTCCATTGGCTTTCTAAAATGGCCAACTGTCTGCCTTTGTTATTCCCTAATATACAGATTCTGATATTGACATGTATTTGGAATATTCTGATCAAAATGCCATAAATTGGTCTGGTGTTGGGCAGATGCCCAATATCAATCACTACATGAAGCTTGGTTTCAATGCATTGACCATATAAATCACAATGCTCTTGTGCTGCATTTTTAATCACTGTTGCATTTACAGGTGCCGTGACTTGGAGAATTAAAGAAGTTGTGACCAATGAACCTCTCAAGTGACTCTGGATCCAGGAGTTGCCTGAAGGCTGCAGACACCGTGGACTACAATGTGTTTTTAGTAAACTCAGCGAGTTTCTTAATGCATAGGTGTCCTTTCAGCAGAGTGACTTTCCAATGGGTGACTTCCAAAATAAATGGCGTTCTGTAACTTGTGTTGACAATCTGTTTATCAAAGTATGCATGCACAAATTGGGTATTTAAGTCTTGACTGCAATGTGTTTATATTTTAGTTAGGTCGCTGAGGCATTTATGATGAGTTTTCTACTCAGAATGTGAAGCTGTGATGTTTCAATGAAATGTAATTTCCTCAAAATAAACATTAAACTTGTGTTTTCGCCGAGCTTGGTTGTTGCTTTATTGAACGGCCGAGCACGGCCATTTCCCCGAGAGGGTCAAAAGAAAGTAAACTAAGTAAAGTAAGGCAGCGGCGCTTTGGGGTTGGAGTCCTCCAAACCGGATGTGGTAGTCATTTCCGGTGATGGAACGCGATAGAACGTGGAGAGAAGACCGTGAAGACCAGTTTCTCCGGAGAGGAACCAGGTCCGGCCGCGTCGCGGTGAGTGCCGCTGGGTGACCGACAGACACCGAGCTGTGCCCCCGACGGCTCAGAGACGGTGCCGGTCCCTCCATTTGGATTGAAGGTGAATATGTATTTTAACTGAAACATTTTCCTTACTTGCATTGGTAACCTTGGCAGTATTGAGATCGCTCGGCATCCTCACAGGTTACCTCCAAACATGCTAGTTAGCTAGTGTGTGCTAGGTGATGCTAGTTGCTAATCGGACCTGCAGGGGAGAATGTTTCGTAACTGTCTTTGCATTCAGGTTTTTCATCGGTACGGTGATTATTCCACGCTTATTGATCTTTCTCCTCCGCAGGTACGAGGAGTTGTCGTTGTGGCGAAGTTAACTTCGTAGGGGAGGCTTGACGCCAGGGTAATGAGCTCTGCGCTTCTCGCCACATAACACTTCCACCGGGTATTGTCCCTAGGCGTTCTAAGACCAAGGGGAGAAACGATGGCGATGTCGAACCCATTGTTGTTTTAAAAAGCTCCTTTGTGACGCTAGGGAGGATCTCCCTGACTTTACGAGATAATTTCAGAACGCTCCGGGGTGTGTCGCCTCAGGAATTCACTTTGTCCTAGCTTCAACTGCTGCAAAAAAAAACAACCATCTGATCTATTAAGTCATTTGTTTTATAGTGGGGGCTCATGCTATTTAAGAACAACCACAGGACTGTGCAGCCACCCAATACAAGGGAAACCCTCAGTTTCACACCAGCACATTCGGTTACACGGAATTAAGTAAAAAGGAAGAAATAAGCCTGGAGATGATTGCAGTTGTGGGTAGAGTGTGGGAGTGGGTGCGTCCCACCCTCTCATACCGGCCTTGGGGCAGCAGCTCTATGGTGGACCAGCCGGCTGACCCTGGAACAAATGTGGGGAAAAGCACCACACATGGCTGGGGCCTGGGCGGCGTGAATGCGTGGCTGTACGGAAGGTTCCGGGGCGAGCCGGGGAGCGTGAGCGAGGAGTTCTGGGAGGCCCAAGAGAAACTCCAGCCCACGGAGACGGAAGTGCTCGGGGCGGGGAGACCAGATTGCGAGAAGGGCTACGCCTCCAGATGGTGGGGCAAGATCCGGCCGCTTTCCTTCTCCTTCTGGAATCCCAAAGCGGGATCTGGTGTGGCGAGACGGAGGAAAGGTGACCTCACAGGTCACCACGACAACGACGGCGAGTTTTCCGACTACGAGACCCCGCCGCCTTCCCCCACGCCCCCGACTTCTCATCTACTCTTCCCCTTCGCCGCATATGCCAGCAGCTGGAGCGGCGAGATCCTGCCCGAGCACTACGACATCTGTTTCAACTTCCTCCGCCACCTGTTCGACCTGTTCACCGTGGGCTTCCTGTGGACCGTGTCACCGCCCACCAAGCTGGTGCTGGAGGTGCTGGGCGTGCAGGGCGCGCTGAGGCTGTGGCTGCATGGGATGGCCATGTTCCTGGTGTCCACCGCGGGCATGGCCGGCGTGCTCTGGTTGATCCAGGAGTACCTTCCCCAGTTCGCCTTGATCTACGGCATTGTGCAGGCAATAGTGATCTCCGTCAGCGTGAAGCAGAGCCTGATCCTGGGAGGAGTGGAGGAGGAGAAGGAGCAGGAGAAGGAAGTAAAGGATGACAACCAGGAGGTGGAGAAGGATGGAATGGGTGATGGTCACAAGGAGCAGCAGGGGTCTTCTACAAAGGGCATGGCCATGGCCGGGCCCTGACTGACACTAAGTTTGGTAAGTTCCTCTTGGTGTGTCATTGTAATGCTGCAGTGGTGGGTGACTTGAGGCATACTGTCAATATGCTTATGGGATATGAGAAATGGATTCCTACACGCTGGCCTTGTAAAACATGAGTTTTCTCCCTGACGTTTCGCCCCAGCTAGACCTTAGTCAGTGTACAGAAAGTGAAGATTTGGAGATAATTACTGGTGGTCTTTTTGAAATAATACTCACCGTTATCGTCAGATATGACTCAACAGCAGCACCAGTACTCATACCGGGACTTTGATATTCTTCTTTATACTTGGAATACTAAGTTAAAGATCCAAAACTTAACTCAAAACACCCAAAACTCATCATATAACCAGAACAAAAACTGTAACATTCCCTAAATGGTGTGAAACCAACTTCACTGAATGGCGTTATAGAGGGGGCAGCATCTGTTATATTTATCCTCACATTTTACACAGACAATCCCAATGTGAGAAGGAGTGGAAAATCAAATTAGTTGAATTGAGTTGCTGATAAGGAGCGGACACAGCCCGCTCTTTCCATTGAATTTTCTTTTAATAGTGACTGAACCGAGGCGGTGCATTCAAATTGCATTATGGCTAGAACCTAGCACTCAAGGGTCCAAAATAATTCACTGCTGCATGACTGAGTTCAAAATGTGTTTGCGTTCTGCAAAAGAGGAATCTTAATCTTCAATAGATCCATTTTTTTACTCAAAGATAAAACCAAGTGAAAGTGGTGTGGACTCATATGCATAAGATTATTCAATTTGCTTCGAGGAAAGATAAATTCATAATTAATTCATTCTTAACTTAATTCATACCTTTACAAGATTCCATGATTAAAATGAAAATAGCAAGTTGGATGTTCTTAAGAATTATTTCTTGGAGCTGGATCTTTACATTTATTTCCTAATTTCTGCCAAGGCCAAAGTGAAAGCATTAATAGGAGACTTGAAGTGGAATCATCTACCAATGCTGCCACTTTTCACTGGTGAAGCAGCCTTAATCTATTTAGTCCAAATGAAGGCAGCATTGTGTGGCGGTGTTTGAGGGGGGGAAAAAAATCCATGACCATTTTGGTTTCATTTTTTCTTCCCACAGAGCCGATTCACCACCGAAGAAGCCGCTGTGTATTCCGAGGATGCGAAAGATGCAGTTTTAATAAGAAATGAGCACCGGACGTTAAGCGTGGCGTCCAGTCGGAGCTCGAGGCTCCAGGAAGCATTTCACTGTTACAGTAAAATGCTACTCACTCTCTTTTTTTCCTCTTTAAAAAAAACAATCTTTCCTAATTCAATCGAACTATCAAGCCTTTTTTTTTTTTTTTTTTTTTACCGGTTCCAGGTTTTGGAACCCGGCGCTGTTCCTTAAAACGGGAACGGATCAAGAGCTCGGGACTTAGCTGTCGTTGCTTTTCTGACGAATCTGTTAACTATATTTTCCTAATATGTCGATTCTAAATACCAGCACTTTAGGTTCCAGAGTGTGCGCTCGCCGCGTTCCTTTTGCCCACGTGCAGTCTTCTGCGCCGTCGCACACTTTGCACGCTCCACTTTAACGTCAACAGGAAAGAAATCGTAACACTTTAAAAAAAATGTGTTTTGCGATGGATGTTTTTTTTTTTTTTTCCTCTCCGTGCCACGGCCTCTTAATCCATGTCTCGTGGGCTGGGAAAAAAACAAAACAGGTTTGTTTTGAAGATCCTCGCAGCTTTCATCTTGGACATTTTTCTAGCCAAGTGAATTTTAAGCTGTCGCCATTTCACAAACGAGCATCGTATTAGAAGTGGCAAATGCCAAAGAAGTTTAGACAATGTCTCCCAACTGTTGTATGAGCTTTGTCATGAATGGTATTTTTGTATATAAACACTAGATTACAGAGATTTTTTATTATTTTTTTCCTTCCCCCCTTCAAATGGGCTGGATCACTCGTACACATGACACCTGGACGTAATTCTGGACACAGTGCTGCATCACAGTGGGAAACAGAATTACCTGTTTTGTAAAGTTGAAGAAAAGTGTCATGGAAGCCCCCGCCGCTTGCGTACACTCAGGCCACGAGATGTTCCACCCGCTCAATAAAGCCCATACCTTTCTCCTTTGTGTTGGAATTCATTTTCAGCCAGAATTGAGTTTGCAGTCCCTCTTATGTGGGAACCAATGATCACAGTTCAATGTTTCCATGTTAAGTGGATATAAGCTGATGCAAAGTGGTCCAACGCCTGTTTTTGGTGGTTTGCAGTCGCTACCACCGTTGAGCCGTTGAACTCCATTCAAATCTAAGTTGTGTTTTAATTATCTACTTTTTGGCCGTTTTATGCAGAAGTAAGCTACTGGGTTTAGTTGATATCCATAGACCCTCAAAGTAAAATAAACTATTTGAGACTTGGAGCTGAACATGGCACATTTGCAGTTCACTGTTAAACTACAACACGGAACAAATGTTGGCGTCTGTAACAATCTTCTCAATCATCTCCAGGCTTCTATTGGTCGAAGGCAGCAGTGTTCTGGAAAGTTATTGTTCTGTCCCCTTTGGCGTTTGGAGGCTTTCAGCAGCCATTTTATGGTTTTCCTGACCATAGCAGTACCTATATGTTTACTATTTGACTTTTTGTATTGTTTGTCCTTATTTTTGGCACTATTTTGTCTCATATCTATTTCGCTGTCTTAACTCCTGCTGCTGTAACACCCGAATCGTCCCCATCACCCCCACCCGGGGGATGAATAAAGTGTTATCCAGTACTCTTTCTGAAATTCCTAATACTTAAAGCACATCAACTTCCTGTATGCTAATATTATTTCTCACTTGTGTATTATCCTTGGCAGGGTTTGTCTTAAATCCCTTACAGGTCGCCTACTCCCTTTAATACATCGATCATGTCACATCCAAATTCTATAAATTTGTGTATGGTCGAACATGGTGTATGACTTTTGTTTTAACTTTTTTGTTTCATATCCAGCTACAGCTCATTGTAGATGGATGATGCAGCCTTTGCAAAGTAGTCGTTACTTCCTGCATGTCTTACGTTATGTAGCAGTTGTGTAGAATTGTGGAACACGGCCCCCCTACTCTTATCAATTCTACAATCTCCTGGAAGGCCGTCAATCTACGCACTAACCATCAGTTTTGTGTGTCCGCGTGAAGCCACCACAAGGGCCCCCAGCCTTCAATTAAACCCAAAACCAAGATAATGACTTTAGACTCTGATCTGGGTGCATTGCAAATTGAGGTGGCGAAGATGAATCGACTTGCGTACTTTACGAGCAAAAATGTCCAATTTGACACATTTATACTTGTATAATAATGGCAATTGTCTGAAATCCATATGGCATTGGGTTTAAAACAAGATCATAACATCCATGGATTGGAAGTGAATACAGTCCCCACTGGTATTAAAGGTGCAGTGTGTAGAATTGAGTAGAATCTAGCAGTGAGGTTGCAGAATGCAACTGAATACCCTTCCCCATGGCCATGCAACATGGCGGCCTCTGTGAAGCGTACCTGCTCCCTAGGTAGATAAAAACATCCTTCTATGGAAACGCCAACACAATTCTTATTTTCATGGGATTATACACTAATTAAAACATACGGATATTGTATTCCATTTCTGCCAAGTCCATTCACACTGCACCTTTAATGAGCTTTTCAACGTCGGCTCTATCAAATACATTTTTGTAAGTACAGTGTTAACGAGCTAATGACAATGGTGTACCATACCAGTGGGAAATGGAAAGTGAGGGAGTACCAATTCTCTCAAGTGTGAGGATGAAGCTGTCAGCTCCCAAATGCAACAACCCCAAAATGTTTACACTGTAAGTACTGTTCTTCAAATTACCACTAGCTTGGTGTTTTAAGAAGGCTAGCAAACTATGCTGCCCGTCCCGTTGGGGGACAAAAAAAGTTTTGATTGATACACTTGTAACGTGCATCAAATCCCTTTATTTTACATGTTAACTCATAACCACCAGACAATTTGACCACGGTTTAAAACTTTTATTCACATTAAATCTGCTCTATGCATTTTGTCGTATATACAGAATGTGTTGACAGTACAAGAACAATTTACATCTGCATGTATTGAAGTTACTGCAAATGGTGGCCTATGAAGGAAAATGTTTTTTTTAATCCACAGTATTGTCACATAACACGAGAAGTGCAGTTTGGAACCAAGATATGACGATGCTGTAGACTTTGGATGGTGAAATTGGAATCTTGGGAAAGACTTGTGGTAATACCAAGCTCAAGCCAGCGGCCATGCAGCCTAGCCCGGCAGTAACTGTGTGCCTCCTTTGTTTTGTTGCGTTGCAGAAAAGTAACAACTCAAAACACCAGAATGCTACATGATTATTCACTTAACCTCCCCACAGAAACAGGCTTTTGGCAAACTTGAAAGCTCTGAAGCTGCAGCTCTTCATAATCTGCATGCAGCTGTGCTAAATACGGGTAAATGGTTTTGGTGTGTTTTCCTAAAAAAACAGAACTGCACAGAAAAAAAAAAATCCCCAGGAGAGATGGACTGTGTCATTCATGCACATTGATGCACAGGAGTTATTTGTGTGGAAAACATTTTCATTCCTTATAAAGAGGACTTTTTATTAACATACTGTCATACACAACTTAACCTTCATACCAGCGAGTGAAAAACAGTGAAAGCCTGATTCAAAGAAAAAATTATGCATTGATCAAGCATTATGATTTAACTCTTTCGACGGACACTGAAAAATGTACGATAGCCATCAACTCTTAATAAAACACGTTTTCAACCTCTCTTGGATTGTCGATATCAGATAGGGTTCCAGATTCAAAACACCTTTGTCTGCATCTAGTAAAGGCTGTGTAGGTAGGCTAGTAAGATAATAGAAGCACATGCTCCTGCCAGCCCCATCTCTCTCCTAGATCTCTCAAGACCACACAGATGCCTGTGTTTGGCAAAATGAGCAACTCAAATTCCCATTTTTTTTCCGAAATATAAGCAAATAACAGAACTGATGTGTTGCTGTTTGCTGGGCTCAATTTGTCACTGCATTTAGCATAGTCAAACAAACAAATTCCCCTATAAATCGAAAAACCCCCCAATAAAAGCAGTTAAGAAAATGATCTTTGATGGCAAGCAAACTGATCTTCTGAGAGCCTCTAATGCTTAAAACATTATATTCATTAGCAGGGAGGAGGACGGGGAATCGCGCTCTGGGAGATCTCCGTATGAACGGTGGCAGACTTCAACAGTACCAGAGCGGCAAAACACTCACATTTTAGGCTCGCGCTAGCACGAATTCAGATTGAAAGACTGGATTTGTAGAATATGACTATACCATTTCAGAGAGCGCATTAATCATCACAAATGCAGTTGACGATGCAGCTTCCTATAGCTTTACATCCAATTGTCAATCCAATCGGCTGTTTGTCGCAAGTAAACACCGTGCCCCGCTACGTTTCCCATGACCGCTCCTCCACTCATTTAAAAATCTGTGCCGACTCCCATAACAACAACGTCACGACACAGACTACGGCCAACTGCATGTCAGGTGTTACAAAATCAAGCGTTAAGAAAAGCAAATAAATAAGGGAATCTAAGAAAAATAAGTGAATTATATACAATCACTTCTGCCTCCTCACTAAAAGGAACAGACTTGGCTGTTTGCTGCCTTCATCCTTCTCTGAACACCTTTTTTTTGTTTTCATAATTCTTGCCTGGTAGCGACAAAGTGACAATTGAACAGAAGTGAGCGGAGTATTGCAGTATATGCCTCAATGTCGCGATCAGGTCGAGGAATCCACCGTCTCCGGGTACACAGCAGCGGGACTCTTGTGATATTAGTGGGCGGAAGAGCCTCCGGAATTCGAGGGCGCTGCAGTTCCGCGGCCGCCCTGCTGCCCGTGACCCCCTCGGCCGTGGCCAAGGATGCAGTGCGCGCTCCCGCAGCCCTCGTCTTCCTCCTCCTCCGCCTCACTCTCGGAGGAGGACTCTCCAAACTGTCGGGGCTTCTCGTAAACGCAGCAGCCTGAAAACGTAAGTAAGTTTCTTGTTTTGCAATTCCATATTGCTGTTGTTGTTATACCTTTTCTTTAAGGCGTGCAATACACAACTTGGAAGATAAGGCAGTCGACAGTGCATTTATCTACTAGCAATATTCTCTGACACCTATTTTTTTTCCCAATGACTTTTCAAGTACTTCAGCACAAAAAGTGGATATCTTTAAGGCATTTCAGTACTTACATTTCTATAAACAAAATTCAAGCTCTTCAAGCACCTAAAGGACCTGGTATAAACCCTGTGCAATGATGACTATGCCTAACAGTTTTTTCAGGTGGACAAAAGAGTACAATACCTCCATTGCATTAAACATATTGTGTGTTTTTGCCTTTTCATAAGCTGTGTGCAAGAAAAATAAAGACCTTATCCTGTAATGGGAGTGGAGGTGAAATCCGTATAAAGTTTTGACTACAGAAAGAAGAACTTACATTTTGAAGACCTCCTTCCGAGGTGTTCGTTGTCAACGGTGTCACTGGACCACTCTACTTTCTTCTCTGTCTTTCTCTTCCGCAGCTTGATTGTAAGGCTCCGGCCCTCCTAGGACACATGGAAACAGGCCTGCTCAGTATTCTCCTCCAGAGGTAGGCTTAAAGTGAAACGAGGCAGCATTGAGCTATCCTATACTTAATGTGTAATAGGGCTGATCGTGTTGACACAATCAAATATCACAATTTATTTTGACCAATAACTCAATATCAGTAATTTGACAAAATTTCTGGACAGCTACTGGGGATTTCGTAAGATATTTGAGCACAAGAAATAATCAAGAAACAATCATTAGTCATATATTATAACCAAGCGAGCAGAGGCGTTGATTGGAGCAGATAGAACAGTCTACGAAGTTCAGAAACTGCATTAGGACTCCTTACTGTAATGCAGCATTTAAGACAAGAAGTATCGTGATATTATGATAACCAAAATCACAGACAATATCTAGTCTGATATCGCTAGCCCTACCTTGTACTACAAAGACAATGACTCAACAATTCTAACAGGACCCTAAACCTTTTAAGTAACGCCTTAGATAGAGTTACTTTATTCATCCCCGAGGGAAATTGCAGTGTCACAGCAGCTCACATCAAAACGAATAGGCGATCACAGTAAAGTACATACAAAAAGCTTTAAAAATGGCTCAATACAAAAATTGTAAAAGTTCAAAATATAAAACAAAAATAGAAATAAAATGAAATATATATATATATATATATAAATAAAGGCCATGCGTTATGGATATTGTCATATGCTTCAAATCCTTCATATTGCCATGACGACTTGAAACTTATGAAGGTAGGTGTGGCTATGATCCAAGTATGTGTTGCCCGCCCTGGTGTACAGTATATGTGCAAACCTGCACAATTTCCTTTTTGTGACAGTGTGAAATGTTGATACAGATGTTTGTTATTTTGTGGGTTTATTGCATCTACCTATCCATCCATCCATCCATCTATCTGCCTGCCTGCCTGCCTGATGAAACTTTGAGCGTTTAAGGCTTTTGAACCAACTGTAGGCCACAGTAGCAGTCGCCTCGCTTCAGAGTTGCTTACCTGCTGGGGCGGTGGCGGCGTCTCGGTCTGCACGGTCTCCGTGATCGTCTCACTCGAAGTCCCTGGAACCTCCGCCATCCCTAACGCCGATTCGCTAACGTTAGCAGCCTTAGCTCGATAGCGTTCTTGTAATGAGCGGCAACTTGGTCCACCTGTCAGTGTGTGTGGGGGGGGGGTCGTGTGTCAATCAAACTTCCCCACGGGCCCCGTTTGTCGATGTCACTGATTTCGTTTCTATTTTTTTGTTTTTGTTTTTGTTTTTTTTACGAAATCCACGCATTAAGCCCCAAGGCGTGGACTCAGGTAAGATGAGCCAGGAAGTGTTTAGCTGTTTTTGCGGAAGCTATTTTCAGACGGACCGGCTAGACCACCCTAAACTCCGGTCCGTCAGTGAAATCAGTCCGACTCGGTACCGGTGTTATTGAATGACGAGGGGTTTCCATTACAACAACGTTACTTTTATCGAAATTAATGTTACAAACATACACGGGAATGTATATATATATACTGTGTGTATATGACTACATTGAAAGGTCGTGTCTGGAGTTTACCCACACGAGTACTTGACATTGAAGCGATACGTTGTATGGTAGTATATCGTCAAGTTGTATGGTGTATTTTTCCGTGACTTTTTTTCATGACCGCCCGATATCAAGAGGCGTACGAGTTCATCGCATTTGCGCCGACGCGGCAGGCACCATGGTTTTGTTTGGCACTCGTCACCTAAATCTTTCCACTGTCTCGTGATTTGGAAGATGTGGAGGAGGGCAGCCCGTGCCCTCTGCTTGACGTTAGCACAGAGAGGAGGGCGCGCAGAGTCGATCAGACACTGTTCCAACAACGGGACTAAACCCTCAACACAACAACAAAAGACCTTCCTGCGGACCAAGACGGAGAAACAGAAACGGAGACAAGAGAGAGAGAGGGCCATATTATCCAGTCAAGACAGTGTAAGTTAATGATAAAGCAAAGGTCTTCTTAACCAATGTTTATAACTCCAAAACTTGTCTTTCACTGCCCCCTTTTTTTCCCAGAATAAAGAAGATAATGGAATAAAATGGAGCGAAAAAGAGAAGATAGAATACATTTCTTCAACACTTCCTGGGGAAAAGAAAGGTGTTATGTTATGGTTATAATAATATTGTATGCAGTAATAGTAAAACTGTATATATTCTATTGTTATAACCATTTATATATCCAGTGGAGATTTCGTTTTCAGCGTAAGATTTCTCAGGTGTTCTTTCTCTCTCTCTGAGAAACGACTGTCTTTTGTTTTTATATTTCACAGACACCACCCTGCCTTTTCCACCATCCTACAGCCCAAATTATGTAGAGTCCAGCTGGTATCAGTGGTGGGAGAAAGAGGGGTTCTTTGCTCCAGAGCAACATGTGAGAGTCTGAACATCTTTTTAATCAATATGAGGTATATGAAAAAACTTTTTCAGAAGTTGATCTCATTATGTGTTCTCATACTTTTAGGACACACTACCACATGCAGTCAACCACTCCTTTTCCATGTGTATCCCACCACCTAATGTGACTGGCACTTTGCACCTTGGCCATGCCCTGACTGTGGCTATAGAGGATGCCTTTGTTAGATGGTAATTATTATAATAATAATAATAATTATTATTACTATTGTTATTGTTGTTGTTGTTGTTGTTGTTGTTGTTGTTATTATTATATTAAATCAAATTAAATTGCATCAAGGAGAAGAATGCAGGGCTACAGAGTACTCTGGGTACCTGGTTGTGACCATGCAGGTATCGCCACACAGGTATGTTGTGTCTCTCTCTCCCTCTTTCTTTTTCTCTTTGTCTCTGCATGTGTCCCTTTCGTTACATTTTTTCTGTACCATTGTACCCATGGATTTTTATGGTGTACGATGAATTTCAAGTACCCTAAGTGAATCTTCTCATTGCTATGTGAATTTCTATAACGTGTGTTCTCAAAAAATGTGATCTGATCTTTCTTTTGTGTTTTCCCCGCCAGACTGTGGTTGAGAGGAGACTTCTCCAGAAACAAGGGAAGCACAGACGCGACCTCAGCAGGGAGGACTTTCTACAGGAGGTGTGGAAATGGAAGAATGAGTGAGTGGGCTGCTTTTGTATCTGCTATTCATCTATTTGCGTGAAGGCTTTTGAGGGCTGGTTGTTGACATCTTTTTTTTCTGTCTCAGGAAGGGAGATGAGATCTACCAGCAACTGAGGAAGCTCGGGGCTTCCCTCGACTGGAGTCGAGCGTGCTTCACCATGGATACAGTAAGAAAGCCATTATGATACTTTGCCGGCAAAAGTCGCTCGCGTCATTGATAAAATACATTATTACATAACCATACTTCTATTAGGAGAAGTTTTTGACCAAAGTGAATTACAAAAAGACCATTTATCTTTAATGGTTAAACAAATTGTAGCATTTGATAGGTTTGATAAGTAACATAAGAGAGTCAAACATAAGGGTAGAAGGGAATGATGGGTGAGACATGACAATAATAATTAAACATTAATAATAATAATAATAATAACAATAATAATAATAATTATTATTTTTTATTATAATGAAAATAAATAATAATAAAAAATAATAATAATTAATAACATCATATTGGGTGAGGTGTTTCATAATGGAGGGCATTATGGTTGGGGGAACAATTTCTTATAATAAACAAAGAAAAACACATTTAACACAATATCAATGTATATCAAGACGTTTGGAAAATGATCCAACTGAGGTTTATCACATGTAACTGTATTTTAATTTAAAGTGTCTCAGAATTAAAAAAAACACTCACATATCCCAGAACTTCCACCAGGAGAGACTACAATATTACATATCATGGAATATCCTTTTTTCAGCACAACCCTTTTTTCATCCTAGAAAGACAAATTATAGAATTATCTCCCTTCTCTAGATTCCCACCGGATACCAATTCGCTCCCTGCCTCAGAACACATGCAAGTTAGGAAATTGCTCTCGGATGTCAATGACCTCTTGATGAAAGGCGCCACGCGGGCTGCCTTGTGCCGATATTGAATTGGGTTCAGCCCCCTGTAGCCCTGAACTGTAGTAACAGGGTGGAGATTATGAACTTATATTTTGGGCATGTGTTTTAGGGTTTCAGCGGGGCCGTGACTGAGGCCTTCGTAAGACTCTGCGACGCCGGTCTAATCTACCGCTCGGAAAGGCTGGTCAACTGGAGCTGCGCCCTGGAATCGGCCATCTCTGACATAGAGGTGGTGAAAGTTTGAACTGTACTTGATTCATTGTTTCGCACGGGGGAGTTGCCATTCATTGTGTATAATTTGACTAATTGACGTATTCTTTTAGAGTGGTATACGTTCACACACAGATCAGCCGCAACATTTAAACCACCTGCCTAATATGGGGTAGGTCCCCCTCGTGCCGCTGGAACAGCTCTGACCTGTCGTGGCATGGAGTCCAAAAGCCCTCTGAAGGTGTCCTATGGTATCTGGCACCAAGACGTTAGCAGCAGATCTTTTAAGTCCTGTAAGTTGTTTCTAGCACATCCCAGATATGCTCGATCTGATTGAGATCCGGGGAATTTGGAGGCCAAGGAAACCATTCCTGAACATTTTTTGCATGTGTGGCAGGGTGCATTATCCTGCTGAAAGAGGCCACTGTTATCAGGGAATAACGTTGCTATGAAGGCGTGTACTTGGTCTGCAACAATGTAAAGGTAGGTGGTGTCAAAGTAACATCCACATGAATGCCAGGACCCAAGGTTTCCCAGCAGAACATAGTGCATCCTGGTGCCAATTCTTCCCCAGGTACATGACGCACATGTACCCGGCCATCCACATGATGTAGAAGAAAATGTGATTCACCAGACTAGACCACCTTCTTCCATTGCTCCATGGCTCCTTGCTTCCATTGTGATGCTCATTTGCCCATTGTAGCCGCTTTCGGCAGTGGACAGGATGCAGCATGGGCACTCAGACTGGTCTGTTGCTACGCCGACCCATACACAGAAAGCTGCGATGCGCTGTGTGTTCTGACATCTTTCTATCATAGCAGCATTAACTTTTTCAGAAATTTGTGCTGCAGTAGCTCTTGGGTGGAATCAGACCAGATGGTCTAGCCTTTGCTCCCCACGCACCTCAGTGAGCCTTAGGCATCCATGACCATGTCACCGGTTCACCAGTTGTTCTGCCTTGGACCACTTTTGGTAGGTACTAAACTCTGCATACCAGGGACTGGCAGGGCTTGTGGTGTACAAGACCTGCCGTTTTGGAGATGCTCTGACCCAGTCGTCTAGCTATCAAAATTTGGCCCTTGTCACTCAGATTCTTACACTTGCCAATTTTTCCTGCTTCCAACACATCAACTTAAAGAACTGACTATTCACTTGCTGCCTAATATATCCCACCCCCTGACAGGTGCCATTAGAAGGAAATGAGCAATGTTATTAACTTCACTTGTCAGTGGTTTTAATGTTGTGGCTGATATACCGGTATATTGCCACTGGATTTTACCAGTAGCTGGTCACTGGGTGGAGAATTAATCTTTTTTTGCTACAGGCAGCTGTTGTCCACTGTCTCCTATTGCTAACCTTGTGTCAAAAATATACAGTACTTCTGACCACAATATCGAGCCATTTGAAATGGCAAGTATATCAAAAATTATTGTGGGTCAATACAATTTACAGTTTTCAATGTTCAGTTCTAAAAACCTGATTTGTCTTCTGATTTGGGAAAGAGAATCCTACCTGGTAGATTAGCCATTTGGCAGCAATGTTCATTTCATTGATCCGAATGATGCATATGTTGTTAAGTCTCTTCCTCTTATTTGAAGTAGACCGACGGCAGCTCCTCCAAATTCTTGGGTTTGTGACATCACATGACGATGTCTCCCCAATGGCTGCAGCCCCAGGGCTATGTGGGGGATTCCCCTAGTATGTTTACATGCGTTTCCATGACGATTACCTCTCTTTGCCACACTAGGACAAAAAGTGGAATATTTCATAAACCTTTGGCTAAAGTAATAGCACACCTGTCTTGATCAAGCCGGTCAATTTGATATATTTTGCATGTATGTGACTTGAAAGCTGGGGGAGGACTGAGTGAAAAGCCGCTGAGTGGGGAAAAAAAGAGAAAAAGTCAATCTTTGTTTACCATGCAGCAAAAACACCAAAGCCACCACCTATAAAAACAAGTGGCAGTATATGGAGTTATATCATATTGAGATACAAACCATGAACCGTAAGATTTTCAACAAAACGTCTGTACCACTTTAAACTCATGCAACCCTTTAACATTGTCCCAAAGATCGATTCAAAGGAGCTCCCTGGCCGGACAATGCTGTCCGTCCCAGGCTACGAGAAGAAAGTGCAGTTTGGAACCATGATCACCTTTGCTTATCCCATAGAAGGACAGGGTGAGTATCATGGAGTCGGGGTGTAAATTTGAACCTATACTGGGAGACCGTCCCAGTTAGCCACATTTAATTTACTCTTCATTCATTTGCACGTATTTTCTCTTTCCTCTTGATTTCCTTCTTAAGACGGAGAGGTTGCTGTGTCGACCACCCGCCCGGAGACCATGCTGGGAGATGTGGCCATAGCCGTCCACCCAGACGACCCTCGATACCAGGCCAGTGGAAAAAAAACAAACAAAGCAATCCTTTTGTTCAATGACTTATTTTAAGTTCTGTTATTATGTCAGAGTTTTTGGATTAACTCGAAGTGTCTGAATAAATGGCAACAATAAATTGGAAACAAACTAAATAAAAATAGGAATACTGCTTCGTCGCTGTTGCTTGTTCCTAGAGAATGTTTAGCTGGCTGTGACAGATAGTGATAGACAGTGGTTTGATACTGTGACAAAATGTACTTAGATAACTTTGGACAAAAACGTCTGCTAAATTAGGTAATGTAACGTAATGTAATACAAGAATTGGACACAAAGTGGTGCTAATGCCAACAAAAGGAAGACAATTTGTGCCCATCCAAACATGGGAGAAAAACACTCTCTAAATCAGTGGTTTCCAACCTGGGGAAACCTTGAAGTAAAAAAAAAAAAAAAGTCAGAACCTCTGCTCTTAAGAAATAAATAGCTGACAACTAGTTGAAATGGAAACTCCTTACTGAAAGATAAAACATAAAACAAATGTCAGTTGGGAATAACATTGTCGACATTAAGAAGACCGGTTTTAAATTAGTCTGTAAAATAAATACAAACAAACAAATACAAAAGGTCTATGGGGACGGCCAGTTCCATAATGACATTTTTAAAAACATGGATGTGTGGCGAATGTTATAGTAGGACTGGGCCGAAGGATTTTTCAAAGCTTTGTCAATTATTTTGTTATGCTGTTTAAGAGCTGTTTGATAACTGTAAATGTTGTGTGAAATTTGTATTCTTGTTTTTTACTTTGTTAGGTGGTCCACGGCAAACACTGCAGACACCCGTTCACCGACAGACTCATCCCCATTGTGACTGACACAATGGTGGACATGGAACTAGGAACAGGTCCGCCTCACAGTTCTCTTAAGATCAATGGCACACACTCTTTACCTTACGAAAGCCTTCATCTGGTGTTGGTAGGGGGTTGAGTTTGGAGGCTTAACCGGGTCATTCTCATGAAACCAAACTGTCTGAAATGAATTGATACACAGAGTGAATCATTTTATTCGTCCAACAGGTGCAAATGCACTTAACACACACACACTCACACACACACACACACACACACACACACACACACACACACACACACACACACACACACACACACACACACACACGCATACAGGGAGTGGTGACGACCATGAACACACACACACACACACACACACACACACACACACACACACAGAAGGAGGGAGTAGGCGCTGGCGAAATTCAGCCTCTGCATTTCTCCTATCCTAGCTGTCCTTCCTCCAGGGGGGGAGTCAGGAGCAGTGGGTAG
The DNA here is from genome assembly GCF_960531495.2 of Zeus faber. NCBI lineage: Eukaryota > Metazoa > Chordata > Actinopteri > Zeiformes > Zeidae > Zeus > Zeus faber. The sequence goes on from NC_137193.1 coordinate 30,776,419, forward strand.
CCTTCACTTCAATGGCGCCCGGGGACCAATTCCATGTGTAGATCCATGTCATGGTCAGGGACAGGACAGGAAAGTTTTTAATTGGGGTGCTTTTCAATATTAGAGGAGACCCATGTGACCACGGGGAGAACAGGCAAACCCCACACAGAAAGGCCCCTCATCGGGGGATAACCCACCTGAGCACGGTGCCAACAGCGCCCAAGGTGGCAGTCGAACCCAGGATTTTCTTGCTGAGAGCCAGCAGTGCAAGCACGGTGGAGCACAGAATGTGAAATAATTTATTTAAAAATAAAAAGTACACAACGCCTACTATATGGCCCACTTGATTGTTTTTAACTATGATATTATTATTATTTTAGTTGTTTTTGTTGATGCTTTTCTTATCAAAAAATGCATTACCGTAATGCGTCCAGACAATTAAAGATGGCTGTTACGGTACACAATACATGAACATGAACACAAGAGAAAAATGTATACTCCCATCACTACATCACTACTCTTTTCTATTGTCTTGATTAAATGTTAGAAAATTAATGTTTCTTCCAAAAATATGAGATTTCCATTTTTACAGTAATGTAGGGGTACATTACCATAACAATGTATTTTTGCCCGGACACAATACAGTAATTAATTTTTTGATCAGAAAAGCACAGGAAAAAAACAACAAAAATAATACCATAGTTAAAATAAACTAAATCGGCCATATGGTTGTCAGTGTGTACGTCAATATCGAAAGTAATTATTTCACATTCTCTGTGAATACATATGTATGTATGTGAAAAATGTTTTTGGACATGGTTTATGGTGGTTACATGAGAATGACCCAACCACTCCCACCTGCGTGGGTCTTTGCAGGCGCGGTGAAGGTCACGCCAGCCCACGACCACGCCGACTTCCTGCTCTCCCAGAGGCACTCGCTGCCGTGTCCCACGGTGATCACGGGCGACGGGCGAATGACTGCTTCCTGCGGCGTGTGGCTGGAGGTGCGTCAACTCACCACCACCACCACCTTGGATTTTCATTTTATTGCCTCAGGAAGTATGGCGTGAAGCTGGGAAAAACCTTGACACCGACAGGAAGTAGCTTTTCAATCTTAATTCACTCACTGGACATACAAACGTTCTTTATCAGAATTCACCGGTCAACCAAAACAGTTTCTTTGAAGGTTAAATAGCTAAAATCCCAGATTTTATCTCACCTTATTGCACACTGTCAGAATTGGAAGACAATTAGCATTAAAAAAGCTGAACAGTCTGGGAAAATTGAGAATGAAATAATAAAATAATTCAATAATTAATAATGAATAATAAAATGAAATAGAATAAAAAAAAAAAGTTAAACATATATAAATAGCCAAAAATATAGAAAACAGAAATAATCAGATATATAAAAAGAGTCAAATATATACAAATCAGCCAAAATAACTAAATAACGAGAAAACAGAAAATAGTCAGAAATTTAATTTAAATATACAGAATATACCAAAAAAAATCAATATTATACCAGCATTTCGGCCATTTCTACACTGAAGTCATGCTGTAATCCTTCCCTTATTTATTTTCAGGGGTTGAAACGCTTCGATGTCAGAGAACGAGTTGTGGATGCCCTGGCAGAGAAGCAGCTCCTCAGAGGGGAAAAGGACCACGCCATGTCTCTACCGATATGCAGGTACAGGGAGACACACCAGGGGCAAAAACCAGATCAATTCCTTTTCAACATCCCAGATTTTTACACATTTAAAGGAACGCTATGTAACACGTCGTGTGTCCGAATTGCACCAAATTGGACACTGCACGTCCTTTGGTCCCCTGGCAATACACCCACCAAGTGCGAAGTAGATCGGATGAACGGTTGTCGAGATAATCGAAGGTCATACAGACAGACAGAGATTCCCTCCTTTATAGTTAGATATAATATACACCCGACATACACAGGATTCTCTCCAGGTCCCTGAGGTGATTTTAAGGGATTGAATTTCATCCTAAGAAATTTAAGCACTGGAATACCTTGACAATAGCCACTTTTTTGCTGAATTGCTTGCATGAAAAAAACGTCACCAATGAAAACCTATGATATTCCGCCTGGTTTTGTTATTCAAATCGTAACATAATAAAAAAACACTCCAGAATCACTTTAACCACATACATTATGCCAGGGAAATGTACATTTAATCCAGCATGGTTGGAATGGAAACAGACAATTATAATAATTGACAATTAGATTACAATTAAATTATAAATCAATTAATAAAGATCACATTGAAAATGTATTATACTTGTTTTGCGCGAAGTCCTTGAAAATCAGTACTTGGAACTACTTTAGATTCCTTGAATTTAATTTTGTAATACCAGAGTGAACCCTGAGTACAGTATATAATACACAGAGTATCTTCCCCTTTATGGTCAGGTTTAGATTTACACTGTGTGCTTTGAAACATTTATGGGCTGTCACAGAAATGTCTCTCCGAATGGAAGACTAATAGATTTTTAGGTTTGGCAATGACCGCAGTCAATGGATATTTTGTGGTAAATGGGTCACATCCGAATTGATCTTTAAAAGTCCCCAAGGCATTTCCAACAATGTAACATGAAACTGGATCGTAGGCCCCAGAACGGTATCTTGTTGCTGTTTTTTGGGTGCTTAATTCATCATACCTACCTGACATGAAACATTAGATGCTACACAAGCTGCTGTTTTAGTATCTCTCTCTCTCTCTCTCTCTCTCTCTCTCTCTCTCTCTCTCTCTCTCTCTCTCTCTCTCTCTCTCTCTCTCTCTCTCTCCTCTCAGTCGCTCAGGGGACGTCATTGAACCGCTGTTGAAGAAGCAGTGGTTCCTGCGCTGCGACCAAATGGCCAGGAGGGCAATACAGGTAGCCGAGTGGCGTTAGGCTTCCCAGGGCTCTGGGCTCTTTCCGCCCCAACATGCGTCAAAGCAACGCAAATGAATGAATCACAGTCAGTTTATATACATTATATACATATGATACATTTATATACAGTATATTATACTAGGAATTTGTACTGGTAAGGTTTGGTGCGTTTCACTACAGACGATTAAGTGTTAAAATAAAAATAAAAAAGTGTATGTGACTGATTGGTTGAAAGGTGGGGGCGGTGGGAGTGTGTGAGTGAGAAAGAGATAATCAGTGGGAGGGCAGAGAGAGAGAGACAGTGATAAATGTGATAAATGGATGAAAGTCTCTTTGTCCTTCAGGCTGTGGAGGACGGAGAGCTGGAAATCATCCCACACTTTTACACCAAAATGTGGAAGAACTGGCTGTCCAACATCAGGTCACTAAGCACATCTTCTTTTCGTCGAGTTGATGCATCTAAAACGTTTAAGTGGCCTGACGGTGACGGCGACAACAGATCCTTTTATCTAGGGTTGTTTTGTTTTGTGAACAACAAAAAAAAAAATTAAAACAATCCAGATAAAAGTGTTGTTGTGACAGCCCCCGGGCGGTCAACAATGTCCCTTTTGTTTTCTCCACGCCAACAGCGACTGGTGCGTCTCCAGGCAGCTGTGGTGGGGTCATCGGATTCCTGCGTACAGGGTGTCGCTTCCCAGTTCGCACGGCGACCAAGAGGTTGGGCTTGAGTTGGATTGCTTATTTTTTTATATATTTTTTCCCACTGCATGAAAAACCCGGTCACACACGCTAACATCCGGCATTCGTCACCAGTGGGAAAGGTAAAACCCGGGTCTCAGTCCCGGGTCAAATGACCCTGCAATAAACACCGTTTTTAAAGGGCTCCACCTCCGATCGGCTCCGATGTGAACAGGACACCCGGGTCGACACGCTAACTTTGGCCCCTTTACCTGCGCGATGCATTCCGGACGCTGGTGCATAAATAGACAGGAATATCCCTGTATTATTTCATAATTTCATATCCGATTTAGAATCCAAAATCCAAATCAGAAGTTATTGACTTTTTTCCAAATGGGGCACTGTGAAATGTTTTGAGTGTGGGGATCGCACCGTGGGGACCACAGTGGAGATCCCCCCCGCCCGTCCCCAAGCCACTCCAGCACCGCGCCAAGCCGGTCCCTGCTGCCAAAGAACCGGTGCTCCATGCTGCTTCTACTGTAGTGTCGGGTCGTTCATGAACGATCTGATTCTTTTGAACGGCTCAAAATACTTTTTTTTTCCAAGTTGTACAGTTTTATGTCGTTGTTTGTTTATGTTACTGTTTGACACTCGACCATGACACGTCTCTTTTCCAATGTGTTTGTGACGTCGAACGTGACGCACCAGAAAAAAACTGCATTTCTCCTGGCATTGGGAAAGGTGTCAGTCGCCTATTTTTAGTGGGTCAACCTGCTAATTTTGGTGTGAAGACGCTATAGGAAGAGATGAAATACTTAGTTATCAAACTTTGGCACTGAATTCCATAGAATGTTTCTATGCTCTAAAAGCCACGCACAGGGCGTCTCTCACGTTCTCACGTAGCAAATGTGTAAGTTCAAATTTGGAAACTCTACGCAGAGGTGTTGTGCAACTCCTGGCGTTTCACATAGAGACGCTAAATACAAATAACAACAACAAGTAACCGTTTCCGGGTAAACATAAATTGAAATGGCAGTGACGTGATCCCGTGCCCCCTGGTGGATTAGCCTTGTATGACTCTGGCAAGGCCCCAAAATGTGTACGGTACAGTATATGTAAGTAAAAGATATGTAAGTGTTTGTGTATTGTGTACTTCAATAGTTAGGCCTGTTACATCCCAAGCGCTAGTTCAATGTTGAGGAACATCAGTAGAAGTGAAGCATGTGTTTAAAGAGGGATTATTATCTATGAAGTATTCCGTGTCTCTGTGACAGGAGCTGTGGGTGTGGGGACGGAGTGAGGCTGAGGCCAGAGAGAGAGCTTTGGCCAAATACGGAGTGATGCAGGACTCGCTAACGTTGACTCAGGGTGAGTCAACTCCCACACTCATTGGCTCGTTTGCCATCCCATCATTTGATTAGTAGTTTTATTTGTAGTTAATTTTTACCGGTGGTTGAGAGCGGTTTCACATGAAGCACGTATTCATGGATCACAGCTTCACAGGCCAGCACCAGTTTTTTTTTGTTTTTTTTTTGTTTGTTTTTGGAACTGGGCTTCAAATTATGTAAATAAGTCAGGTTCATAAAATAATGACATTATTAACGTCCAGCTGTTTTGATACAATTCCACATGGGTTGTGAAGTCGGCTTCTGAGCGACCACAGCCTTTTGATGACAAGTCTGTCGATCACTTTGTTCACTTTCGCTCTTTATTATTGATCCCAGAAACTCGGGTTTGTTTATCACTGGTTACCATGGGGACAGTCTATTGCAAGTCCACCCCCCATCGAGAGGTGAATTTCTATTTCAACAATGGTGAAGGTTGGACAGTTTGCGTATTCAAAAGTTATGTATATTATAAAAGGGGTGATGATGGAAAAACAGACAAAACCAGCAGCAACACTAGAAGAAGGTACCGACTCTCCAGGGTGCTATTTGTGATATCGTTACATGTTTGCCTCCTTTTCCCTTACGTGTGTGTGTGTGTGTGTGTGTGTGTGTGTGTGTGTGTGTGTGTGTGTGTGTGTGTGTGTGTGTGTGTGTGTGTGTGTGTGTGTGTGTGTGTGTGTGTGTGTGTGTGTGTGTGTGTGTGTGTGTGTGTGTGACCCCTCATTCAGACCCTGATGTGCTTGATACCTGGTTCTCTTCTGGGCTCTTCCCCTTCGCCATGCTGGGCTGGCCGCAGCAGGTATTGTGTGTGTTGAACATGTTTTTATTTTCACAAGCTAAATCCCACATTGGTACATTGGGAGTGAATTTCTCTGTCCTGAATTCTAATTGAATGTGTAACTCATATTTTATTGTGCTTCTTACTTTGCGGGCTTCTTACTATGTCTTGTTTTATTTTATTTTAGTTTATTTGTTTTTTTATTAATTAGATTTATGTATTATTATATTTTATTTCATTTTTTATTCCCACTCTCTCTGGTTTAAATTTTCTTCAGTTGTGTTTATTTTATGCTGCCTGGAGCATAAAACACTTTGTAGCGGTTTGTTCTAAAAAAGCGCTATACAAATAAAGATTTACTTAATTACATGAAACCAAAGTCACCTGACATGTTAACCCCGCTGTCCTAACTTGACTGCAGACAAGTGACCTGAAGCGGTACTACCCCAACTCCATGCTGGAAACAGGAAGTGACCTCATCTTCTTTTGGGTGGCAAGGATGGTTATGCTGGGCACCGAGCTGACCGGGCAGCTACCGTTCAATAAGGTAAACCTGCTAATCGCAACGGTATGAACCAGGACGGAGTCACATTACAGAAGATTCACGGGAAAACAACTCCTGTTTCCCCTCTGCTCGATCTGACGTCAGGTGCTACTTCACTCTCTGGTGAGGGACAAGCATGGCAGGAAGATGAGTAAGTCTCTCGGAAACGTCATCGACCCGCTGGACGTGATCTCCGGCATCTCGCTCGAGGTTGGTGCCAAACTGGGCTCATTACCATTTATGATGATAAGTTAAAGGTCATTAAAGTTCTGATCATTGAAATCAGGCGGATTTTTTTCAATGGTTGTACTAATACCGATAGCATGACATCCATACCGGTTTCTATGCTTTTTTTCAATGCTTGTTTTTTGTTGTAAATATTGGATATTGAATATTGGCAATGCTCAGTTAAAGGTCATATGCTGTTTTGAAATGAAAACATCTCTGCCATACATTAACTCTTACTGTACAGATCTTTTATTCAATTTTTGGCTTTTCAGTATTAAACTTCAGTATTGAATACCACGAAATGCTACTCTGCCAACATCCACCCTCGATAGGGGTCCATTTTGTCATGGCATCCCGTCTCTCCTCTCTCCCCAGGGGCTTCAGCAGAAGGTGACGGAGGGTAACCTCCATCCCAGGGAGCGGACCGTTGCTTTGGAAGCTCAGGTCAGTGCACATCGCTAAATTAGCGGGGTGGCCTTGCCAAAGTGAACACGCTCACTCAAGCATTCCCCTCTATTCTCATTCTCTCTCTTTTTTCCCTCCACCCCCCCAGAGGAAAGACTTCCCCAAGGGAATACCCGAGTGCGGTACAGATGCTCTGCGATTCGCTCTGTGCTCATACCGAGTGCACGGTGAGTGGCTCTCCTCTCTTGCCGCTCCGTCTGCCACAATAAGAAATGATTTGTCGACCATACGGAACAAACTTTTCATGTATTGAAAAAATACAATTTAGTGTATTAAAAACTTGAATATATGGAGAGATATATGGAACATTTAAGATGCAATATATGTCGTAATTTTTCTCTTCAGGAATTTCAAATATTAAGAAAGTATTTTTCTATAATTCAGATATATTTTTAGTATATTTATGATATCTGAATATATTTTAAATATATTTAAAAAATATATATTTCAAATATATTTATTATAGTTTTTACAATATAATAAAAGCACAACAATAACGGGAATAATCCTGGTATATTGGTATATACTGCAAATATAATCGTAATTATATTTTCCAATATGTATGAAGATTATACTAATTTCGAACAAATGCCTATGGTGAAAATACTGTAAGAAAGGTGATTAATTCACTCAAATGATGGAAAAACCAGGAATGCCAATACGTTAAACCACCACACAGAGAAAATATGTGGAAAGCCATTGCGCTCACTTTGGAAGGAGCCTAGAATTTAAGGCTTACTTCTTTTAATTTAACTCTATATCATTTTTAATCATGTTCAATTTATTGTGTTCTGCGCCTGTACATAGGCTGTGCGCTTTAATTGTTGACAAGTGGGACAGTAATTCCGTTCGTAACTCTGTTTGTCCTTCCGTCAGGGGAGGACATCAGCCTCTCCGTGTCCCAGGTGCTGAGCGGCCGGCACTTCTGCAACAAAATGTGGCAGACCGTGCGCTTCACACTGGGAGCGTTGGGAGACGGAGGACCAAGGCCGCAGAAACTGGCTGAGGTGATGGGGGGGGAGGGGGTCATTCAATACGTTTTTTTGTTTTTTATTATATTACGATGCTGACTCATTTATTTAATCTCCCCCGTGAAGGAATAAACATCTCCGGGGATGAATCAAGTGTCTGTCTGTCTAGTAGTCAAAACCGTAAAATTCTATAAAAGTAATAGTAACAATATAAATATAGTTTGCGTTATTAACTCACAGTATCAAACGTAAACATAAAACTTTGCCAGACACCGACGTTTGAATATTTATTCATACTTGCATCCGTAACTTTGACTGTAACCTGTGTTTGTAGGGCCCCATCAAGTGCATTAATGGCGAACCCTAAGTTACAATACACATTTGACAACAGACATATTCCTTTGAGCACCGACGTAACAGGTGGAAAAGGGCGAAAGAGCCTCCCTTGTTGATTGGTAAATTCCGATAAGTGAGGTTTCAGTTTAATGGGGTTCCACTGTAAACTGCAGAAGTGATTTATAGCCATGTAGCAAGAAAGGGGTGGGCAGCAGTTGTTGACTGCACGATAATTCAAAGCACTTGTCTCTCCTGCACTACGCTCTCAGACGACTCCACTGAGCGGCGTTGACCGCTGGGTGTGCTCCAGACTCCACAGCACGGTGCTCCAGTGCCAGAAGGGCTTTGAGGCACACGAGCTGCACGCCGTCACTGCTGCCCTGCATTCCTTTTGGGTGCACAGCCTCTGCGACGTCTACATAGTAAGGAGCTGCCAAGACGCATTTATCAAAAACAAAAAACAAAAAACAAAAAAAAAAAAAAAAAAAAAACCTGCACTTCCTGGTCCTTTCCCTCATTGTATGTGTCTCCCTGTCTTGTGCAGGAGTGTATTAAGCCTGTGCTTGGCCAGCAGGGAGGGGGCGCGGCGGGGCAGAGCTGCACAGAGCCGGCAGAGAGCGGCAGGCAGGCAGCCAGGAGCGTGTTGTATCACTGCGTGTCTGTCTCGCTGGCCCTGCTCTCCCCCTTCATGCCCTTTCTCTCCGAGGAGTTGTGGCAGCGGCTCGGCCCGCTCCGGCCCCACACAGACACCGTGAACACCAGCTTGTGCTTGCAGCCCTATCCCCGGCCTTCTGAACTGGTAAAACTCTTTTCACAACAGCTAGGGGACTTTTAGGGGCAGTTTCGCAGACGGGATTGAATCTAAATCAGGACTAAAATAATCCTATTTAAACTTATCCAGAATTGAAAAATGTCCTTCTAAGACGTTGCTTCATTTAAGATGAATTAATGCTAGACTAGGAAGTCCTACACCAGGGGTGGCCAATATGTCGATCGAGATCGACTTGTAGATCGCAAAGGTAGAGCGGGTAGATTGCGCGCCATTCAAAAAAAAAATATTTTTTTTTTTAACCGATCTGACCATCAGGTTGAATGAGCTTAATTTAAAGCTGCAAGGAAAAGTCAAAACCGTGGTCAACATGATCAGTTCAGTTAATGCTTTCAAACGAAAAATGCAACTTCTGTCCTCAAAGCTGCAGCTCCATGATTTGGGGAACTTTCAAAACCTCGCATCAGAGCTGGAGACCCAAGGGAAGGCGTGTGCACAACTTGACAGTGCGCGCTACACAGAGCAGATTGAAAACTGTCAGACCGTGACAAACGGTTTCAAGACTTTGCTTTACTCGAGCCAATGGCTACATTTATGTGCTGCCCATTTAGGGAAGATGTTGAGGTTGATTTATTCGCATCAAAAATTGCGACACTGTTTCACCTGAACTGGTCTGCAGTGGAGGATGAGATGTTGACACTACAGGCTGACATTGAGCTGAAGTCCAGGGCTCAGGGACCGTTTTGGAACCTACTCACAGAGGAAAAGTACCTAAACATGAGGAAATGTGCTACCTCCTTGACTGCCTTATTCGGCTCTACTTATTTATGAGTCAGCCTTTTTCCACATGAAGATTTTAAGTCCAAATACCGTTCCACCATGACCGATGATCTTTGGGAGCCTGCTTGAGGCTGGCTACCAGCAGCTACTGTCCGGACTATGCAACCCTGGCCGACTCCATTCAGTGCAAGTCGTCAGAGTAAGGTAGTGACCAGAAATGAATTTAATTGTATTGTGCTGTAAGGGTTCATGCAGTTATGCAAGGTATGCCAACATATATTGTATATATAAAGTATACTCAGTGTGTGTGTGTGTGTGTGTGTATATATATATATATATTTAGCATTTTTTAATGCAGGTAGATCATTTTGACCTGGTCGATTTAAAAGTAGCTTGCAAGCCGAAAAAGTGTGGGCACCCCTGTCCTAGACTAATGTAATGAAGGACCAGTCAGCTCCTTGTGTCTGGTCTTGGTGCTGGTCCACATCCATTAACCCAAAGATAAACCTGCCTCTGGCCAGGTTTAATTCAAGCCTTCACTTAGAACTAGATGAGCTCTAATCTCCCCTCTGGTAATCCGATTTCTTTTAAACTAAGACTAGGGCAAGTCTGAGCCTTTATCTTGTCGGATATCTTCTGAAACCCCCATTTCAGGGATGCTTGTTTTCCTTCGACCCTTCTGCGTCAGCGCTATTTGTTTTCCTTGTGTCTCAACCTTGTCCATCCTGCCAGGCACACTGGCACTTCCCCGAAGAGGAAGCGGCATTCCTGCTGATACAAGAAGTGGTGCGCGTCGCCCGGTTCCTGCGGGCCCAGTGTGGCCTGACCAAAGAGAAGCCCAACAGTGAGTTTGAACACCTGCCGTGATCTATAAAGGCTCTTATACTGGGAAAACTAAAATAACCCCACTTTGTTCATTTTTTTATAATACTACATTAAAAATAGAGATAAATGCTTTTTTGTGACAGTCACCTGGAATCAGTGCTGTCAGGCTATTGGAGTAAAGAGCTTAATTTAGAGAGAATAACTACATCAAAGCTTCTGGTGGAGGTCTATATGAGTTGCAACATCCATTACATTAGAAGTTCACATTGTACGCTTTATTAGCGATTAAAATAACAAAAGTAAAATTTTAAAAAGGTGTTTGTAAGGAAATTAAACCGCTTCAACTATTGTTTGTTTTTGTGGGTGTTAATGTTGATTTTATGTCAAGAACCTGCTCTGACTGGCTGCTGTGTCAGAGGGGTTGGGCTGAGGACGGAAAACAGAGAAAGTGATATAACTTGAACTTGAAAGAGTTACGTAGTCCTTAAATAGGCAAAGGCAAGGGGGGGAAAAAAAGTCTGGGACAATGGGTGACCATTCGGAAATATTTGGGAATGTCAAAGGTCATTGTGCTTTCTTTCCTCTGTGCGCTCCAGTGTGGGTGGTATGTTCACCCAGCCAAGGCCAGAACCTCCTTGGCTTCGAAGTGGCTGTGAAGACACTGAGCCGTGTCTCCAACCTGCACATCCACTGTCCACAGGTCACCGGGGGCCCACTCCCCCCTCCTCTCCCCACGGGGGGCGCAGTGGGTGTGGTGGACCACACCTGCCAGCTTCACCTTGAGGTCCAGGTGACTATCCCATGCAAGGTCTTACAAGTAAAAGTAAATCTACTGGGAGTTTTTTCCCTGACCCGCTGGAGGTTAAGGCCCCTTGAGACTGTACTGTGATTAAGGGCTTTAGAAATAAACTTCACTTCACTTTACTTACTGTTGTCGAATGAAAAATCAGACACTTTCAAAAAGTAAATGTTAGATGTAAAAGTAGGCTGACATCTTTTATTTGCCAATCCGAAATAATTTTGTGGATGCAATAAAATGTGTACTTATTTCCTTTATAAACAGTTAACTGTGTCCCATATCACTCAATGGTCGTGTCTCTATCCATACCTCTACATTCATTCATTCACCCACTGTATATGTTCAATAATTCAATATTTATTTATCCATCATCCCTTTTTGCACATTCTATCTCCTACCATATGCTGCTTGCCCGTTGCACACACATTGTAAATAATGCTTATTATTGTTTTTCAGATCCTATTTAGTGTTTTGTGTAAATGCTTTTCTTAAAATTTGTTTTAATTTTTTTTGTTATTTTCTTACCGTTTGTTCTGTACGTACTGAGAGTAAAATTTAGTGTACTGTATGTGTACACCTACTTGGCCAACCAATAGCCTGATTCTGATTCTGATTCTGCTGAAACCGCTAAACTGTGCTATTTCCGCATGATCTCCTTCCGTGACGTCCCCAGTATCGCACGCCTTCGCACAGCAGAGGCTCCTTGCAACTCTGGAAGGTTTCTCATCTCGTTCTCTCTTCTAGGGCGGGCGGAATGTCAAGGGACAGATCTCCCAGCTCTCCGAACGCAGGAGGAAACTCCTCCCCAAGCTGGAGGAGTGCCTCTCCAGGACCCGAGCTCCAGATTACCTAGAGAAAGTTCCGGAGCGTGTGAGGCACGAGATGGAGAACAAGGTGGGTCAGAGGATCCACAATAAATCCTTAATAATAACGTTGAATAGAATCTCTACCAAGCATTGGAGTCCACTTTGTTTCTCGCTATATCAATGTTGTTATTTAACTATTTTGGAATTATTAGAATTGTCAATGGAGAATGCGAAAACGTGTGTGATTTTTCTTAAGTTCCTTAATTAAAACATTCCTCTCCGCCATTGACCAATCAGATCTCCGCCTTGGAGCGTGAGCTGAGGAACATTGAGCAACAGCTGTCAACGCTCCAGGGAAAGAGACGGCAGAACGCATAATGGTAAACAGGAAAAAAGGATCCGGGAGTGACTCACATATTGGCTTGTTTTATGAGCAATAAACAGACCTCAAATGCATCTTATGCTGCAGTCTGTGAATGTTCACACTTCACAAGAGGTTTTATATATGCGTGCGTGTGTATATATACACACACACACACACACACACACAATTTTTCCCCTGTTTTTCGTTCAAGAGCATGCAGCAATTTAGAGTCTGAATACTGTAAATCCCTATGTTTCTAGACAAATCTATGCATCCCTAAACAAATGAATAAATAAAAATGCGCGGATAATATTCTAAATGAAATAAAGCGTTGCTATCATTGATCAAGATTCCGGAGACATCCGTTAGAGCAGTTTGTTGACATGCCGTGGTGGTGCTGCCTTCATAAATCGTGATGAAGCTATTTTATGCAAAGATGGAAACGTCAAGCAAAGGCAACTTTGTTCATCGTTGACGGGACGCGCGACCTGCTGGTGACGTCATATTTCCCCGAGTTTTCCCGTCGCTGGAACGCAGCATCTGTCGCTATGGTGAAATGCAGATCTGGAAGCGCGCGTGCTGCGCTGTCATTGGTCGGGTCTAATTGGACAATCCGGAAGTGGACTCTTGTCAGTGGGAAACGAAAAATGGCGTCATCGTGCATCATGAGACCGCCGGAGCCAGTCCCCAACAGACACCGCTGAATGGAGGAGGAAAGGGAAACGAGGCTGCCCACGGTGCGCGGACGGACGTGCGGGGCTCCTTTCTTTCCAGGTGTCACCCACTGACACGCGGACGCTGCTGCACCCCGAACAGGAGCGCCGGGTCCCGCTCCGCGACTGATAGCGGCCCGGGGGGCCGGGAGGAGGATGGTCGGTGGGAGCGCAGCGGGATTGTGGCACGGTGAGAGCCAGGCGCTGACTGTGGGCGATGGGGTCCGGACTCTTCTGTAACGTGCCGCGGTCCGAAACCTGGAGTGTCGGCGTGCGCCTGGTCTCAGTTAGCCAGGCTGCTAGTTTTAAGCTAGGTGAAGGTAGCTTCGCCAGTCCTCTCGGGGAGTGGGAGCCCTGGCAACTGAAACCTACTGTAGGAGTCGACGCCTGGAGATTGCTTTTTAAATATCAATAGAAAAAATAGCTTTAAATAGTATTATCAAATGTTTTTTTTTAGCTTCACTTTATTGTGATGCTAACTAGTGACCAGAACACCAGTCTGAATGTTTATTCGGCCAAGTGCATTTTCATATACAAGACATTTTTATTGGTAAAGCTCAGTGTAATGTTATATAGACAACATAAAATAAGCTAAGCAGTCAGAAAAATAAAGAGAAACAATACAATGTTTGAATTAAAAGGCTATGGCAGGGAAGTGGCCGCATGGTTGCTACTAGTATTGGCTGAGAGCATACATGTAGACTGTATTGGATTTTCTGTACAGGGTGGATAGATATGTAAACAATTATACGAGCATGGATAACAAAAGATGGGTAGGTCCAACTGATCACGGCGTTGGCGCAAAATTATTACGATCTCTAAACATTGTGTGACGCAAGTTTCCCACGACCGCGTGAGGTCACAATAATGTTGCCACGTAACGTTGTCCTCCCGCTTACTTACACGTTTGCCTGCGGGCTCAGACAGGAGCGGGTTAAAGAAGCGTGGAAGTTTCAGTCTCTGCGAGAGCTTAGCGCAACAATTCCCCTCCCACTTCCACAGCCTCCCCTTGTGTGTGAGCACGCCGACTCTCTCTCGCGTGGACAATGAGTAGGTGGACTCATTGGCTCTTACTCAGGTAAAGTTTTATTTCTTTTTTTTTTTTTTTTTTCTTTTGATGATGTAGTATTTTCACGTCCGGCTCCGTTTTTCCCCAACTCAAATCAAATGTAGCCCATCTGCTTTTAGTTTGGTTGAAGCCCTTCTCTCTATCGCCTTTGCTGCTGTTCTGTTTGGAAACCTGCCCGTGTACACAATGTAAGTTCGTGATTTTAATTGAAGCCAACACTGTGTCACACTGCCAGTAAATTCTGTCTTCCACTTTGTTATGATAGCGCTAACGGTTTTCCAAAGAGCGTTGTTTAATATGATTTCACGGTTATTTTCTAAAAGTTGACAGTAATGAGAGATGAATTAGGTTGACATCTTGAGGGGGCTGTCATGTCAGTTGAGCACGGCCAGGGACCCGTTGCTAATCGGATAGTTTGTGCCTGGCAGTCAAATGTCCATCCCTAGTTTGAGATTATTGTCGACCTATATTTATCTCCAGTAATTGGCTTGGACACCTTGCGTTAAATCTCCTCCTGAAGAGCTTGGGTGACCCTCAACTTCAGTTACTTGTTTAATCTCCAGCTTAACTTCAAGCATTCACTGAAGTACAGATCTTGCACTTTGTCAGAGCTTGTTGTGCGTTATCTTTCATTTGAAAGCGTTGGCTGATTAGGGACAACCACGTGATTTCCAAAAACCCTGTTCGATGAGTTGCCTTCATTGATATGTTTGCCTACAGGAAATTGGACTTTGACTGTGCAGCACAAGACCCAGTTTATTCCGATGAATAGAAGCAGTGGTTCACGTGACGAGGCAGCTTTCTATGTTTGCATATTTATTGCAGGCTTTGTTTGTTTGTTTTTTTTCATTTGTTTTTATTAAGGAGAGAGTGCTTGTTTAAGTGTCAAGCCACAGCTGTAAAAATAAAATTATTAACATGCACAGCTCTTCATGGCTAGAGAACCAGAGCACAGATGTTTATGCTTTTGTGGACTGAGCAAATGTTTCATTGAGGTGTTTGGCTAACGCACGAAGAGGACTTTAATTTTATTTTTCCCCCCCAAAGTTAACACAACTGAAATCAATCAAAATTGTTGGTAAATCAGTCACCCTACTGAATTTACTCAGTGGAAACAGAAAATGCCTTCTTACTTTTGGGTTTTTGAATGAAGTAGTTTTCCCTGATAACACGATATAAATGGACTTCACACGCCACAAGAACCAATATCATTTTCAAGGTAATGTCACAGTTGGTTAGGTGAAATCAAGCGGTAAGTGCTTTTTCCAGGAAGTGTTGATCTGCTGACATCTTGGTTTATGTCAGCTGCCTGACAAAGGCTATTTAGTGTCAGTGCTGTAGATCACACAGAACACAAAAAGTGTCAGGAAATCCTGTCAGCCCATCTGGTCATGTGGTGTACAATAGACTACGAACATAGCTGGTTTGCACCTTTGCTCTCTGCCTCATGTCAAAGAGTGCTGAATTTATTTGCATTTTTTTGTTTTGATTCAGGATGGTGGCAGAAGGATAACGTCCAAGAAGAAGTAGCATTCCCTCACCCCAGTGGCCCCGAGTTTCCTCCTCCCTTTTTTTTTCCCATACTTTCTCAGCACCCCCAATCTCACCCCCAGTTAAACTATTGTCTTTCTGTCCCAGCTCTCCTAGAATGCATAAATGAATTTTTCATGGACCTTGCTTTATATGGTTCCCAGGACCTCAAATCCCTTAAATCAAATCCCCCTCACCTGTGAATGAAATCCTGGCCAGTGGTGGTTTATCTTTTTATGTTCCCAAACCGCGCCTTTTCCTTTTCCTGAAGCCGCATCCCTCCCTTGCTGCGATCGTGCCATGGTGCGCAAGAAAGGTTCCCTCATTCTGTGCGGAGCTTTCCTTTTCGTCGCCTGGAACGCTTTGCTGCTGCTCTACTTATGGGGGCGACCGCCGGTGGGCCGCCACGGAGAGGGCGGGGGCGCAGAGCCCGGGGGGAAGGAGGAGTGGGGGGCAGGCAGGGCTAGAGCAGGTGGCGTCAACCTGGCTGGGGAAGTGATCCGACTGGCGGAGGAGGTGGAGGTGGAGCTGGAGACCCAGAAGAAGCTGCTCAAGCAGATCGAGAGCCATCGCTCACTATGGGCAAAGAGGAAGGACCTCGGCAAAAGAGAAAGCGACGGGCCCATGGCGGAGCAAAAGCAAGAGGATGCCAAGATGACGCCAGAGGCGCCACCTCCCCCAAAAGACACTTCAGATAAGGAAGAGGGAACCGTGGCCACCAAGGCCAAACTATCACCAGCGACAGTTCCCACAGAGGTTAAGGACATTAAACAGGAAGACGGGGCCAAGGAACTGACCGTTCAGAATAATGAATTGGACGTTACCAGCACCAGCCCTCAAACTGTCATCCCCATTTTAGTTATCGCCTGCGACAGGGTGACTGTTAAGCGGAGCCTGGACAGATTACTACAGTACCGCCCTTCCGCCGAGCTCTATCCCATCATAGTTAGCCAAGACTGCGGCCACGCCGAGACGGCCCGTGTGATTGGCTCCTATGGCGTTCAAGTGACGCACATCCGCCAACCCGACTTGTCAGACATCAGGGTGCGGCCGGAGCACAGGAAGTTCCAGGGCTACTACAAGATCTCCAGGCACTACCGCTGGGCTCTCAACCAGGTGTTCAACACCTTTTCCCATTCCACCGTGGTCATTGTGGAGGACGACTTGGAGGTAAGACTTTGGTTGGCCGCCGCAGAGCTATTGGTTGGCCACTTTGTGATTTGTTATGAAAAGGCAGCAGTCTAAAACAGTGCTTCTCAGCCTTTTACAGATGAAGGACCCTTAATTTGATCTGCTTTAGGCCACGGACCCCATTTGATTTAGTCTCTGCGACCCCAATCTAAGAGGATTTGTATTGTTGGATATGATTTTGTTCAAACTTCTGTACCTGTCTGTACTATATTTAGGGGGATTGTGAAACTATGACCAAAACAGTGATTCTTTTTTTAAAGCATTTCTGGGGCTTTTTTTTTTTTTTTTTTTTTTTTTTTTTTTTTTTAAAAGAGAGCAGTGGAGAGAGACAGGAAATTTCCTCTATGGTACACAAACTACTCTGGTTAAGCAACCAGTACTGCCCCTTAACAGTGATTATTGTACATTCTCTAATGGTGCTAACGTATTGGAAATGGCACAACAGTGAAGTTGAACTATTAATCATTTTGCTGGAGACCTCCCTGGAACTCCCTAGAAGGGCCACTAGAAGTCCCCGGACCCCACATTTAGAACCACTGTTCTGAAAGATTGTATGCTTTTCAGAGAGTCTGTCGGTTCAAAAGGAGTCCGTGGAGAATGCCTGACCACTCATCATGCTCTCCAGAAGTTGCTGTTTTATTTTTCCATTTTCTTTTACTTAACTCAAGTAAATGTAGCGGTTGAATGAAGCGTTAGATTTTCAGTCCAACTTGGCCACAGCACAGACAGATAGCAGTCTCTGATGTCGTTGTTTGAAATTTCCATATTAATTTCCATAGATTTACATGTTACATGACTCTTTGATGGAGGGAGTCTGGCGTGTAAATAGACCCTCGCTCAAATTCAAAGTTGGCAAGTCAGAGCTGATGTTTGGTTGCATCACATTCTCACTTTAGTTCCAGAGGCGTCAGCGTTTGTGATATTAAAAAGAGAGAAGCGGTCTGCAGTGCAATCAGTTTGCTCTCTCGCTCTTTCTGTGATTACACTGCCGTCCCTCAAGGTGTGTGTGTGTGTGGCATCAAAAAACAATCGTTTTTATGGTTTTGACTGAATTGCACTAGCTTCCGTAGTTAGAAGTTTCTCTTTTAATTTGCCAAAAGTAAAATCCAAATCTTTGTACAGTGAGGATAAATGTCCCATTTCAAGCATTGTACAGCCTTGGAACTAAGTGAAAGCACAGATAACGGTGTTTACATTTCCCCCTCCCTGTTTTTTGGGGATGAGTATAAACAAATGTCTTAACAGTCCATGTCAAAATTCTGGGTAACGAGTGGTTCTTGCATTTTGGTGAGGGGGGGTGAAAAATCACTGAGTTCCAGCAGCAGCTTTGTTGAGAGAAACGTTGTTCCCTTGAAGGGAGGGGGGCGGCAAAGCATGGGTGTGTGTACACTTTTTTTTTTTTTTAATCAGACAACAGAGGAGGTGCTTTTTAAATGCTTTTTGCTCTGTTTTTCTTGGCTCATCCTTTCTAATCGACAGAATAGTTGGAGTACAGGCACTCCTCACTTAACGACCAAGTTCCGTTTCTAGGACCAGGTCGTTAAACAAATTGGTGGATAAGCGAGGAGCCGTGTTATTTCATGCTAAGGGGGCGTGGCGATGGGGAACGCTAGTGTAGTCAACACTGACAGACTGTGGGAACGAGACTGAGAACGGTGATGAGATGTATATAGTTTAGGTAGTATAGTATATAATATAGTATTCTTGATTTTGAACGCTGTGTGTGATTGGTCTCCACCCCTGGATGTGTGTTGCAGGTGGCGCCTGACTTCTTTGAGTACTTCCGAGCGCTGTACCCGGTGCTGCGCTCGGACCCCAGCCTGTGGTGCGTGTCGGCCTGGAACGACAACGGTCGGGACGCCCTGGTGGACCCCGGCGGGGCGGAGCTCCTCTACAGAACGGACTTCTTTCCCGGCCTCGGGTGGATGTTGCTGAAAGAGATGTGGGATGAGCTGGAGCCCAAGTGGCCCTCTGCCTTCTGGGACGACTGGATGCGGCAGCCGGAGCAGCGGCGGAACCGCTCCTGCATCCGCCCGGAGGTCTCCAGGACAATCACCTTTGGTCGCAAGGGCGTCAGTCTTGGTCAGTTCTTCGACCAGTACCTGCGCTACATCAAGCTCAACACTGAATTTGTGCCTTTCACCAAACAGGACTTGTCTTATTTGGTCAAGGAGAAGTATGACGAGCGCTTCATCAAGGAGGTCTACGACGCTCCGCTGGTGAAGATGGAGGACTTGCAGCAGGGAGGCAGCCTGAGGGGAACGGGTCCGTACCGAGTGCAATACTCGAGTCGGGACAGTTTCAAGGTCCTGGCTCGCAACTTAGGGGTGATGGACGACTTGAAATCGGGAGTCCCTCGCACCGGGTACAGGGGCACAGTCAGCTTTCTGTCCCGGGGCCGAAGGGTGTTCTTGGCGCCCCCAGAAGGGTGGACGCGGTACGACGTCAGCTGGAGCTGAGGGACGTAGCAGCTGCAGAGTGTTGAAAGGGTGGAAGACGGCAGAGCAGAGCAGAGGAGGGGAAACTCTCTCAAACCAAAGAATTTCAGTTGGTCACAGAGCAAAACCGAATGACCTTGCTCTGCGGGTGT
The DNA here is from genome assembly GCF_960531495.2 of Zeus faber. Lineage (NCBI taxonomy): Eukaryota > Metazoa > Chordata > Actinopteri > Zeiformes > Zeidae > Zeus > Zeus faber. The sequence continues at coordinate 30,796,113 of NC_137193.1, forward strand.
CGAGGCACCGGGCAGGCAAACTTTAGGGTGTCAAGTGTGCCGACAGGATGTTTTTGTTTTTTTCCATAGAGCTTCTAGAAAATGACTGCTGCTCAAAGGTCCAAATGACCAGATCTACTTAAACAACTCAAATCAAACATGTCCTCGATTATCAGCATTCCTATTTTAAGGTAATTTACGATAACAAGACATAAATACAATGTTGCACCAGGCGCCAACACGACAAATCCACAAGAGATTAGTTTCACAGAAAGGGGTCTGATAATGTTGGCTTTATTTAATGTCAGGCCGAGTTGCCCTATTTACAGCCATCTTGCTGTCTGACCTAAAGTAAAAATAGTTCATTTTGAACAAAAGAAAAGCGATGTATATGACAAATGATGACTGACGTTATTTTTTAAGATATTGTAACTCACCATGAAATTTGTTTTTTTTAAAAGGCTGTTTATGCTGCAAATGGCTAAAGATCATTTGTTCCGGTATCTGTTGTTCATCCTGTTTCAGTGTTATCACCACTTGCCCTGTAATGACATCCAAACCATGGTTTGGTAAAGTTAGGTTTGTTGAAAAACCAAAAAAAAAACAACAAAAAAAAATAACTTTTGTTTCTGCAACAGTAAATGTGGGTAGGAGTTGGATTGGTCTTAATCGTTGTACTGTATTCACATTTGGGAATTTATCCAGACAGTTGACTGAAGGACTCTGATGCCTCTACAGTGATGTGGGGGAAAAACCACTACCTGATGTGTTTATAATTTTAATACATTGCAAATAAAACCAACTATTTTGATATGTGTTCATGTCTGGGGAGTCTTGTCTGCATTTCTGTTGGATGTAAAATACGTTGACAGACTGTTAAAGCTGCTAGCTGTCAGCAGTACCATGGAAGTCTTATCTCTCACTCGCCTTCCTTTCACACCCGTCTTCCTGTTGAGTTGCCCTCAACATTTAATATTTTCCCAGAGCCCCCCTTTAGTTGACCAAGACTGCCAGTGCACACTGTTCCTACTGAAGCCCTGGTTATACCGTTGCGCCGCGCAGGTGCGACAGCTGGCACACGGTCAGAATCCTCAGAAACCACGGGTGGCGTTAGAAAGTACTGTGTGAAGCAGTAAGTAGTAAACTAAGAAGAGCGCTACACTGCAAACATGGCTGCACGCACGGAACTGCGCTTGTGCAAAGGGGTGTTCGTGGTGGTTGAAATGACAGCGTGGAAAAGGAGCTGCTCTGTCGGCCTGTTCCAGGCAGAGTCCAGAGGGGCAGGTTGAAGTTATGTCCTGCTCAGCAGTTTATTAAAGAGGAAGTTACTGAATTATGGAACACCGTCACAATGAGTAATTACTCTCCCTCATTGCAAGACTCAGGAAAAGCTGCACATTAAGTACCAATAAAATCATTCCCTTTTATTTGTAAAATGAACTTTGAAACGACCGTTAATTTACAGTCCCCAAACCTGAACGAGCCGTTTTCATATACTATTTTGTCTTGTGTCAAAAATTGGTACACATCTGACCTGTGCTGCAGATCAATGTTGTCCAACATATTAGAAATAAAACAGCAAAACGCTGATCTCCCATCGCTTCCAATGCAACTCCAAGGAACAATCCTCACACCAAGTCAGTTCAATCGGGAAACAAGTAGATGCCGCTCCCCGGGGCCACAAGCCTCTGAGAAGCCTGGGATAGCCTCGTAACTACAGCACCAGATGCCCAGGACATCCCACACAGCTGGAAAGCACACATCTGACCGTAGAGTCCTGGCGCAACCCGAAAAAACCCATGTCCCAATACACCATTACATCATCTCAACTCCGGAGGAAATATCTCAAAACTTGTCCGAGCTAAAGGATTTGCGAGTCTTATGATTGGTGAGAAGCGCCCCACGACCCTGTATATTGTCAGACATTAGTCGAGTCATCGCGAGTGATGGTTATGGTCACTGGTGATCCTCATGGAGTTTATCCTACACTTTTGTGTATGAAGGTACTGCATTGGCTGGAAGATCAGTGCTGGGGATGTTTTCACCGCACTGCACAGGGCCTTTGTGCATTGTGCAGCCTTTGTGGAGGCAAAACAACCAAGGAGAGGCCAAGACTCTGCAGGGAAGACATTGAGGAGTCACTTTAAAGGAGAACAATTCCATCTACTAGCTTTTTATAGAAATAGATAATACACAGGGGAAGACATACCATGAAAAAAAATGAATGTTGGAATCCCGGCTTAAGAAATAATGAAATTAAAGAAAAACAAACTTTTGATTTGAAATTGAAAGGCTTGCGCAACATGTAGTCTGGGTCCTACTGCTATATAAGGACGCATTTTGGGTGTCCTAAGTCGCATGACTAAAAAGCTATTGAACTTTGACATTTAGAAAAACCTATATATAAAAACACACTTTTATTTTGACGGCATCTGTTAAGGCTTGCCTGGTCCACCTGTGCACCTCCCGCAGCTTTTCACGGAAGGTTGGGGAGGTAGTCCAGGCCGGGCTCCCCAGCACCGAGGACGGCCCTAAGACTAAGTCTTCCGGGGTACAGAGTTCGTGTCCAAACATAATCGCTGTCGGAGTGCAGAGGAACACCGGGTCCCGGGAGAAGCGGGCCTACGACTCCCGCTGGCGGGGAACGGACTCAGCACCGGGGACCCAGGTGTGGGTCCACTATCGGGAGAGAAGGGAGGGCCTCTCCCCCAAGCTGTCGGGCTGGCCCTTGCACTGTACGTGGTGCACAGGGTGCGGCTGGTCAAGCGGAAGCGGGTGGCGGCCCTCCACCGTGACCGGCTCGCTACCTCCCGGCCCCTGGCTCCAACGGCAGCACGCTGTTTCTCGTCCCTCCGCCAGTGAATCTGTGAGAAAACCACGCCACGGAAATGTAGAATTATGAAATAAAAGTGCCATGAAATAAATGTGGCATTGTGAAATATAAGTGCCCTTAAATATATCAATGTGGAATTATGAAATAAGTCCCCTGAAATGAATCAAACGCCCTTTAAAAAAAAATATGAGAAGAAAAAAAAAATATATATATATATATATATATATATATATAGTTGATTTTTTATTTATTGAACTATATTTACTATTTATTGCCTCCTTTATTTATGTTACAATTTATTTCATAAACAGTCTTTTAGTGGCAGATTTACCTTTGTATGTATTTATTTAATATTGACTCAAATGGCGTTTCGTTGGAGGTCGTGAGGCGTCCACCGGACACGTTGTCGCGGCGAGGAGTGTGGTTTTTCACCGGCACCGTCCAACAGGCGTTAATGTTGTCGTAGAGAGGACTAGTATTGGTAAAACAGGGATTCTTTTTTTTTTTTTTTTAACAGTTTGACCACCATTGCTTTTATTGTTTTTTTGTGTGAAAAAACCCCCCATAAAACAATCTTTATGATATGCGCTTAATGTTTAAAAATTCCATTACAATATTTCGATCTTATTTAGACTGTCTCACAATGTCCTATGATCTCTGCGTACACTTTAACTTAAACAAGGTCTTGCAGTTATCCTGTTAAAAAGGTATTAAAATAAACATTTTTTTTATAGTAGTCTAAGTGTGTATGACTGGGGGGGTTTCAAGTTCATTGGTGGGTTGTTATAATTTGCAGTAGTTCTTCTCATTGGAGGGAAGGTGTCCAGGAGAGTGGGTCCTTTGTCCAGGTGTCTGTGTGGGAGAAGTGTCTGAAGAGAAATTCGTAATCAAAAAGGGCCACAGCCATCCCAGGGGGTTATTTTCCGACTGGACACCTCAACGCCGATATAGTTGTAAGCCTAAATCCTAAAATGCAAATTTAAATTTTGTACGAACAGGGCTAGGGGACACACTGCGAAGCTAGTGTGCCGCCCCTAGTGGCCATTGGGCCCCGGTGAAATTGCACCGGTTGCACTGTCAATAGTTACGCCACTGCTTCAGCTTGCCACGGAGGTTCCGTCTGCGTTTCCTTCATTGTGTCTGTCTGGTCGACCTCGCCAAGAATCATAATATAATTGAAATGTGAGCAACAACTGTTATTGTTGAATTTGGTGAGTGGGACATGTTTGTACTGTATTGCATTACTTCTACGTTTACATATGTTTGTTCCTTGTATTTAAAACGGGTCTGGATCAGTAAGCAAATCTGACAGCAGCTCTAGGTCTCTGGTACAATGTAGACTCATAAAAACACATTTAAATTGATTGCACTATTTACAAAAACATTTATTTGTAGTTTATTCTTGTGTTTCTGTGGAAAAGGCTTACATGGCTGCTGTTGAAAAAAATAGAGAAATGCCGGCAAAGCTACAACGGTGAGATCAACATGGATTTAGGAAGCTCATCAGCGTTGTCAGTATACGTGTAATCAAATAAAGACAAAGTACTTACTGTATTTACAGTAAGTGGTGATCCCAGCTTCTTGCTTGTTGTGTATTGTGTCAGTGGCACGGTGGTGCATTGCACTGCTGCCTCAAAGCAAGAAGGTCCTGGGTTCGATTCCCGCCTGGGGCGCTGTTGGCACCGTGCTCTGGGTGGGTTATCTCCCAAAGGGGAGCCTTTCTGTGTGGAGTTTGCATGTTCTCCCAGTGCTCACATGGGGTTTCCTCCACCTAACGTCAGTCCAGACCCCCACCAAAAACATGCACACATCATCGTCTGACCAGCGATGGACACTCGTCACCTGGTCCCCGGGCGCGTCCACGAATGCTGCCCACTGCTCCTGGCTGCCCCCCCGGAGGAAGGACAAGCCAGGATGGGTCAAATGCCTCATTTCACCGGCCACCATCCAAAGCGTGTGTGTCCGTGCATGTGTGGGGTGTGCTGTGTGACGATTAAAGATTGTTCTTCTTCTTCATAACAGTCAATTACAAACAAAATAGTCTTTCAATAAGACTGGAGTGGAGCTGGGGCAACTGCCATGATAACGTTCTTGTCTTTTCAGTGGGACCAGTTGCTCTGATTGGGGTTCATATTGAAGAATGACATTGTCTTTATAAACCCAAAATGGATTATTGTGTTACTTTAAGTTTTGGTTCTTGGTCCAAAATCATAGGGTATGGCAGGGTAGTGCTGCCGAGGTGCTGTCCTATAATGGACCCTGTGACATTAACCAAGAAAAACAAAACAGAGAGGAGGAATGAGGACAAAAGAGAAGGAATCCCGTTTTACACACCGAGCTGCTCGAGCATCTTGTCGCATTCGTCCAGGATGAAATAATGATGGGACGCAGGTTGAGGGTCTTGCTGTGCCTTAGGGCCAGGATGCGTCCTGGCGTCCCCACAGCCATGTGAGTATATAGTAACTAATATAGTATGTATATAGTAACAGTATATTACATAGACATGCTTTTATACACATATATGGTAAATTTGTGAGTTTAGAGTGCTTACCTTGATGGTGGCATGTACTTTCACTTGGAAAATCGCTTTTACTCCTTGCTGATATGAAAGGCCAGCTATCTCGTGTGACACGACCAGGACAGATACCTGGAGCAAGACAGGAGCTTTTGAGGAGGGTTTCTTGATGATATGGTGCATTGTCATGCTGGAAGTAGACATTAGAAGATGGCTAAATTATGGCCGTGAAGGAATGCACATGGTCAGCAACAATACTCAAATAGGCTATGGCATTCAAGCGATGACTGATTGGTATTAACGGGCCCAACATGTGCCAAGAAAAAAAATCCCCACACGATTTACACCACCACCACCAGCCTGGACTGTTGACACAAGGCAGGTTGGGTCAATGGATTTACACTGTTGGCTCCAAATTCTGACCCTACCATCTGTGTGCCTCAGCAGAAATCGAGACACATCAGACCAGGCTACATTTTTCCAGTCTTCTGTCCAGCTTTAGTGAGCCTGTGCCCACTGCAGCCTCAGCTTTCTGAAGTTGACTGACAGAAGTGGAACCCGACGTGGTCTTCTGCTGTTGTAGCCCATCCGCCTCAAAGTTCCACGTCTTGTGCATTCTGAGATGTTTTTCTGCCCCCCACAAATGTACAGAGTGGTTATCTGTGTTACTGTAGCCTTTCTGTCAGCTCAACCCAGTCTGGCCAGTCTTAGTTGACCTCTCTCATCAACAAGGGGTTTCTGCCTGCAGAACTGCCACTCACTGGATGTTTTTTTTCTTTTTTTTTCGGCACCATTCTGAGTAAACACTACAGACTGTTGTGCATGAAAATCACAGATCAGAAGTTACAGAAATAATCAAATCAGCTCGCCTGGCACCAACAATCATCCCACGGTCGAAAACACTGAGATTACGTTTTTTTCCCCATTGTGATGGTTGACGTGAACATTAACTGAAGCTGCTGATACATATCTGCATGATATTATGCATTGCACCGCTGCCACATGATTGGCTGATTAAATAATTGCATAAATAAGTAGGTGTACAGGTGTTTCTAATAAAATGCTGAGTGAGTGGATTTTGTGTGCCACATCTTAAGACAAAGAAGTTGTAGCAGTTGTATAGCACCTTGTGAAACACTTCACTACACCAACATGCATTTGCTGTTTGCATGCCAGCTGGGAGGACTACCGGTCCAGTGACAGGCTCCAGCCGCTGCAGGGTAGCCAGTAGCAGAGGATGGCCTGGGGAATGCGCTCATGCTGAACTGCTGGGAAAATGGAGACACAAAACAGGTTTGAAACACCAAAGCTTAAATGGTTTAAAACTTTCCAGAGCTTGCAAGTTCAAGCTGCTCTCTACACAGGGGGATTCTTGGGCAGGGAGGAATAATTAGTGACGGTCGCCCACGAATGATTATGAGAGGGTAAACACTATTCTGTATGGCTGTATGTATTCCATAAGAACCACCTATTGTAAACAAATGTCACTATTATTCAAAATATTATTCCCAATTACATACACATTTTCAGTCAAAATGAGATTTAAGAAGAGCTGGATTGGACGCACTGCTCACCCTCTGATCGGAATCCTGAAGCCACAGTCGACCACCGTCCTGAGCAGCACTGGCTTCAGCAGGAAGTCCCTGAATCCACACGAGTGAATGGACACATAGAAGCCCTTCATGCCCTTCTTCCTCATAGACTTCTCCAGACCCCGTATCCTCCACCCCGGCTGCGCCCACCTCGTCCTCCTCATAGTCCAACAGCTCACTGTCCACGTCGTTGTCGGTCATCCTGATAAGACAGAGCCTGATGTTCATTCTCAAACCATGGACCTTTACAAGCATTCATAAGTACAAAAACACAGGCGTTTGCAGTCAACATGGTGACAACTGTAGAGGCAGATGAAGATCAATGAACTGAGTGAATTTACCAGTGGCCAAAAATCAACAGGAATTACAGTTGCTTATACTTCAGAGGTTCTCTGAAGGCACACCTGGGAGATACAACTGCACTGGTTGGATGGTGCTGAAATGATGTGGGTGGTCATTTCTGTAAAGCAAAGGCCGGGGCGTCCCTGAAGACGGGAATCGGTCCGCAAGCCGCCCAGTTGTTTGTATTTCTTCTGGAACTGCTTTACAGGAGAAGTATAGTCAGCAAGGCCAATAGAGGAAGCTGTAAAGAACCCTATGATGTGGTACCTGCTCCCGTGCAGCATCTGGAAGCAAAATTGTCCTCTCCCTATCGTCTGGAATAGCATACTAATCAGCAGCCTTCATCATTCATCATAGCCCAGAACGGCTTGCATCCTATTGTAATGATTACATTACTACCCTCATTTGTTACTATATATATACACAGTACATCCTGCATGTGTATGTGCCCAAGAGGATTTTTCTGAACTAAATCTAATTAGACACTTTAGTAAATGTCACACACACTGAAAGCGATAATTGCAAGAAATGTACGTTAAAGCCAGGAAATAGAAAATGTAAAGGTCGTAGAAAATGGCTTGAGTGCTTCAGGCCTGCACAAGTTTTAAAGCACACATATTTTAGATTTTAAATGAATAGTGGAAGACATCCAAGTAGAGTGCTGCAGGGATGATATATTTTTGTCGGCCAACCCGGAAGTTAGCATTGCCCTGGTTCCCTCGACCAAAACCCAATGGGTTTTTTTTCATTTGATTTTGGATTATTGCAGAAAATAAGCTCTATAACAAACAAAAGTTTACGATACTTACGTTTTATGTAAGATAATCTCCACGAATGAACACCACTTTTATTTTTCAGCGTAAATGCAATTTCCAGATGTAAAAACCTGACATTAGGCTATAAAGGAACTATACCACAGTCGCATGACTTCAATGTCACCACCACTAAGCTTCAAACTTGGAAATTGATTTTGCGCACTTACCTCTTCTACAAAAGCATGGAATGTTTGAGTTACAATAGTTTCAAGAGCGTGTGTAGTAACACAACTAGAGGCTGCAAAGGTGGACTAGTGAGTAGATGACGTTCTCTGTTCGCCGTGATGACGATTAACATTTATCCACTTGTCAGCAACCAACTTTTTTAAGGCACGGAAAAGCTTTAAAATTCGAGTGGAGTATTTACTGATGCATATTTATAAATATGAAAATCGCTTTAGCTTGTGTTAACCACAGACCTTATTTCCTTATTGAAACCAAAAACCCATTGACTTTGAGATGAGGGAACCGCAGGAATGCTCTACAGAGTTCTCAACTAATTTCCAGGTTTAGTAGCATGGTGCTCTTGACTGAAAATTTTAGGAGCACCACCGAAAATCGACATGCAAAACAACACATTCATATTTTTTCTATCTTAACTGTGTAAGCAATAAATATACAATTTACAGAAATAACAATGTGGGGTTTCATTGTAAAGGAAAAAGTCACAAGTGAAGTAGTGCTTTAGCAGAAAGAAAATCATGAAGTTAAATTGTGCTTTTTTTTTTTTTTTTTTAAACAGACACCAAATAGTACATGAACAAGTGTAAACATAAGGTCAGTATGTAAACATTCAGTAGTGTCATTAACAACAATGATTAGAGCCTCAGCTCTAATCTCATCACACACACACACACGCACCCACCCACCCACCCACACCCACACGCACCCACCCACCCACACCATTGAAATTGGAAAACATTGCAAAATGCGACTAAACGGTCGCAGTCTAGAGCCCTGCAATGGGGTTTTTTTATTAATGTTTTTTAGTTCAATGCCTGTAATAAGGTCTGTGGTTAACACAAGCTAAAGAGATTTTCACGTTTTGTCCTACGACATAAAATACGTCAGTAAATACCCCACTCGTGAATTTTGAAGCTTGAAGTTTTTACGTGTCTTAAAAAAGGCGGTTGCTGACAAGTAGCTAAATGAGACTACAGAGGTTGTCGGAAAGCCATCTACACACTAATCTGCCTTTACCAGCCTCCAATTGTGTTTATATTTGCGCTCTTGCAAACTATTCTAACTCAAACTTTCCACAAAATCGAATTCCTAGATGGAAGCTTAGTTCTGGCGACGTCATGCAACCGTGGTGTAGTTCCTTTATAGCCTCACTTTAGCTTTTCGCTTCTGGCGATTGCATTTACACTTTGAAAAATCTTAAAAGTGGTGTTGATTTGTGAAGATTATCTTGCTCAACAAAACGTGTAAGTATCATACGTTTGCCACAGAGCATATTTTCTGCAAAAATCCAATCGAAAAATCACAGCTTTTGGTTGAGGTAACCAGGTCGATGCTAACTTCCGGGTTGGCCTACAACAAAACATCATCCCTGCAGCATATGGAAAGCCCTTAGTGCCAGAAGTCACCACTTGTTTTGAACGCAAACTGCATTAGAACGCATATTTTAGGCATTAAAAAATTGACGTTTTTTTTTTACCCGGTCTTCCCATAGGCTAATGAGCCCTTCCTTCCGCCAGTAAGTTAAAAGTTTCACCAATCAGTGAAAAGTAAAGCCAGACCAAATCAACGCACTGATGAACGGTGCTGCCATTGTTTGGCTGTAGATGCAGCATCAAGGAGGGTCACCAAGGGGGAGACACCGAGAGGCTGAACAAGCTTATAAGGAAAGCTGGTTCTGTCCTCTTTGTCACCCTGGACACTGTAGAGAAGCACACGTAGGAGGATCCAATGCACCCTAATCCTAAGTGGCCAATATGAGGATGAAGACCAAACTCCTGGCCATCATGGACACAATCCCTCCCATCCCCTACTGTGGCAGAGCAGAGAAGCTCCTACAAGCTATTTCAACTATGTTGCACTAGGGAGCGCTATGGGACATATTTTCTGTCAGCCACGATAAGCTTGTACAACTCCGGATGGCTCTATCAGGGTCAGGCTGGGGATGTCAAACCATACTGGACTGTTCTTCTTGCTGCATATAATGTTTCGGATGTCTATCTTTTATTTCACTCGACCGACACTTTATGTTGTTGTTGTTGTTGTTGTTGTTGTTGTTGTTGCTGTTGTGTGTGTGATGTGAGCTGCTATAACGCCTTAATTTCCCCTCAGGGATCAATAAAGTTCCGATCAACAGTATCTATCTATCTATCTATCTATCTATCTATCTATCTATCTATATGTTGCCTTTATGAATTGCAGATACTTGGATTCAGAGGATTACGTGACAGAAAAGAACCCTTTTTTGGACAGTCTCCCTAAATGCCATTCACCATCCACCGCCGTTGTGTGGCACGGTGGCGCAGTCACAGCAAGAAGGTCCTGGGTTCGATTCCCGCCTGGGGCGCTGTTGGCACCGGGCTCCGGCGGGTTATCTCCCACATAGGAGCCTTTCTGTGTGGAGTTTGCATGTTCTCCCCGTGCTCACATGGGGTTTCCTCCACCTCACGTCAGTCCAGACCCCCACCAAAAACATGCACCCATCATTGTCTGACCAGCAATGGACACTTATCACCTGGTCCCCGGGCGCGTCCACGTATGCTGCCCACTGCTCCTGGCTGTGCCCCCGGAGGAAGGACAAGCCAGGATGGGTCAAAAGCAGAGAATCCATTTCACCGGCCACCATCAAAGCATGTGCATGTGTGTGTGTGTGTGTGTGCAAGCATGTGTTGTAGTGTGGTGTGTTGCGTGACGAATAAAGACTTTCTGTTTCCATTTTAAATGCCTAAAACACCGTAGAAACACGTGTTATGGGCGTTCCATAGCCATAATACATTTAAAAAGGGGCGAGGGACCCGACGGGGCTACAAGTTAAAAGCGGCGTTTTGACGTAAATCGCGTTGGAAGAGGCGAATTGTGGAACCAGAGGCTTTCCACCGCAGCACGCAACGCGCGGCACAGAAAGTCACGTGGCAGCTGTCAAACTCGCGCCGGCGTAACTTGGCTATTACGCGGCCACAGCTAATGACGTTTTAAGCGTCGGCAGCGGTTTACAACAAAACGTCGTTTCACCAGCGATGGACTTGGAAGCGGGCGCTCCACTGGGAGCTGCCCACCGCTCCTGACCTGCCCCCTAGAGGAAGCGCAAGCCTTGATGGGATAAATGCGGGAAAGACACACACACACACACACACACACACACACACACACACACACACACACACACACACACACACACACGAGGAAGCACAAGCATTGATGGGATAAATGCGGGAAAGACACACACACACACACACTCACTCACTCACTCACACTCACACACACACACGTGAGGAAGCACAAGCCTTGATGGGATAAATGCGGGAAAGACACACACACACACACACACACACACGCACGTGAGGAAGCACAAGCCTTGATGGGATAAATGCGGGAAAGACACACACACACACACACTCACTCACTCACTCACTCACTCACACACTCACACACTCACACACACACACACACACACACACACACACACACACACACACACACACACACACACGAGGAAGCACAAGCCTTGATGGGATAAATGCGGGAAAAACACACACACACACACACACACACACGTGAGGAAGCACAAGCCTTGATGGGATAAATGCGGGAAAGACACACACACACACACACACGCACACGCACGTGAGGAAGCACAAGCCTTGATGGGATAAATGCGGGAAAGACACACTCACTCACTCACTCACTCACACACACACACGCACACACACACACACACACGTGAGGAAGCACAAACCTTGATGGGATAAATGCGGGAAAGGGGGAGACACACACAAACACACACACACACACACACACACACACACACACACACACACACGTGAGGAAGCACAAGCCTTGATGGGATAAATGCGGGAAAGACACACACAGTGTGTGTGTGTGTGTGTGTGCGCGTGTGTGCGTGCGTGTCGGCCGCAGCTGCACATAACGCATGTGTTGTGGTGTGTTTGTGACAATGAAGGCAAGCCAAGCTTGTCCTGTTTAATCTTAATCTTTGATCCGAAACCGTTAGTCACTCGATACCAGCACAACACTTCAACCCACACACATTTTAAAAGGGTATCCGTTCATTGGTTTGGAAAGCTGACTACACGCCTACCTTACTTTGACAGAAACCACGCTCAAACCGGCGCTACCGATGTCTGTGACGTCATAACCTCGCGCCGCCAAAGAGCCCAAAGACCCCGATTTAAGACTACGCTACATGTGCCTGTCGTGTTATTAACCGCCATTAAAAACTTCCGGCGCTCTGGATTGTTCGTCGCGTCCAGTTGCTGGTCGTACGCCGTACAGGTCCGTGTGTCAATACAAACGTATCGAATGAGCCGCCTCCGATCAGACATAACGCGCTGGTGTTTACATCGCCCGCCTCGCTGAACACGCGTTGAGGTGAGAGCAGCATTTCTCCTGACGGGCCCCTGGCTGGATGAGTATCCCTCGGCGATGTCTTGTTTTAGCGGCGATTCCAACTTCTGCCCGGAGTGCGGCAACATCCTCCCTCTGCCAGGGATGCAGGACGCCATCACCTGCCCCCGGTGCTCTTTTCGCATCCCCATCCAAGGTGAGGAGTTGACTTCATCAGCATTTACTCGACCTTACTTGATCAGTTGGAACCACCCAAATGTCTGTAAACGATCGGTTAACATGTCGACAGTCAAGCTAGAAACCACTAGAAGGCTGGGTATATATGCTTTATCCTTTCATTTATTTGACAGAGTTCGCAGTAAAGGAGATCAAATCCACCGTCGTCTTTAACCATTTGGAGCAAACCTCAATTTTGGATAATGTGGAGGAATCGGAACTTAAGGGACCTGTGGTGAGTATGACTTTTAAAGGCAGACTCTCATCAGGGCGGTGATCACAGGGGCTCATCCTATATCTTGGGATTCTAGGCACACTGTAGGAGCTGAGAGTTTCCTTGTGACTCACTTTAAAATCTGGAAAATGTGTCTGGGACACTAGGCATTAGTCAGACTCATCCCCTACTGTATTGTTGTTATGACTGGTCAAGCAATTCATTAAAGGGGAAAAAAAAACTATATTCATATATTAATTTTTGCAATATCCAAATAGCAGGCTACAGTTAATTGTGTAAAAGAGACAGGTCTGACGTGGACCTCTAAACAAGTTATTCAAGGTCCTCTGGTAATAATTGGCAATTAATCAATTATAATAGTTGTGAAATCTTTACTTTAATCAAACTCAGTAAATATTGCACGCTGACACCCTTTTGATTGTTGATAAACCCCCTCTTCCTTAAATAAACTTTTTGGAAAAATCTGATATTGAAGACATGTTGACATGTTGTATACGTCTTGTTAAAATAATGTGCTTCTTGTATTCATTTTTTGTGTGTTATTTCTGTGCATAAGTCAAATAAAAACTTGAAACATTGTCATTTTAGATTGACAGACACTGCCCCCGCTGCAATAAAGAAGGGATGATTTACCACACCAGGCAAATGAGATCTGCAGATGAAGGGCAGACTGTCTTCTTCACCTGTGTGCACTGCAGGTAACTTAATTTAGAATGTATTCAAAATTAGGTTATTGGTTACTCTTTTACAATCTCTTACTATCGGTCATTATTGTTGTTTATTTTGTTTGTAATTCATTTTTTCCCACCTTTTTCATGTTAATTGCAGGTATCAAGAAAAAGAGGATTCCTGAGTGTACATCCCAGATGTTTCCAAAAGAGAACCAAATGTACAAAATGTGTTTCTATGCACGATACATTAAAATGAAAGGCTATGCCAAGTGGATGATTGACAGTATCCCATGTTTTAATAAAGTTATTTAAACATATAGGCGGATATCCTTTTTCCAATGAGCACCGCTGGATTTTTCTATAATGATTGTATGATATAATTTCAATAAATAAAAACATAATGAATTACGATCTCCTTCTCTGTGGTGATTAGTTTTGTGTAGGTATAAACTACTGCTATCGCTTTGCGTCCTCCAACCGCTGAAGAATTCCACTGAACGTAGTTTGTGCAAGGAAGAATGCTGCATTCTGCTGTAACTCGGAAAAAAAATATTTCCGAGTCGGTTGCACTCACTTCCAAGTGAATGTATTCCATCGCCTTTCTTTGGGGAAAGATGGACGCCCGCAGTGAATGGGTGTTTGTTTCAGCAAGCTTGCGAATCCAATGTACAAAACGTATGTTAATGTGCTGTGAAACGCGCAGGGATTCCTAGGTAGAAGTTACACGGTTTCTGGCCAGAAGTAGATCTGATTTGTCCCGAGTTCAGACCTCAGCGGAATGCACCACGACGATTTCCCCTCGGTGGTACGTCACGTGACCAGACAACATGGCTTCCTTGTGTGGCTCCTCTGAGAGACGATGATGCCGCAATCTTTATTGAACGACTTGGCAGAAGAGTTCCGGGACATCTGACAGATCGCACCAGAGGTAAGCTTGGCCGTCGTGCGAATTCTTTTACGACGCTGAGTGGCGACACGAAATATGTTCGCATGCGTTGGCATTTCCATCCGTAGAAGATGAAGCTACGAGTCCAGCTGCAGTGCAAGAACCTGCAGGAGTATCTGAAGGAGCTGACTCCGGAGATCCTGGACAGACTGTACAACCACCCAGCGACGTGCCTGGCTGTCTACAGGTGGGCCACACGCCGGCCGCGGGTTTCATGGAACTCAATGAATGGCGGAACTGGGTGAGAACGTGTTCCATCCTTTTCAGAGAGCTTCCGTCACTGGCGAAAAACTATGTGATGCGCATGCTGTTCCTGGATCAGCCCCTTCCCCAGGCAGCGGTGGCTTTGTGGGTGAGGAAAGACAGTCAGAAGTAAGATGGCATCACAGCCTCCTTCATTTATTTAGCAGGCATGCTAATATCCCTCTCTCTCTCTCTCTATCTATCGATCTATCTATCTATATAGATTGACATCTTTCCCATTGCAGGAGAAATGCTGTTTTGTTTTTTTCTGGTGCGTCACGTTTGACGTCACAGATACATCGGAAAAGGGGCGTGTCATCGTTCCAGCGTGAATAGGAACAAAACACTAAAGGAAACAGCAACTTAAACAAACAACAACAACAACAACAACATAAAACTGTAAAATTTGGAAAAACAAAAACGGATTTTGAGCCGTTTCATGAGCGACCAAATACTACAGTAGAAGCAGCATGGAGCACCGGTAGTATGGATACTCGGTGGGGGTTCTCCGCTGTGCTCCCCATGGCGCGAGCCCTACACTCACAACATTTCATGGTGGCCGTGTGGGGGGGGGGGAAATCAAAACAACTTCTGATTTTGGATTCTAAATTGGATTAGAAATGATGGAATAATACACCGATATCTTTGTGTATTTATGCGCCAGCTTCCCGAATGCATCGCGCTGGTAAAGGGGCCAAAGTTAGCGCGTGGACCCGGGTGTCCTATTTACGTCAGAGCCGATCGGAGGTGGAGCCCTTTAAAAACTGTGTTTATTGCGCCGATCGGAGGTGGAGCCTTTTAAAAACGGTGTTTATTGCAGGGTCATTTGAGACCGGGACTGAGACCCAGGTTTCACCTTTCCCACTTGTGACAAATGCCGGATGTTAGCGTGTGTTACCGGGTTTTTAGTGCAGTGGGAAAGGGGTTTTACTTGGCACTGATTTCACTTCTGGAGAAGGTTTCAAGGACACAGATTAGACCGAGTCTTAGACAAAATCACGCGTTTAATCTGTACTAACTGAAATGACCCTTTTTCAGTTATGGTTTAATATAGTCTCCGACCTGCTCTAATCTAGGTTTAAAAAAACCTGATTTCCAGAAGGAAGGTTAGAGCTAATCTAGGTCTAATTCAACCTGGCCAGAGGCAGGTTTATCTTTGGGTTAATGGATGTGGACCTCCAGGTCAGTCAGGTGATCTGGACTAAGACCAGCACCAAGACTAGACAGAAGGAGCTGACTAGTGCTTTATGACCTTAGTCTAAGATGTCCTAGTCTCGATCTAATTCATTTGAAATTACGCACCGTATTAGAAAGGCATTTTTAAATTCTGGATGAATTTAAGTTGGATTAACTTAGTCCGGATTTATTTTAAACCCCGTCTGCGGAGCTGCCTCATGGTGGCATTGTGGCTCGGTGGTTGCCTCGCAGCAACAAGGTCCATGGTTCAAACCCGACCGGCTTCCCGCTGCTTCCAAACAGTTAGGATGGGTAAAATGCACAGGACAAATTTCCTCACGGGGGGATTAATAAAGTGATCTTTCTCCCCCCTTTTTTTCCCCTGCGACTTTCCAATCCAGAGATCATGACGGATGTGTGTCCGTGCTTTCGGGGCTCCGACTGTGGCACAGTCAGCAGCTGCAGGGTGGTTTACAGGGCAACATCTTAAATCCTGTGTTCAAAGAGAATCTGAGGGTTGCTCTTCTCGGAGGGTAAGTGATTTTTCGGGGGGGGGTGTATTCATTGGCGACTGCTTTTCGGAACACTTTTCAACACTCTCTTTGCCGACTCTCCCGCACAGAGGCAAGGCGTGGGCGGACGAGGGCAGCACCCTGGGCCCGGATCGCCACGCTCGGGACATGGAGAGCCTGGACCGCTACGCCATGGAGCGCTGGGAGGTGATCCTGCACTTCATGGTGGGGTCGCCCAGCGCCGCCGTCAGTCAGGACTTGGCTCAGCTGCTCATACAAGCCGGCCTCATGAGAAGGTGCCTGGCTCAGTAATCTAATGTACACACCTACTTACACATTTTAAGAAGGATAATCCGATAGTCCATGTTTTTTTACTATATTTAGTTTGTCATTTAGATAGATAGATAGATAGATAGATAGATAGATAGATAGATGGATATACTTTATTCATCCCTGGAGGGAAATTTTAACGTCCTTAACATCACAAACAATAGACAGTAGTAATAACAAACAATATAATAAAAAATATTTGAATGCAAGTGTCAATATCTGGGGAAAAAGTGAAATATACAATCAACCTTACAGTTAAATGTACACAATAAAATATAAATATGGCAGGGTAATGGAAAATAAACCATTTTAAGCAATATAAAGCTGGAAATTAACTGCTAGTTGGTCAAATAAAATATGGCAGGATAATGTAAAATACACCTGAAATCTGAACATTTCAAGCAACAGAATAGTGATAATGAGCCAAAGACGATCATTTAAAGTACCGTGCTTAAATCCAAATGATCAAAACGGAAAGAAACTTGATTTAACCAGTGTACATAGGAACACGTGTCCTACCTTCTAGCCGTCTCAACATATTGTTGTCCCCGTTCCCAGTGACCCAGGGGAAGCCCCTTGCATCACCTCCGCTGGTTTCCAGTTCCTCCTCCTGGACACGGCCAGCCAGCTCTGGTACTTCACCCTGCAGTACCTCAACACAGCACAGGTAGCTCTTCTTCACTATAATAAACAGATGCAAGATAAACAAATGATAAAGTGTGGGGGGGGGGGTAAATTGATTTTTTGTGTTTTTTTTAATTACGGATAAGTGGTGATGCAGCAATCGTTAAACAAAGTTACCCAACACATTTTTGTGTTGAAATTGTTTATTAACTGCAATTTTCCACTTGAGTTGGAAAACCAAATATGACACATTGACTGCCCCGAAACAAGCTGTGGAAGATTATTCCAGTTGTTAATCTTCAGACGTTCACACCCGGAAAGATGTTTGCGATGATATTCCTTGTCTGTTTTCAATGCACCTCACTCAAAAAAAGTGAAAAAAGAGACAATGAGAATATGTTCGAAATCTGACAGAATACATCCGCTATGTATCTGTTCCAAATTAGGGTAAAGGGTGAAGAGAGTCAATGGCCAACTTGACAAAATAGGTAT
This sequence comes from Zeus faber, assembly GCF_960531495.2. Classification (NCBI taxonomy): domain Eukaryota; kingdom Metazoa; phylum Chordata; class Actinopteri; order Zeiformes; family Zeidae; genus Zeus; species Zeus faber. The sequence continues at coordinate 30,814,179 of NC_137193.1, forward strand.
ATAAGTGCTTAATAATGACATATAATTCAATATAATGAATTATTTCATTCATTTTGCTTTTCTTCCCCTAGTCTCGAGGGATGGACCTAGTGGAGATCCTGTCCTTTTTATTTCAGCTCAGCTTCTCAACACTTGGCAGAGTAAGTGCAAAATATTTCTTATTTGTTTGACAAATATCTGATGTTGGCACCAAAATTTCAAATCAGTACTTGACACAAGTATCTATATGAAATTCCTCCGCTTCAAAATTTTTGTTTGAGTGGACACTATGTTAACCATCACTCTCTATTATGGAAGCTAGCGAGCAGTGTTTGTGAGAATCTGCCTTGTTTATTATCACTGTTTGGCGATTTTTCGTTTGCTGATATGAGACTGAAATGTTGCGGTAAGTTCAACTACTAACCTGGCCCTGTTTTCCATTTGGAAAAAATTGAGCGGGGAACGCAACATATGAAATTGGAAGGAGCTGACGTTTCTAACTTCTAAATGCACCAGGAATTGAATTAAAATTTCCTCACCGTTATTGATCACGCTTGCACCTCTCGGCCTCAGGATTACTCTGTGGAAGGCATGAGCGACTCACTGCTCACCTTCCTCCAGCATCTGCGGGAATTCGGCCTGGTCTTCCAGAGAAAGGTGAGGAGGGAAACACATCAAAATGAAGCCAAAAGGATTAACACTTAGTTTGCTCTTTGTCTAATTTACCACTGCTTTCTCCTCAGAGGAAGTCGAGGAGGTACTACCCCACCAGGCTGGCCATCACTCTGGCTGCGGGGGTCACGAGCGACTCTTCGTCCTCGTCCTCCTCCTCCTCCTCGGCTGCCGCGGGTGTCTCCCCCGGCACAGGAGACGCCGGCTGCATTGTGGTCGAAACCAACTACCGCATATACGCCTACACAAGTATGAACCCGATACTCCAAGGGAACTCTTTTGTTCAGGGTTGCACGGACACCAAAAAAAATCCATTAACGTTTTATTTTGTTTGGTCTCACGTTCAGACTCTGAGCTTCAGATCGCTTTGGTGGCGCTGTTCAGTGAGATGCTCTACCGGTTCCCTAACGTGGTGGTCGGTCAAGTAACGAGAGAGTCGGTGCAGCAGGCCATCGCCAACGGCATCACCGCACAACAGGTATGTGACCGCTCAGCGTGACGTCATCCGGTGATCAGAATTGAATCTGGCTAAGCCCATTTGGCTCTTGGAATTTAAAGTGTAGGCAATCATCGGCTCAAATTATGAAGTTCAATTGGAACGTTTTTATCGGGATAAAAGAGCCGAAGCGTCAGCGGTGAAATGCGGTAGTTGAATATGCGTTGAAATGACAGCTATTAGCTATTATTTAATTATATATCCAAATTCATCCAGGGTTCAGCCCAGACCCACAGGTGTATTTTCCACGTTTTGTCAACCCATATCAGCAGGGTTCTTACCAGGTCCTTGAGGTGCTTGAATTTCTTCCTCAGAAATTTTAAGTACGGGTATATTTTGAAAATAGCCCCCTTTGGTACTGAAGTCCTTAAAAAAAAAAAAAAAAAAAAGCAATCATTGAAAACCTGTGATGTCCCCTGTGATATTTGTTCAAATCGTAACATAATGAAAAAAAGCACAATTAGGACAAAGAAATGTAAATTTAATGCAGTGCGGTTGGAAATAGACAGTTATTAGATGGCATTAATTATATATATATATTATACATATATATAAAAAAAAAAAAAATAAATAAATATATATATATATATATATATATATATATATATATTACCATAGATATTATAAATAAATAGTAGACAATGAGACTAAGATTACATAATATTTTATTAAATAACGATCACATTGAAAATATGATATTTTTGATATTTTAAATATATGGTTTGTGTCAAGTCCTAGAAAACAAAAATTGTGCTTAAAAAATACACTGACGTCTTTTTAATGTCATTATGCAGTGGCAGAATTAATCCTGTATTAGAGTTTCCCTTAATTTCCTGTGTAATAAAGTCTCTTTCACCTTTTCAGATTATCCACTTTCTAAGGACCAGAGCACATCCTGTCATGCTGAAACAGGTACCACGCCCTCTCTAATATTAGTGGACTGAACCATTAGGGCCCCCACCTCACCACTGCCTAGTGCGCGATTCTTCGCCCACCAACCTTTTTTCCTTCATTCTTTCCCCCCCAGACCCCAGTTTTGCCCCCGACCATCACAGATCAGATCAGACTGTGGGAGTTGGAGAGAGATCGGCTACAATTCAGTGAGGGTGAGTGAGCCTTGCAGGCTGGAGTGTGCCAGAATGCAGGCTGCTTTTTTTTTTTCATGTGCCTTTGTCTGTGTTTGTATACAAGTTCAAGGTTATTTTGGTCTTTTAAATCTTTTCTTTAACATTTATTATTGAACATCTTCATGTTAGTATAGTTACTTCAGTAAAACCCTGTGTAGTGTTCAACTGAACCAGAGACCAAACTTTCTTTTAATAGTAATTATTATAATCATTCATGTATTCATTCATATAATCAGTCATGTATAGGCTCATATATAAAAACACTTTGCTTTGTTTTCAGTGACTCTCAGTGCAATTAAAATAAGTAAAGTAAATATTTTCGTAAAATTTTATACATTAAAATGTACAAATAAAATCTAAAAATACAAATATTTATTTGTAAATATATATTTTTTGATACATATTTATTTTTGATATAATATGAAAGAGGAGGTGAACATGAATATGTACTTAGGTAAAAGGTGACAAAAAGGTAAAAATATATTATTTAAAGTGAAGAAAAAAATCTGAAAATAGATATTTTTTATATAATACAGGTGATCAACATGAATATGTACTTGAGTGAAAGGTGTCAGACTTTGTTTGGTGAGCATAGTCCATGGCAACAGGCTGAACTTTGCCATCAGCATGGATTTTTCAATTTGTACAACTTTGTAAATGCCAAAATTAATTTTTGAGAAACAACACGTTTGTCTGTTGAGCCAATGACAAAGGCCGGCATCCTTTCACTCAATAATTGACAGAACTGTAGATATAATTCTACTCCAGACGCACCTGTCTTCTCGCTGCAAATGCTCTGTCTGAAATGCTGTAAGCTGGCACAGAGCGGATGAGTCTCGCTATCGTTCTGCTCGCTCAACTCGTACTTTTATTTTTCCTCCTCGCTGTCTCCCCTTTCCCGTGAAATTCCCCTAATCCGCTCTCCGCCTACCTCTCTGTCAACGGCTGGTTCACAGGAGTGCTCTATAACCAGTTCCTCTCCCAGGCAGACTTTGAGGTGTTGCGAGACAGAGCTCAGGTAAGATTCCTTTTTAAGTTTCTTTACTTTGCGGAGACATTTTAGATTCCGAAAAGAAAGCAAGAAAGATTCTGTATGGCTCACAAGCCCCCCCCCCCCCCCCCCCCCAACTGGTGCCCATCCTTTAACCTTTTAAAATGCACTCCATTAAAAGATAGGGTGGCCTAAAATGGTGGTTTTCATCATTTAGAACTGCTTATGGCACAAGGTGGTGCGAGGTTGAGAAACACGGCTTCTCACTGTGCTTAAATGCAGTCCAACGGGGCAAACGTTTAAACCGTGAGAAAACGTTATATTTCCTTTTTGAAAACGGGAAGCTCACAATATTGTCCGACTTCATATGTTATACCGAAAGAAAAAGAATTGACCGAAAACGTGCATTTTCATCAGGTCATACAGAGTTTTGTTGATTGTTTTGCACAAATCAGCTCATCCGCACGAAGATAAGAGACTAGAAACATGAAGTTGCAGCGCTTCCGACTGGCAACTTTCTGTAGCCAACGTTACGCTTTGGATGTACTGCGGATCTGGCGAAAAGTCGTTTTAGATAAAATGGGATATTTACTGTTAAACAAAACATGCAAAAGAAAAAATGCATGTGTTAACGTTCTGCGTTTCCTCTTTTCAAGAGATTTTTTTTTTTAACATATATATTTTTTATAAGGACTTAAATTTTCCCCCGTACTTAATTTAAGCACCGTGAGAAGTTGCGGCAGAGGGGTAAGTTTCTCAGTTGTAAACCTTTTAGCGAGGTTGTGCTACGAACAGTTATGCATGATTGGAAGCACCGTGTCGAAAAGGCCCGGGTTGCGAAAAAGCAAACCTGTCCTTCAATACTGAATGTCACCCCGTTTTGGGATAATATTATCAACAAGGCGGGGCACCATTGATTGATACCGCTGACATTTCTATCGGCCCTATCTGTCGCGCCTTACACTGCTCTTTATTTCACTCCATTAATCCGTCTCCTCCTTTCGGCTTCTCCAGGATCTGGGCTGTTTAGTGTGGCAGAATGTTCCTCATCGGATGATGGTGGTGACGACACACGGACACAGCGAAGTGAAGAGGTTCTGGAAGAGACAGAAGTCTCACAACTAACGGGGGGGGGGGGAGAAGTGAGGAGGAGCGTAGAGGAGCCAGCAGCATTACCGCGACGAACAATACATGCGGGAGTCTGGGTTTCACAACTTCCCCGCGGCTTCTGTGAGAGGCTCTGTATCATGGCGGCGAGGCACAAACTCAGTGCTAAGGCGGCGGCGCCCGCCTCATTATTTTGTATATTTCTTATTAGAATTAAAATTTGCATCATTCAATTTCTGATTAAATGGTGATGGTGGAATTTGGGTTGTTCGTTTCTTGAATGTTCAGACCAAGTGGAAAACATTGTTGGGTTAGCATGAAGAAACGAATAAACTTGTGTTGGGTGACAGTAGCACTAAAATGTTTGCAATAGTTTACAGTTTGAGGGAAATACTTATCTTTTTTTTTTCCAGATAAAAAAAAAAAAAAAACGGCAGTGGAAAAATAATATTTCCAAATCATATTAAAGAAACCAATTAATATACGTTTTAACATACGTCCATACTTTCAAAAAAAATGAAAAGTCAAGCGCCGTCCACCGTCTTCCCCTCGCTCAGCATCCACCTCACACGCCTCTGAGGGCGGCAGCTTCGCAGCTGGAAGCTGGGGCTCCTCGGCTACACCGCTAACTTTCACGGAGTTATAGATTCTAAATATTACAATGTACATTGGGGCTGCTTTGGACATTGGTTTCGCACGACGAGTACTTCAACGCGGCGTCGTTATTATTTATTTATTTTTTGATCGGCTAGCTTGAAGACCAGAGACGACACGAGCCGCAGCAGCAGGCCGCTAATGGAGCCCGGGACCTCGCGTGAGTGCCCGTCCGGTTCTGGGGAACCGGCGGCGGGCGACTTGCGGGAAGAGACGCCGGGAGGGGAAGCTAGCGAGGGAGAGAGCAACAACAAGGGCGTTCTGCGAGAGGGAGGGGGAGAAGGAGGGGACGGGCAGGGCGAAGCCGGTACCGCGGACAAGATGAAGACGGAATGTGGGGATGATGGAGATGCTGTTCCCCAGAAAAGGACTGATGATGATGATGATGATGATGTTGCAAAGGGAGGTGGAAGATACGAAGAGGAGCTGGACCCAAGAATACAGGCATGAACACACACACCATTACAGATCAAAATATGGCTTTTTTATTTTTTAACATTGTGGTTTAATTTACGTTGTATAACATTTTACAAGAGGGTGCACACACGTTTTGCATGTTCATTTTATTAGTATATACACCGATCAGTCACAACATTAAAACCACCTGCCTAATATTGTGTAGGTCCCCCTTGTGCCACCAAAACAGCTCTGACCGGTCGAGGCGTGGAGTCCACAAGGCCTTTAAGGGTGTCCTATGGTATCTGGCACCAAGACGTGAGCAGCAGATCCTTTAAGTCCTGTAAGTTGCGAGGTGGGGCCCCCATGGATCGGGCTTGTTGTTCCAGCACATCCCACAGATGCTCGATCGGATTGAGACCTGTTTTTTTTAAGTGTGGCACCGCGCATAATCCTGCTGAAAGAGGCCACTGCCATCAGGCAATACCGTTGCCATGAAGGGAAGGGGTGTACTTTGTTTGCAACAATGGTTAGGTAGTGGGTACGTGTCAAAGTAGGACCCAATATTTCCCACCAGAACATTGCCCAGGGCATCACACTGCCTACGCCGACTTGCCTTCTTTCCATAATGCGTCCTGGTTCCATCTCTTCCCCAGATAAACAACGTACACGCACCCGGCCATCCACATCATCTAGAATTAAATGTGATTCATCAGACGAGGCCACCTTCTTCCATTACTCCATGGTCTAGTTCTGACACTCACATGCCCATTTTAGCAGCTTTTGGCGGTGGACAGGGGTCAGCATGGGCACTCTGACCGGTTTGAGTTCACGCAGCCCCATACACAGCAAGCTGCGATGCACTGTGTGTTCTCACACCTTTCTATCATAGCTTAACTTTTTCAGCTACAGTATTTGTGTGACGGTAGCTCTTCTGTGGGATCGGACCAGACGTGCTAGCCTTCGCTCCTTACACACATCAATGAGCCTTGGGCGCCCATGGTTCCGGTTGTCCTTCCTTGGACCCCTTTTGGTAGGTACTAACCACCGCATACCTGGAACACCCCAGAAGACCTGCCGCTTTGGTGATGCTCTGACCCAGTCGTCTAGCCATCACAATTTGGCCCTTGTCAAAGTTCCAAAGTTCAGATACTTATGCTTGCCCATTTTTGCTGCTTCCAACAGATCAACTTCAAGAACTGAGAATTCACTTCACCGGTCAGTGGTTTTAAAGTAATAGCTGATCAGTATATGTATATTATCCAACTGTAGCATTATATAACTTTGGTTGATGATAATAAAGTGCATTTATTAGGTCCAGCTCTTAAAAATGTAGTTTGAATTGAACCACAATGTCTAGACTCATCCACTATTGAAGGCTTTCATATTGCCTTGAACCCTTTCAGCGCGCACTTTGACAATACCATATTAAAGCAGCTGCCGAAAAGATTTTGACATGATAATTTTATATTTTTATATTTATATTTATCTCCTGGTGGTGCTATCCCGTTGCCAAGACAACCCAAACGCTTTTATCTGAAGTCCTGTAATTTGAAACTACAAACTTTGCAAAAAGAAGAAGCAAGACTCTGAAGAACAGGATTCAACTCGTTAATAGAAGAGGTAAAGTGCCATGCAAGCTTACCATGATTTTATACAGAATTTCAGAACTGGTAAAATTTGATAAAAAAAAAAAAAAACAATAAATAAAAATAAATGGTGAAGTGGGTGAGACATCCAAAGTAGCCAATTGAGTATACAATAGACTAGCTAATGCTGCTTGTCAGCTTCAGTTGATTATAACACATAGAGATAGTAGTGGCTTAATGACAGAGGTTTATTTGTCCATCTATAATAAAGTAGAATAGAAACCATGCTGATTCAAAATGAGGTTGAAAGCACTAAGGTTGACAGTGTAACGGTCTGTTCATGCTTGTGTGATGACGTGTAAAATTGACCTGTTTATCCACTCTCCGAGAATAAATAATAAGGATGGCACTTTTCTTAACAGAACCCTCATAATTCTATGTGCCGTTTAACATTTCACTTTTTCCATCACAGGAATCAAGGGAAACTGGATGTGCTTCATCCGCCGCAGTGGGAAGGCAAAGGTCTGAGTACGGGACAATGTCACAAAACCAACAGACCAATATAAAATTTTCAAAGATCACTGACTGTGATAATGTATGGTTATATATATATATATATATATATATAGCATTATTTATAATTTTGCCACAGACTTTTATGCAATAATTCATTTAATGAATCCTGTACCATTTATGGTGATTGTAATCAACTTCACAAAACAGAGCACTTCCAAGTGTGACTGAGCAATTGATAAGTGCCTGTAATGTGGATCAACATTAAAACAGCTGAAATAACACAGTTGGCTACTCAGGGACGCCATGAACATTTGCCTGGGTGAAGTGAGGGCCATGACCCAATAAGCAAAAAAAACAAGGGCAACCAGAATAAGTCTATAAGCCTCATAAAGCATTACAATTGTGTACGTTTGTTAATGAAGTTGAGTATGCTAAGTGAAACTTAAAGGGGACCTATGATGCTTTTCCTTGTTTTCTGTCATATAAATATAATTTTCAGTGTTGGATGTTCATATTAGATGTGGCCAAAGTGTAAAATAATGATGTAAACTAAAGACAATGTACTGAACTCCTGTTTTCAAAGGTTTTTTTTCTGCTCTCTGCACAAGCTGGCATCAGCTTGTCACGGATTTCTTTATATGGTCATCTGCCTCCATCCGCTCCGCTGTGCGTTTCTCCAAACAAAACCAATAAAAATTGTGTTTTTATTGTACATGTATTTATTGAGTTTATTTTCCAAAGTTTACATGAAACAAAAAATCGCCGCGCGGTGTCGGTGTCCAACAAGCCTGAAGCGGGACAACAAAAATCTGAACTAACTTTTAAATGAGGCCTTGTACATCTAATATGAGTGAAGATTCAGCAACTGGATTGTTATTTGTTGCCTTAAATTTGTTCAGAAACAGATGGAGGACTGGTAAGGTGAAGTAAGTGAAAGTTACAGAGTAAATACAATGAAAACCAGAGGACCCGGAACTTGTGCTCAAACCATTGGCTGATAGAACTCCTGGCCTCAGGGGGTGGCTCCTCCCATTAAACAGTGTCGGGAACATCATGGATTTAGAGGTATGTTAGAATGATTCTAATGCATAATCTGAGTGGTATTTTTTAGCAAAAAAACTCCAAAGATATGTTTTGGGGACCTATATTAACTTGTATAAGCAGGAGCATAATAGGTCCACTTTAATGTATGTATTGGGCTTTTTATCAGATTTATTTTATGGGTTAGTCTTGTGTTTGTAAACCCATGTAATGCAAATTAAACAAGCATTATTAAAGGGATGCTCATTTTTGATGTGTTTTTTGTCTACCTTACCCAGATAAAGACACGGTCAATACTTGTTTCATTCCTGTGTGTCTAGTACAAAGATAGCGATGGCGGCATGGTAACTATGAGGAGTTATATAAGGAATTTTGTTGACTGTTGTGTTCTGACACATGGCATTTCAGTTTGTACCTGAAAATCACCACTTGAACCAGCGCTTCACAGTTAATAATCCATGTGCCTGGCGCAATCCATCAAAAAACAGGCCCAGGCCTTTTTTCCTTCCCTTGCCATACTTTACAGTTAGTACTATACATTTGCGCCGGTGGTGTTCTCCTGGCATCTATCAAACCCAGATTCATCCATTGGGTAGCCCCGTGGCAAAGGGTGATTAATCACTCCAGAGAATGCATATCCCCTGAGTCCATCCTGGTGAGTTTTACACCAGTCTAGCTGACACTTGGTATTGTGCATGGCGGCTGTTCAGCCATGGAAAACCATTTCAGGAAGCTCCTCATGAACAGTGCTTGTGCTGATATTGCATCCAGAGGTAGCTTCAAACACAATTGTTTTGTTTTTGCTGTTGTTGGATTTGTTGTATCACTTTGTGGCTGAGCTGTTGTTGCTCTTCCGTGTTTCCACTTCACAGTAACAACGCTTACATTTGACCAGGGCAGTTCTGACGGCGAATCTAGTTTTTGGAAAGGTGGCACCGCTAACGAGTCCGCCAAGTTCTGTTTTTTGTTTTTTTTTCTTCGTACTTCAGAAAAACCTGCCTACCTTGGGTTGTTTTACATTTTTTCTAATCCCCCTTTAGGTTCCAGCAACTCTCAAGTAATTTATTGACCTTATCTTGTGATCCCTTTTGATCTGTCCTTTTAGTCAGCTAACATAACTGTGAGCCACTGTGGAGCCAGTAGTTTGAACACCTGTATAGCTCACAGTTGAAATAAGGAGCCATGATCAGCCGTCACAAGCAGTTGTCCACGGTTTCTCTGAGAGCATTCTCATGTCTAGTGCTTTACATTCCTCACCATCTTATGCATTTAGCTCTCTGGCCAATAAAACATCCCCCTCCATTTTTGCCATGGATAAATTTCAGCTGCCCTTTATCTTTTTTTCATTGCTATTATTCTTCTTACAGACTCGACACTGCTACCCAAGAATCTCTCAAACAAACAAAATCATGTCATTGGGCAGTTTTGATAAATTCAACTTTTTGGAAGAACATTAAAAACTTTTAATGCTTAAAAACTTTGACTTCATTACGCCCGGGCCTTTGAAGTGCAATTGCTGTTTGCAATTGCTCTGTACGACATTATATAATTATTATACATGAACTAAGATTAACATGTACATGAATTTGACCTGGTAAAATAGAGCGGTCACAGTAAACAATAAATGCCAGGGAAGCTCATTACCTTGTATCATTTAAAGTTTACTATGACCCCTGTCATCTAAATGGTCATGATCACTTCGCTTTTCATTCCTTTTATAAAATGCAGGGTTGCCCTACCATTGACCAATTCAACATCCTTGCAAAATTAGATTTTATTTAAACTTAAATTTAAACCTTATTTGGTAAAATAGCAAACCCAACTTGTTACCAGTGCTCGAAGTGGGCCGGTAACTCACTGGTACACAAACCGGCACTTTTACAGGTTACTCTTTGGCGTACCGGGATTTCTCACAAGATGCCTGTACTCTGTTCTGCCCTCTCAAGTGGACAAATCAAGTGGACATATTGTAAAATATATAATATTTTATTGAGTTGAAGCGTACTTTGTAAAAGATTATTATAACGCACTAGCTATGAGCTCCGGCCTGGGGTTGCCATCACTTAATTGACCATATATTGACATGGACAGGGGATTTCTTTAGATTGTGGGCATCCCCGTTTGTGCTTTGTATTTCGCACCTTTTTGGTCGAACCAGTTGGTTTCACTCATTATCTATGATCAATTCTGGTGCCATCATTGGTAAAGTCTGCTGCCCGCACTCTCGCAGAATAGAAGCTAACAAACAGACTGCACTGTGATGTGTAGAGTACGCCCTACTGTACGACAAGAATTACCACACAACTGGGGAAGCCCAAGAGAGCAGCATTCTTTGGTTTACTTTGGTTGGGTAATTTCTCTTTGTTGTGGAAATTCCCAGGAGGTGGTTCCAGTGACAGGGAAAATTGCACAACAAAATAGAGGCTTCTAACAATATAAATATAGGGCATCTTTAATGAATTGTCTTTCATTTGTTAAATTCTTATTAGTTGTTATGACTTATGAGAGGATGGTGGGTGATGGTATAATTTAGGAAAATAACCACACCTTCATGGTCTGGGTTTAGACCACTACTAGCTGCTATGCTACATGTACTGTAAAGTACGACATTTTAAATAAGCCTGGGCAATTAACCAAAAACTCAACGCGGGTGTCTATGCAAAAGAGAGTTTAAAGAAACCCTTCCTTAATGGACCCTGCTCTGGAGTACGTATTTGGTTCCTTTCTCAGAGGGCCCCTTCTCAGTTCCGGTTTGGCAAATGTATTTCCCTGCATGAAGCAAAGTAGATCTAACAGAAACTACCTGTGTGTATTGTTCCATGTACATCAAATCATGCAACAAAAAGGTGATTCATAAGGATGTGTCAAGGCAATAACCTTGTTTATATCTTCTTTAAACATATATTTTCTTTTCCGTTTCTAGGAAGAGCTCGAACATCTCAACCAAGCCAGCGATGAGATCAATAAGCTGGAACTGCAACTTGATGTGAGTGACCTCTTTGACCCTGTTCACAATGCTCGCATTCAGGGCACTTTCACACATGTAGTTTGCTAGATTCCGTCTGATTTAAGTTGCTACTTTTTTGCATTTGTCATTAGGTCCGGTCAGTTTTCACACGATCAGCAATGAAGTCACCGTTTGCACTTTGCTGCATGCGCTTGCTGTCGTCATCCATTGTAACTGCGTGAATCACAAACACTAAAAAACAACCCACAATGCACAAGAGTGTTTGATTAAAACGGACCAAACTGTGAAGTGTGAAAGCACCCTATAACAAATACATTCGCTTTTTGATGGTATTTTGTCACTGTAGGGGTCCTATATGTAACGTAAAATCAAAGATAGGTTGTATGCATCTGTTCTGATTTGAAGTCATTGTGTCTGTGTGTGTATCTTTGTTGTTTGAATCATATTTCCTAGGATGCCAGGTCAAGCTACAGGAGAATTCTCACAGATTCTGCAAGAAAACTCAATGCGCAGGGATCCCAACTTGGTACATGCATTGAGAAAGCCCGGCCCTATTATGAAGCACGTAGGCTTGCCAAAGAGGTACATTTATTTATTTGTTTGTGTGTGTGAGAGAGTGTTGCTGTTGATATCATTCCTACTACTAATACTGTATTGGACCCTTGTAGTTTTTAACTGTTTGAAGATGATCAGGAATCTCACAGGCGTGGGATGATTCTCAGGGCCACAGGGTAGTGATAATCAGATTCTGTGATGTAAAGTATGAGATAGGAGCAACAACCATGCTCATATAATATTATAAATTGTACATGGATAGTTTCCTACAATCTTTCAGTTTCACAATCATCATTTTATGATGATTTCATGACAGTCATCAGGGTTAACACATTGTACCTACAGTACTGGAGTATATGACCACTTTCTTCCTCATACCATTTTTATTTTCCCATTTTAATATTTATCAAAATATCATTTTCCCTCTCTTCCATACCATCACTTAAGTCATAAATGATTCAGAGATATTCTCTTACCCTTTAATCTTAGATTATCTGCTGTCTGTCTTTATCAGAGCATCACACGCTCTGTCAGAGGCCGAGCAAGAAGGCACAATAGAAAAGGATGGCTCTGACGTTTTAGCATCAGCTAAAATGTCAGGACATTGTTAATTTGTGCAAGCTTGTGAGGCCATATCTCTACCAACCCATCCTGTTCGCTACTGTGGTTTACTTGCTGATGCCTTAGGATCTCTCACACAGTGTCCTTTTGATTTTCTTTTCTAATTTCTCTCCCCTACTAATACGATCCTATGGATAATTTTTAGTTCTCAATTGACTTTTGCGTTTTGCTCTTCTTATTGGCCGTATTTCTTCCATCACTGCAACAGTCACACCCCTAGCCCTCCTGGGAAGATGGTATCTACTCAAGGTTTCTTCTTACGGTTAGGGCCTGCCATCAAACTGTCCTTTAAATGTTGGCCTGTAAAGCCCTTTATCAAAGTTACAGTCTCAACTGGCGTTAAAAATACATTTCACTTATGTGTATGTGTGTTTTTGAGCATGTCTATAGCTGTGTGTCTATGTACACAATGTGCTTGAGTTAGGAAAAAAAGATTGGAAAATAAATATATGCATCTATTCTCCCAATGTTTACAGCAAGCATGATGTTTTTTTTTGAATAGGATAGAACTTGGTGTTTTGATTACTGTCATGCCCTTAGGCTCATTATTTATGCAAATTGACATTGACAAAAAAACGATCCAATCACTATTTGGATAAAATGTAGAATGAGGAACATGAAGGGTGCAATACCCACGGTAAGGAATGTATCATGGATTTTGGGCCACGGTAACGGTAGGGGTTTGTTATCTTTATATGTATGAAAAAAATACAATACAATACAATACAATTCAATACATACATAAAAAAAATTAAAAATGTGTAAAACATTTTTAAGTAGTCTGCTATAAATGAATAGTGTAACGCTGTTTGTGTGTGATTGTGGGGGGAAGTGGGAGACGGGGGTCAAGGCTGATTGGTGGCTAGGTTGTCATAATTGCATAAGTTCATCTGATTGGAGGTGTCCAGGATAGTGGGTAACTTGCCCAGGTGTCTAGGGGCAGTTTCCCAGCGGAGAGTCCAAGTGTGGAAGGAGAGGACAGAGAGATAAGTGAGGCGAGTGCCTGGTGTGAGTGGAAGCGAGATTCTGCAGAGAAGTTCGTAATAATGTGGGACACGGCCATCTCATGGAGTTATTTTCCGACTGGACACCTTGATCGATTGCACTCTTTACAAAAACATTTCTATTTCTTTTGTCTCGTGTTTCTATTGAATGAGCTTGCGTAGCCTTTTTCGCGCAGTTGAAAAAAGAAATAGACCTCGGGCAAAAATGTGGCCTTGATGTGGCCAGTGGAGCCCCAACAGTGGATTCAATAGGAAGCGTGACTTACGACACACCGTGCCCATGCGACACGCCACAGCCGTACACTGTGCCAACACGTCCCGTGGACTACCGTGATATCGTCATACCGTGTTTCACATGTGCTTATTGAAGTGTAGGGGGTGCACCGAACGGTTCGATAACATACCGTGTACCATTGCATTCCTCCAAATGACTATTCAGGTGAATAAATGATCATCGTTAAAGAGTATAAAATTGATGCTGCCTACATTTATTGGAATAACTTTATGTAAGCTTGCGCAATGGAGAAGCGTTGAATGATGGCATATTATACCCTCCGTAATGTCACTCATGCCCGACTGCCCAGACTGAATCATCCCCCTCTAATGGATCATAATTGATTGCCAAAAATGTTTAACCCTTGAAGAAATGGGGCATAAATGCAAGTCATGTTTAATCAACATTGTCAAGGATAATTTGAAACTGTAATTGAACTAATTAAAATTGTGAGGATTAAGAGCAAGGGTCTAATGAAAAACAATTAAGCAAAATAATGGGTTGTGAATCCAAGCCGGTTAACGCAAGCATTCGCAATGGTACCGTATGAAGGAGCAGATCAGAAACTAGCGGAAAGATACAGAGATACAGACGTTCCTTTACTGTCCGCGCTTGTGTGGACGCCCACGCAAAACTGCCACTTCTTCTCCACTTGCCGTTGGTTATGCTGTCCACAAAACAGCCGCCCCAGCGAGGTCATGATAGCGATCGAGCGAGGCCACCAAGTCACGGCGTCCCGTCATATAAATTATCACAGCGCCCTGAGCTAAAGCAGTCATCAATCTTGTATCAGTGACCTTAAACTTCGGCTGCCCTCCCGGTCGCCCCCCCCACCACTCCCCCCATTGCTGTCTCAAAACACAGCTGCTGTCCGTGTCCTTTTCCACGAGTATAAGTCACCTTGTGGTTTATCGGCTCCTTCCAAACTAACCTGGACACATCTTCCTCTTGGGCATGGACATAACTCCCTGAGTCTTGTGACAATATGATATTCAGGGTTTATGCACATGCACACACACACACACACATTCTGACAATTCTTGTAGAGCATGTTACATGGCCTAAAAGCAACATATCATCGTTGATGACACGAACAATGCAGGTAGCCCCATCTAAAATAGCGATTCTTCTAACTGACAATTAAAATGTTAGAGTTTCCCTCTCGGTTGCTTTGACTGGGATCGTGAGTGCACTCCCACAAGCTCTGCATCTGGATCTGAACTGGAGTCTGGACTTTGACTAGCGTGGCATTTCTGCCAGTGAAAAAAAATATAAATGCATTTAATACGGTGGCTTTTTTAAAATTTTCCTCAACGTTGTGCATCATATCTAGTCCTCACGAAAAGATATTGCACTGCTGTAACCTGCATTCTCAATGTGATAAGCCAATCTAACACATCATAAAAATCGGTTTTATGATCCCATCAGGACACTCTGGTGCTCCCTGGCGTAGTGGTGTCTGTCATAACATCATTTATCAGTGAAATAACGTGTCTAAGAGATGTGAAGGTGTGGCTCTCTCCTTAGAGCCAAAACATAAAGTTTGGCTATATCTTGAGAAGTGCATTAACTGAAATCACACTATTTTCTTTTGGTGATATTGTGTGTGTGTGTGTGTGTGTGTGTGTGCGTGTGCGTGTGCGTGTTTGTGTGCGTGCATGCGTGCTTGCGCATGTCTATTTGCGGCAAAAGTATTATATTTCAAACCTTTGACCAGACAAGAGAGATTTTTACCATGTGATCAGCTGTCAGCATCATTTTTTCTTCTTCTTTTTTAAGACGGTCTGTCCTCTACCAATACCTTAATCCTTGAGAGTTCTCCACACCCTCATTCGATATAAAAGTTGGTTGTCAGCGTCTTCTTCCCAGCTAGATTGCTAGTGACACCTCTCACTGAGCCGCTGTCTGTCTCGCTCCCCCCAGGCCCAACAGGAGACTCAGAAGGCGGCTCTGAGATATGAGAGAGCCGTCTCCATGCACACAGCTGCCAGAGAGATGGTCTACGTGGCGGAGCAAGGTCTCCTGGCAGACAGAAATACCCTGGATCCCACTTGGCAGGAAATGCTGAACCACGCCACCGCCAAGGTGGGTAAACACCACAGCATGTTCGAAATACAATACATGCAAGGCAAGATGTAAAAATGCACCAGCCTCCAGCAGGATGACCAACTGAACGAGATGAAACCGATTAATATGCAGAAAGTAGCTCAAACGTCAAACCATGATCGGTTAATAATTAGGGTTGTGTGTCATCTGTTATTTTCTCATTTCTATGCCATTCTCAATTCTCCATACAAATCCAATTTATAGCTTTCCCGTAGAGATTTCTACTGCTTAAATCAGTAGGGGTAAGAACCAGGGTCT
Source organism: Zeus faber (assembly GCF_960531495.2). NCBI lineage: Eukaryota > Metazoa > Chordata > Actinopteri > Zeiformes > Zeidae > Zeus > Zeus faber. The sequence continues at coordinate 30,830,533 of NC_137193.1, forward strand.
GTCAACTTGTGCCTGGCACAAATTGTCTGTGTCTGTGACAAAATAATTTTTTGATTGAGCAGGAAGAAGAAGTATGATATATGCAAAAGCAAACTTCCAGATGGTCAGCATCAACAAGAGGAACAGTTATTGTGGTGGCTGTCGACGCTGGTAAAATAAGTCATTTGGAGCTGGTTCAGAATCAATCCATTTTTGATTCCCAGCCCTGTTAATGACAAACGTAAATGTACCTATTACCAAAGTAAATAAACATTTCACAATAAACAGTACAGTGGTATTTTGACTTACAAGTTTAATGTGTTCCGTGACAGAGCTCGTAATTCAATCTGCTCGTATAGCAAATCAATTTTCCCCATTGAAATTAATTGAAATGCCATTAATCCATTCCAGCCCCAAAAAAAAAAAATTTTTTTTTTTTGTGACATGTTTTTAAATAAGAAAAATGTATTTATAAATAACAAATATTGTATAAAAACATAATAAAACATAATACTAGAGAATGTCGAAGAGAATCGCTCATGTTTTTCTGTGATTTCATGCTTTAATTAAATCGACATCATCCGCTTCTTCTCAGCACTTACTTTATTAGGACCCATGGTTAGAATATGGTTAAAATATTGCACAAAATGCAAGCACAAAACACAAAAGCGATGCTTCCACGGTCAGGTAACCACGTGAAGTGAAGGAGTGAGACGCAGGATGCTGGCCGGATTCGCTCGCCATGCCAACTAGCGGCGGCGTACCTGAAGCTCGCTCCTTGTAACTCACATTTTTGCTCGCAAACCAATGCAAAAATTTGACGGAACGACGGCTCGTAACTCGGAAAACTCGTATGTTAGTGGCCTCGTAATTCAAGGTACCACTGTACATAGAAACAGAAACCTCTTTTTACACATGAGCTTTTCAGACATGAAAACCCTCGACACATCTCAGTTTCCACAACACAATCCCACCAGCCTACCAGAGCCCCCACTAAGTACCACATCAACAGTGAACTAATAGTGAAACAACGGACAAAGTAATGTCCACAGATGTGACTTTGTGTCGTAATAAATCAGTCCATTAGAGTTTCAGCGCAGTCAATAGCGTGGATGTTACACACTGGCTGGTATTTCGGCGTTCACTTGGGGACAGCTTATCACAGTGACTACAGAATGCTATATCTCTAATTCAGTGTTGGGTATTCCCTGCTCTACATGCCATTCAGTTGAAAAGTGAGCCACCACAGGATGAGACCACTCTTGTTTCCATTTTGACACCGCATGCTCCTTTTAATAACCTAATTACCACAGTCAAATTGACTACTTGCGAGCCAAGGGGAGGAGTTCATCAATAATAATATTGCTGATACAGCTGGCCAGTGCTGAGAGAGCTCAACTGTCCACCGAGGTAAAATCAGGCCCTTAGCAAGCTGTGAAACAAATGTGTTTCCAATAACATGAGCATGTGCATTTTGTCGTGCCAGTTAACACAGCTGTATAGCATGTAGCCTTCGAGCACCGTGAACCCTGGGGAATATCAGACACTATCAAATCGAATTCATGATGATGAATGTTCGTTTTCCATGAGATCAAGGTTGAATGCAGTCATTGACAGACCACCCACGCACCCATTGGTAAAATGAGAACTTTAGGAAACAATATCACAGTATTCATAGAATACCTAACTGAAGGTTTTAAGAAAAGATTTACAGCCGCGCCCAGGATGAACACATTTCACTGGCAAAAAAGGGAAATGTTAAAAAAAAAAAGAAGAAAATAAAACATAATTAAGGTCTCTCAAGGTTTCTTTCTTTTGACCCTGATTTCTATCTGAGATATGAAGCTTGCCGAATATGTTTTCTGAAAACAAGAAGATCAATCACGTGATAGCAGTGGTACTTTTAAACGGTCCAAAACAAATTTAATTCTTAAAAAAGAGAGATGTCTTAAAACGTCTTCTTTCAAAGTGCAGAGCGCATGCTGCTCTCTTTGAAAAGTTCTATTTCACTCAATGAAAGTCCGAGAATGGGCTATTTTTTTCTAAGAAAAGGAGCTGAAGACATCGCAGAATAATCTTTTGCACAAAATTATCAATTCATCAGAATAAAACAAAAATAAGTCTGTTCCGTTTATTTCCTTTGAGATAAAAAAAAATTGCGGTGCCTTCTAATGAATATTTATTGCCTGTGTTGACGTGGGAATATACCCAGTAGATGTCTGAAGGAGAATCATCTACGGCCGTTTCGCCCACCGCATTAAACAGAAAGTGTTCATTTTGTTATTGCAGTTCTATAACATTCACGGGAATAGAGGAAGGTGCCCGCTGGCACTATTTACGGGCTTAGGTGCGACTGCTTTGTTTGTTTTTATTTTACGGAATTTTCCCGCCCGGCCAGGTGAACGAGGCAGAGGAGGAGCGCCTCCGCAGCGAGCGTGAGCACCAGCGCGTCACCCAGCTGTGCCAGGACGCCGAGGCGCGAGTCCAGACGCTGCAGAAGGCCCTCAAGAAGGTCATCCTCAAGTCCAAGCCGTACTTTGAGCTGAAGGCGCAGTTCAACCACATCCTGGAGGTGCATACATGGGGTTTCCGAGGCGGAGGGTGTGAAATGATAATTAAGGGCTTCAAAGATGGACCAAACTCCTCCTTCAGACATTTGTTTTTATTGTCAATTACCCTTAATGATACTATAAGTTTTAACTAAGGATCTCATGAACTGACTTGCTCACAAGCCAAATACAGGCACACATTGAAAAGGTTAATGTAAAGACAGCTCAGCTCCCATGGGTGGGCGTGACTTTCCTACTTTGGCTGTATGTAAATGTGTATCTGATGACATAATGAGTATCAGAAAAACACATCGGTTGAGAGAAAATCGACTGGGGAAATATGTTTAAATACTGTCTACCTTTTCTCAGGTTGAAATTGCAGTTAGAGAAGTTATAATTGAGTCCAGAAAATGCTTGTTCTGTAGGAACACAAGGCCAAAGTGGTGCAGCTGGAGGAGCGAGTGTCCAAAGTGAAGACCCGGTACTCCGTGGCCCTGCGCAACCTGGAGCAGATCAGCGAGCAGATCCACGCCCAGAGGGGGCGCGCCATCGCCCGCGGGGGCCGCAGCTCACCCGTCGGGGCGGAGGCGGAAGTCAGGGCGGAGGTCAGGGCTACGGTGGCCACCCACGTGGGTGGCTGCAGCGGTCCCGGAGCGGGGAGCCTGGAGAGCGCCTGGGCCGACGGGGAGAAGACCAGGAGGTGGGTGGAGAGGCACAGGGAGTCCGGCTGGGGGGCCGAGGAGGCCGCCTCGGACTCGGCCTCGATTATCAGCCTGCTGACCATCGCCTCGGACCTGGAGAAGTGCGACTCGGTCGGCCATCTGGGCGACCTAAGCGATGTCGGGAGCATCATCGGGGAGGAGTGCGAGAAGGAGAAGGAGAAGGAGAGGGAGAAGGAGCCGGAGAAGGAGAGGGAGAGGGCCCTCCGAGCCGATGACAGGGGTCAAGACAGGAGCAGGAGGCCCCCCGAGAAGGCGGCGAACCAGCCTGTGCAGGATAGTGATGCCACAGGTAAAGAGAGACAGGAGAGGTTTGTCAAACAGCACCACAGGAGTGTGAGCCTATGAACAGAGCTGGCGGTCAAAGCGGGAGGGGGAGGATAGGAGGAGGAATTTGGCGCGGGGGAGGGATGAAGAGGCCGTGGGAGAAATGGATCCCTGAATGGAGCAATCGCACGCAAGCTGTGGAGAATTTAAAACGGGCAGGAATTCCGCCGGGCGCACATTAATGAATTGCTTTACATGAGAGCAATTAAGACTAAATGGCAGAGAGAGAGAGATCAGTCACATGCACCCACCCCCATCGTGAAACGTGTAGTTCTCATGTTCGGCTCCGGTCTGTCCCCTCTACGGTGAGGCACTTGCGATGATATCACATGAAAAGAAAACATGCGACAATGTCTTGATCAATGCAAAAATTGGCAAAGCAGGCAAAGCATTCAGTGTCGCTTGTAGACTGCTTGATATTTTGTGCTACTGTACAGTACGAATTGTTTTGTGAGCACTCAAGGCTTGTTTTTAACCATGATTTGTAACTTATTTACATTTTGTTCTTTACCGTTTGTATACACAGTTAAAATGCTACCGTCGCATGCCAACTCAACACTAATTTGTTTCTTAGGGCGACGAAGAATCATGTTTCTTTTTATGCGGTCTCTAGAGTAGAAATTCCACAGCCAAAGGGGAGCTTGAGCGGCCACTTCCCTGACTTTTCTTGTGTTTATTAGGTGGTACGGGCTTCGTTTTCTGTGTACTCTGTATTTTCCAATGATCTTGTTTCTAAATAGGCATTTCGTTTATGTTACGACACGGCAGCTACACTTTGACAACATTTCCTGATAATGTCACTGGTGCAATGCAATTAAATGCAAATGATTGCCGCAGTGCATCACTAAAGGTCGGGCCCCAGTTGAAACTCCGTTTCTCATCTGACCTTAAATGCCTGCAAATCTTTCTCTGTGACCTTTTTGAATCTGTCGTGGAAATTTCCTGCTCTGTGGAACCAACACCCCGTTAAAAAAAACTGGCCACGCCTGAGATCGACAGAGCACCTTTGCAGATGGTGAGGCTTCTTGTTAATAATATAACACGTATAACGTATGGATTATGTGCATGAAAACTTCCCATTAAATTAGGTATATTCTCTTGTATTGACAGAGGCCTTACCCTGTATATGCAGATTTCGCTTTTCTTTCTTTTTTTTTTTAAGTGCCTTGAGTCCTAATTTCAAATTTCTCAGCCATACAAACAAATATAGACAAGGAATGAATGATTGTGTCTAAATTCACTATATTTACCTTTGCCGCTCACTGACAAAAGTATTTGGCTCAGAAAGAGCAGTTAAGTTTCATCTTCAAGTTAAAATACTTTCAAAATCACTGCAGTTCAAGAAACATACTTCCCACTTCATGTGTGCCCAGGCACGATAGTACATTTCAGGAAGTAAACTGTGTCCTGAGGACTGAATATTACCTTTCCTTGTTCTTGCAAATGATGTCTAACGGGAGTTGGTTGTGTCAAAGTATTAAAATTGTACCTAACACGTTTTCTGAAGTGCTAATTTAATGTGTTGTTGTTGCTGCTGCATCTCGGTGCGTACGCGGGGGATAGGATGGATACAACCTCATGAGCCATATGTGTATAGCTTGGACGTCAACGACAAGCCATAAATCAGCTTGCCATGACATTATTACACTTAGGTGACGCGTTTATTCCTCTAGAACGTACCGGACTATAAAACTACACCACTCAGTGCTTCATTTGCAGCTCGCTTTGCACCTTGATCACCGCCAAACAAAAATAGATAAAGAGTCGTCTGTGAATAATGTATTGTCCAGTCTGTGAGTCAGTGTTTTATGGGCGCTTTAAACGGAGCGCATGCCGCAATCATGGCCAAAGTGGGGGAAAGGAACAAATTTGAGAGGGAGAAAAAAAGGAGAATAGGGAACAATGTGATCGTTTGATTTGAAAAAGTGAAAAAGTGGTTAGATATGTGGAGGTGGGAAAACGGACGGCAGACCCTAAATTCAGGGGACACAGAAACGGCGGGGTCGCAGGGAGCCAGTGGCGCCGACAGTGTGGAAAGTGTGAGCGAGGAAAATGACTTTGTCAATCACAGCAGGACCCCACACACACACACACCCACACGCACTTCCAATCCCTTCTTTACCGAGGTGCAAATGTGGGACATTTATGCATGCGTTAGTGAGCTCATCTATTTATAATTACAACATAACACTGCCAAGGCTTAACCCGGCAGACGGCTGAAAACACGGTGGAGGGAAACAACAAGATGCAGACACAAACTCGAACAGCTGTCAGTTAGAAAGAGTAGTAGGGGAAGATCCTCGCTCTTCCCGTAACCTTGAAAAAAAGATTCTTGGCGAAATACTGCTGTGTGTGTGTGTGTCCGTGTCGGTGTGTGTGTGTGTGTGTGTGTGTGTGTGTGGAAAAGAGGCTATCCATCCATCCAGGCAGACAGTATTACACAGTCTATCATCCCACGCATGATAAACCACAGGATGTGAAGGAAGACTAAGGCTGCCATGCTTGAGAGATGTCTTTAGCTGTGGTCTTGCACGGGGTCTGGGCATCTGCGGCCGAGGACATCACTCAGTCCAACCGGAGTCAAGGTAATACAACCTGCAACCAAAAACTGGTTGCATCAACACAGGGCTTAGGGGGATGGATAGGAAAGATATAGGATATAGGAGATAGGCAACCGCGAATCAGAGTTTTCTTGTTTTCAGTCTACGCTGGAACAAATATTGATAAAAACATCCTTTTGGGAGAGAGGGAAGGGCGCATCGACAGCACGTCTAGAGTGACTGATCACCTGCCGCTGACTTGCGACGTGGCTGAATGGAAGGACCGCAGTGGCCTGTGCCCCTTCGCTCAGAGCTGGAAGGTTCTAGCGTGTGTGAAAGGGTTAATATGACTGGGGCAAGCCGAGCAGATTTTGCACGATAGCACAAATTAGAATGAATTTTTTAAACAGATAGCGCTGAGGACTCAAACCGACGGCGAGTCTCTGATGAATGACTATTTTTTACCTGGGTGACTCATTCTTCTTCTGTCTACTCTTCCCTAGCATCCTGCCAGCTGAGTTGGCATTTCATTTATTTATTTATTTATTTATTTATTTATTTATTTATTTATTTATCTCTGGAGCTTTTCTGTACAAAGGACAGAAATAACAATTGATAAACCAGATCACCCCTCCGCAGTGACAATAAGGGGTTTTGGGGGCGGATGATCCCAGACCTGCCGTTATTATAGCATCACAGCGAGGTTCCAGAGGTCTACCCTGTCACCAGAATAACTTTATTATACACGTCCAATGACTACATACATCAAGCTGACACCGGCCCAGAGGAGAGGGCCCGAGACAGAGGAGGTGGATTGGTCAGACGCTGTTAGCCATCAGCCAGGCCTTTGGGGGGTTGCACTATTTATCTAGGATGTGAGTGCGCCATCTGTCTTTCCGTCAGCCAATGAGCGTTGTGCCTCTCTCCACTATTTGGAGTCGCACTCACCGGCCGGGGCTCCTGCAGACACTGTAGTGCAGATGAGAGAGGGACAGGATTAGCTCGAGCACCACACCTTGCCCAGATAGTAACGGGCCGTCCAAGTCTCTTCCTCGTGTTGCATTTGTTTTGTTTTACAGTCCCGTTCGTCAGAATTTGGGGGGGGGGGGGGGGGGGGGGCTAATTCAGATTTCACGATTCACATCAAAGGCCACTTCCAGTCGTTTTTGCATTTTAATTTGAGTTTTCCTAATGACACACCCTGCCCCAAACCACTGTCATACATTTTTGTCTTTTAACTGAGAGTTAGACGTTTCAAGCTGTTGTTATAATGCCACGAGGCAAAAAGTGAGATATGATTATCTAAGCTTATGAGATAAAGTAATCCTCACTCTCCATTTTTGTGATTGAGAGACTACAGGCTTTTAACAAGTTTGTTGAGGGATTCAAGTTGTGTGATTTTCTCCAAAACAAAGTTGAAACATTGTTAACAATGAATCAGAACAAGAATGAGTATGTTCCGCTAGGTGTATTTACATGTACCAGGAATTTGTCGTGGTGAGGATTGGTGCGTTACTAGGATAAGCCCTTTTTTCTTTTAAGCTTAACAGTGTGAAAAAACAAAAATTCACCAATCTGATTTTTCCCTGCCTACAGAGCCTGCCTACCTAATTTTAATGCGGCCCATATACATTTTATTAGGTACACCTTGCTAGTAGTGGGTTGGACCCCCTTTTGCCTTCAGAACTGCCTTAATTCTTCGTGGTATAGATTCAACAAGGTGTTGGAAACATTCCTCAGAGATTTTGGTCCATATTGACAAGCCTCGCGCAGTTGCTGCAGATTTGTCGGCCGCACATGCATGATGCCAATCTCCCGTTCCACCACATCCCAAAGGTGCTCTATTGGATTGAGATCTGGTGACCGTGGAGGCCATTGGAGTACAGTGAACTTATTGTCATGTTCAGCAAGTCATCCTCACCATGTCTACATGCCTAAATGCAATGAGTTGCTGCCATGTAATTGGCTGAGTAGCTATTTGTGTTAACAAGCAATTGAACAGGTGTACCAAATAAAGTGGCCGGTGAGTGTACATATCTATAACTTATTGTTAAATTATTAACGTTTTCAGAATATAAAACAGAATCAGTTGGAATATGATAAAGATATTGTTTATGGGGCTGGGTTCAGATAAATTGTGTTCTACTGTAGTAAAATGATCAAAATATTGCAGTAATCATTTAGAATATAATTTAGAAAATGTATGATTTTGAAAATAGATATAACCGCAGGCAGCACTAAGCAGGGTAGTCGGTCCTTCGTTAAAGTTCAGTGGACAAGTGTGCATTGGCTCTCTGTTCCGGTGTGTTTTGTGACTGCGAGAGGGATTCCTATGCTGCAACTTACGGCGGTTATCAGTCTGAAGTAGGGCTGCTTGATTTTGGCTAAAATTTGAATCATGATTATTTTACTGAATATTGTGATGACAATTATTTATCACGATTATTAATCCATTTCGGGGAACAGAATTGTTTGATGGCAATTTGTAAATCAACAGAAAACTGGCCTCCACAATAATAATGCATTTTATAAACCTATAAATAAATAAACCAAGGTAAGAGGTTTAACTGACTTCAATTGTAGAGGATATAATGAAACAAATAGTGTGCAGTGGGCTGCGCATTTTTGCTGTAATTGTAACAAATCTTTGAGGCATCTGGAAGGAAACCCAAAATACCCAAAAAGAATGAAAATATTTCAAAACACATACACAATTGTATTATGTAATTTCTTATGGCTATTGTTATCAGTAATTATAATCCAGGAAGATTGTCTACATTGATATCCCTGGAATGTCTATTTTTGTATAACTTACTCTGGTGTGTGTCAGTTGTCCCCAGAAGCATATATATTTATGCTTAATGCGCTTTGTTTAATCTAACTGTGTTCTAGTAATAATTTAACTTTATTATTTTCAAACAATAAAGGTTAAAAGTAATACAATAATACCTGTCACTTTGTAACTTTGTATGGTTAAGAGTTTGTATTTTATATTCCTTTAGTTAAAATCCAATCGGTACTACATCTGTGTGTCAGCAGACTGCCGTGCCATCATGTGATCTGCATACTCAACTTGCACATGCACACTGTGCGTGACGCCGTCTTCGTGAGGTTGCGATTGTTGATCACCAACTCCATCCACAATTCTGAACCGATCTCGATGAAACTTGAACGACGCCACGTTGGAGCTGCCTCGAATACAAATCTTATTCAGATTGCCTGTGGACTCAGTGGATCCACGACATCCGTAACGGTCCGACGTCAGTTTCATCTGCACATGCTGCCATCATGGTGGGACCCGGTTGTCGACCAATAACATGACTGCAATGCTATCAGGTGGCCTGTGCGTGCCGTCATTTGTGCATGTGTGCACGTTGCGGCAATGATGTAAAAAAAATTATTCCATCATAATATACCGATCTGTATCAAACTTGGACGACGGCATGTCGGAGCTGCCCCAAATACACATTTTATTCTTGTCTATTCATCTGCTTCCGCCCCTTAGGGGCTGGATCCCCAATATAAAAGAAACCGCCCCGAACAATTAGCCACGCCCACATTCCCTACTTCGTAATGGCATACAAAATGACGACACCAATTAGAAGGTATATTTATATATTTATCTGATGCATGCGCCGCTATCTGCCAATCGGTCGACTAATCAGCGCTCTGACTTCCTGCGCCGTGGCGCGGGGGACCGAACGGCCGCTGTGCTGCAGATCGCGGGGACGGGGAGCGGGGCCGTGACGTCACCAGGGAGCGAGGGAGCGAAACGAGGGAACCGGGGGATGGAAATGGGACGGTGCACCGTGCAACGCTGCCTCTGTGCGTGTGCGTGCGAGCGCGTTCGGGTGCGTCTGTGCGTGTCTGTCTGTGCTCTTCGGGGTTTTCTCTCGCTCTCGTTCTCTTTCTCCCTCTCTTCCAGTCGCTGGTTCACTGACAGGATTTAATTTTGGGGGGCGGGCGGTGGGGGGCCGCCGAATAAGCGTGTGATGAATTCACGTCAGTGCTCTGGACAGTCCGCATAAAGCACACTTGTCGATGGGAACATGGCATGAGAGTGGGCGACTGTGGTGTGTGAGTATTACTTATATTTACATTCATACATACAGTAGACTGTCTCATTTACTCTGTCAGCACCGCAGTTGACTTTGAATTTTTTTGACCATACATCATATTCAATGTAGTATCTTGGATATCTTCGGGGGTGTTAAAATGTGCAGATCGGACTTGAACGCACCTCTGCAGTACGATCCATTTCAGAACCTCCTGTCGTACAGTGCCCGGTTTCTTCTTACTCGAAGCCACGCGCACGCACACGCGCGCAAACGCACGCACACACGCGCACGGAGGTTGTGGCTACCGCACACCTGCCTTTTCACACCAGCACTAGGAGCTGCCGTCCCCAGCCGCCAAACTAAGCAGCGCAGTAAGTTTTGTCCATTCCTTTGCCTTGTGATCAGTGCCACAGTGTTCTCCGTCATTGCGTCGACCTCCATGTTATTTATTTTGTGTTTATTAAGAGATCTGCATGGGCGAGCTGGACGATTTTATTATCTGGGTTGTTGTGGGAAATGTGTGCGTATTAAATATGTAAACTCTGACGTTAAATACTCCATCTGAGGTTTATTGCATTAAAATAATAGTTGTATTTATCGCCCGGGTCTGTATCATTTCTCAACCTCGTTAAAATGCAATTCTACTTTTTTTCCCCCGCTGATCTGTCGACCTGGTTTCAGGACATTCAGTATATTCAGTATTTAGAGTTTGTTTTTTTCTTTGCTTTTTAGTAAATCTGACGAGTAGCATATTCATCTTGTTTTATTCATACATTGTTTTAATAACTGGTAGTAGTATTATAAGCAGTCTGTGTGAACTTTGTGCCACCATGTTTCTTGGCCAGCCGTTTCATCTCTGTGCCACTGTCCATGGTGCTGAAGTGGCCTTCCTAATTGCAGCCATCTAAGTACACAACACACTGGCACAGAGCAGCCTGTTGCCTACCAATTAGGCTTATCACGTGTGTGTGTGTGTGTGTGTGTGTGTGTGCACTCCCAAATGCGGACAATCTGCTGGCATCATTTATTTACATCATATGCATGCATCTATCATGCCACACACGCAGTGCAAAGCACAGACTATTGTTTTATGTCGTGTTACGTCACATTGAAGTGCAAACAAAGCAACATTGCATGTTCCATGTCCTGAATATTGCTTCCAGTTTCCTTGCAATACTGGATGGCGGTCCAAATCTCTCCAACATTATTGCATTTCACTGCACTTTAACTTAGCACAAACACTTTTAGTCTAGTCTGGGGGTATAGCGTTAATCAAGACATCTTTGAGAGCCTGTTTCAGGCTAGTAAGGTGGGTGGGGGGCGGTGTCATAAAACAATGCATCTTGATCCCATGTAAATTCTTAATGACATACGTGAAACAAGATTAATAATAAAGGCCTACGTTTTATACATCATCAAAAGTCTTTCTTCATCACTGAAAACAGGCTTTCTATTCTGTGCAAAAATCCTCTATTACTGCAATTCTGAACGGTTTCACACTTTGCATTCCGTTGGGTGAACCTCACAGCATCGTGGCAGAGAATGTAATAGAATTTAGAAGATCTGAAGTGGACTTGGATGACATGGCATGTAAACTGTATTTTGCTTAGGAGAAGCAATAGTCAGGACACTGAAAAAACAGTCACAAGGTTAGAATTTCAACTTGTAACTACACAGTGTGCGTTTTCCATTCGACGTGGAGAATGATGAATGCACCCGCATCATGTTAGACAGTCAGTGAGTGGATAGTTTCTCAACCTGATCGACACTGTGGCCTGGGTTTTAAGCTGGTGTAGATACCACTCCATATTTGGTGCTTATAATTTCACTAAGGGGTATAGATAGGCATCTGTTATCATTCTCCGTAACATACAGGCCTGTGCTGATGTAGTGTAGCCATCATTACTGTGTGTGTGCGTGTGTGTGTGCGTGTGTGTGTGTGCGTGTGCGTGTGTGTGTGTGTCTGTCTGTTGAGAATTGTGTATTGGGTTGCAGCATCATTCCCATTCAATCCCTCTGTCGGGAGGCTCTGTTTACGATATAGGCACAGCTAAAACAATAGTTAGATGGATGTGTGAAGCCCCCTGCTAGTTAGAACATGACCTGGTGGTGAATGCAGGCGCAAGGTTCATTGTTACATGCTGCTAATGAGGTTAGAAACATCAAGGGAAATAAGTGGCAGTGTGAATTTGTTCCCACATTTCTATAGCACCAAGTGTGCATGTGGTCGTAGACCTACACAAGGTCCATTCTGGTGATTAGCTTGTGTGGGAAGAACAATTAGGGTGTTTTTTCCTTTATTGGTTGGCTGTGGTCGCTGACACATGTTATTCCCATCAGGAAGTTCAGCTCAATGCAGAGCGCTTACTTGCTGTGACAGCTACATGCAACAGTCACAAAAGCCATCTAGACTCCAGGGAAAGCTCAGGGATTAAATCGCTGTAGCATCTAATTGCCGATGATCATTTCCAAAAGTGCTCGGTGAAGCGTGCATGCAAGACAAGGCCATTACAGCAGACAATGTAATTGTAGATTGATATTGTGGTATCATGCATTAAGTATTCATGTGTGACGTGAGCGAGAGACCATGACTTTTTCTCATTTGAGAGTGTTTTTTTTTCTCTCCAAAATTCAAGTCTGTCATGATTGATTTCATGTCTTTTTTCAAGGGAGAAAATGTTGCCCGTTGCCCTTTCATTTGTGAAGCCTCTGGTCCGTGCTGTTTGATGTACACGTAATGAATTCAGGTGAGGGCCTGCATTAGTAACATGAAAACAGGAAAACATGTGACAACAAATGTTATTTCTTGAGACACATTGTACTTTGCCACAATTTTATCTGTATCTGTACATATTTTAGCTCTCCAAAGCATCAGTCTTGGGGATGTTTTTTTTTTTAATTTTCTTGCTTGTGTGTGAGCGAGTAGTCAAGGCCATTTCTCAGAGGAGCTTCAGTACCATGGAGTGAAACTCTGTGCGCAGCCTAATGCATCATTTATAACAGGAATCGTACATCTGTAAAACTGCTCTCAGTGACCCGCAGCCTTTGTGCCTTCCAACCAACACTTGTGCAGTATCAAACCTCTGTGTCAACGTGTTTAATTAATCATGTCTTGGAACACAAGAACCGAACTCTATGTACACACCAATGTGTCCTTTTTTTTTTTTTTTTACAGCCACAGCACCTCTGTAGCAGTGACTGAGATTATGAAGCGATGAATGAATGACTCCCGCTTTGTTTGGACAGAGTTTCTCTCAAACCATAACACATGAATCCTCTAAAAACCTTTACAGCAGCCAAATATTGGGATTAAACAACAATAATTGTTACCGGCAGCATCAAACAAATTATCCATTATCACCGAGAGGCTAACCGAGATCGACTATGCTCTCATTATCAATTTATACACGTTGATAAATAAATTCATAGCTATATCTTTGGGAATATTGACCCAGATGAGACCGTAGACTACAGCAACAAGTTTAGATGAGAGTTTGCCTCACCTGTCTCTTGTTCATGTCTCACAGAACCAAATTGCTGAAGGGTGCACATCACCCAGCGTACAGGGACACATTAGTCGACTTGATCCTGACCTGCAGACAATTTCACACCCTGCTTTCCTTCTCAATTTTCTCTACAGACAGAACACGAGGGCTTGCTTATTAATCGGACGTCATTTATTGACAACGCCACGGCAACCGGATAAACCAAGGCAGATTCTCCGTAGTCTCGGCTAGTGTAAACGGGGCAACCACTCAAACTCGAAGGTTTTGAGATGAAGGGATTTTTCGACATAGTTGGCTGACTCAATTGACTTGTCGCTGAATTGAAAGGGGCAGAATGAGTGTGAAGAAATTATTTTATTTCATGGTGTGAAAGTGTGTGAGTGGTTGTCACAGCTTGAATGAGCATATGTCAGCTTAGAGTATAGAGCACCAGCTTTAACTTTTGAACCTTTGGTGCTAAACTCAGTTTTTTTTATCAAAAATGAACACCAGTGACTGGAATAAAGGCAGCAGGGAGTGCCATACACCTTAAATAGCCAAAATATACTGGGGTTTTTTTAAATGGCCGGAGGTGCCCTTTAAGAGTTGAATGAGCATTTATTACTTTAATCAGGCAAGAAAAACAGATGTTCTTATACAGTAGTGGGAAGTGAAGCCAAGAGCCTCCCAGCACCTCCCGACTGATGGCCCTGAAAGCAACACAACTCCTTTGAGAAGAAGCAACTATCTGTCTAGAGTTGCTTTGAGTGCTGGTGGAGGCACATCGCCTACAGATGGAGCAACACAGTGTGTGTGTGTGTGTGTGTGTGTGTGTGTGTGTGTGTATGTGTGTGTGTGTGTGTGTGTGTGTGTGTGTGTGTGTGTGTGTGTGTGTGTGTGTGTGTGTGTGTGTGTGTGTTTGTGTTGCGTTGTCTCTGATTTTGACGGTGCGGGAAGTAAATTGGGCTAATCGGCATTTTTGTGGCGAAGCACGGGGAAGGTGTTCATCAGTGGTAGGAACCCCTGCAGGGAAAGGCTCTCACGGAGGGAGAAAATGAAACTCTTAATTAGGAGACAAAAGGGCTGCTCACCACGATGTTTCTCTGTTTTCTGAAAGTGCGTTTTACACCGAGATTGGAACAAAAGGGAAAGAGTTAAATGATTAACAAAAGTTCAGGGGCGGCATCGACTCGGGACTGCAAAACAGGCAGCTGGCAGGAGAAAGGGAGATAAAGAGAATAGGGGGCTGGGATAGCGCTGCAGTCTCAGAGGTCGTTTTCTGGGCTCGATACCAGATCTGGGCCTAGACCGGTATCCTTTAGCAAGATCCCAGACCCCTATCTGCTCCTGGCCTCCTGCCAGAAGACGGTGGCCCCTATCAGACGATGTAAAAAAAAAAAAAGAGGTTCCCCTCTGTGATTAATAACGACACTCAGTGTAAATCAAGGTGAGGGGGGTGTCGCTTTGTCCGCGGTACGGCCTTCCATTCTGTGTCTGTATATTAATCAAGTAAGAACATATAAATTGTCCAGGCTCAGAGGCTCATTTTCACAGCTAATTCCAGAGGTAGTGTATCATTAACACTGGCAAGGCGTTGGGGGCTCTGCTCAAGCAGAAAACAAAGGCCTATTCTGTTAACTACCTTTGCTTTGAAAAGAAAAAAGGGCCATGTTGTGAGAATATACGGTTGATACAGTTGGACCATCGACAGGGGTGTTGACCTCCGTTTCCTTTTCAATTCTTCAGGCAGAATTTTTTTTTTTTTTTTTTTCGAGATGCTACTACGGCATATCCGCTGCTATGCGACCCAGTGCAGTAGCCTTTGATCGATATGTGATCGAAACGTATCAACAATACTACCGCAGCAATTTCTACCAGATACACACACCGCCAAATAAAGGCACCAAGCGCACCTTTGATGGATTTTAAGTTTTCTGTAACATTCCCAAGTGGAGCTACCGCGCTACATCTCACTCAATCTCATGTGTATCAAGATGCGTTGCACATTGTACAACCCTGTATCTTTCAATTGAGCTTTCCAAAAACCGGAGCGGGATGAAAAGCGACAGGCTGCTCTCCTTACCAACGGTCCGTACAGCTGAGTGACCCTGCACGCCCAGGACTGCTGTATGTGACAAATAAAAATCTTGAATCTTGAATCTTGAATCTGCTTTTGCTATAAATTCTGCTGCAGTGTGTTTGCGGGGCACACTTATCATTCATTCCTTCCTCGATATCTCCATTCCGCCATTGGAATCAACTTTCGGATACGGATCGTGGTGCAGAGCCCTGTGGACGGGTGATCCAGGTCGTGAGTGTTCCGCAGCCGGCCAGAGGTACCAGCTTCCTGATGGATGCTTTAATGGAGTCAGCACTCTAACCTTCAGGCCTCCTCCTGCCGCCCCCCCCCCCCCCGCCTCTCTTCCCCTCCACTTTATTCCTAACTATCTCCCCCGTCTGTTCTCCCACACTCCCAGGGCATAACGGAAGAGAGGTAGGCCGTGGCTGACTGATAGATCTCTCTCCCCCACCATCCTCTCTCTCTCTCTCTCTCTCTCTCTCTCTTTCACATACACACACACACACACACACACACACTGTTTGCCCCATCTCAGTCTTTTGACATTCCATTCACAGACTTTGATCGACAAATGAAAGCGACCTTGCTCTTGGATAGCAGGGAGGTAAATGTACTAACGAGACAACAGACATTGACATGATGAGCCGATGCTCAACGATACAGGGACGTGGGCCTTCTGCCGAAGCTGGTCATGCTTACTAATGAGAGCTCTCTCTCTCTCTCTCTCTCTCTCTCTCTCTCTCTCTATCTCTGGTTTAGTAGGGCATGGGGTGACATGGAAGTTTTGTAATCCCGATGAACTTAGGGAATCTCACACAGCAGGTGATATGTACGTGCTCATGAACTGCCACGTTAAAAAAATCAGACAGCACTTTGTTCATCCACCGATCGACTGAAACTGCCGGTGATTTCAGATTTTAAATTGTCAAATGAGAGACAAATATGTATGACCGTATGTATATGTATGTGACAAATAACCTCTTGAATCTTGAATCCTGAAATCGACAACATGGTACTTCTTCTACCTTTCATGGCCTGGGATCGTACTTATGGAGTCTTAGCCTGGTTTCAAGGCTGCATTTTCAAGACTCTGTACTGACTCAGACTAGATTCTGTTTCAGACAGTGCAGGCTCTCCATATTATTTCAGAAGCCCAAACCGACGACTCATATTTCACTTTTGGAAATGAATATCAAACATAAAAGTAGAGAAATTCATTCTTTTCTTTTGCTTTAGTTTCTGTAAAAAATGGCCCAAAATCACACATGGTTAAAGTCATGGTTTTCTGTTTGATTTGTACTGCTCTGCTTGCGAACTTTACTAATATTCAGCCCACCTTAAAGTGTTGGACTTGGACTCAGACTGTCTAGTATGCCAGTCCAAAATGGCATATAAGTATTACTATTATTATTTAATACGCCAAATTAGTGTTCGGTATGTCCAAAACCATCTGCCAGAGTTTCCGTTAGAAAATATTGGTGCCGGTCAACGTGTCCTGGGAGAGTTCAATTTCCCGGACAAATGGGAGAGATTCCAGTCAAATATTATCTGTGTTAGCTTGAAAACAATTGATAAGCAGGCTATATAGAGAATGACATCAGCAAGACATGTAGATGTATAATATTTCCGTCAAAGTCCCGTCAATTAATTCAATTTCTTAAAATAAATAATTATGAATATTACCACTTGAAATAATATAATTTCAGTTTGTGAACAATCTTTAATTGTCACACCACACTACAACACATGCACACACAGGCACATGCTTTGGATGGTGGCCGGTGAAACGAGGCCTCTGCGCTTTGTCCTTCCTCCGGGGGGGCAGCCAGGAGCAGTGGACGTGCCCGGGGACTTGGTGATGAGTGTCCATCGCTGGTCAGACGAAGATGTGCACATGATGTGTGCATGTCTAAATAATAATGTCGTTTGTGGTGTTGTCCATCTTCGTTGGGACGTCCCGTTGACACATTTTACCGTCTGCTTTGGGTGGAACTTAAATATCCCCAAAAAAACGCCAAACTATGGATGTATGTGTCCCAACAACACATCATCTTTCTGTTTCTCCTCAGAGTTCTAGTAGCTGCGGCTCCGTCTCCGCTCCATGTGTGTGTGTGTGTGTGTTTATAAGCGCAACCTGTCCACGAGGGAGGGGGCGGGGCTCAGTTCTATATCGACAAACATGATTGGTCAGAGGTGAAAGGTCAGCTTTAGAAACTGATTGGCTTTCCGTTGAAACTTGCCGAGCGCGGAAATGAACAGATCTGCGGAATTTTTTATCGAAATGATCCACCCAGCACTAATTCAAATTATGCTTGGAGGGAATTATTTTCACCGGACATTATGACCGGGGAGAATTAAATATGTCGGACTTCAACAGATTTTCCGGGTCAAAAACCAGCAATTGCCGGATAACAGAAACACTAAAGTATGTTTAATAGTAGGCTAAAAGTACCAGAATGATATCCTACATCTGGTAAAATATCGAAGTAGCAAACACTGAACACATTACTGGCAAGCATATCCCACAATGCATTGTGAGGGCAATAGGCCGGTACAACTTACTACGTAGTCGGCGTCATAAATTTTTTTTACCCTTTACCCAATTTCCATACCCAATATGGAATTTCAATTGAAAATTCCTTCGATTTTTTTGTACGTTTGTTATATGAATGGAGCGTCCGCACCATGTATATAATTTTGAGAACTCATGTTCAGGTCGAGGTCATTTTTAGTCAAGATGAAAAGGTTCAGAAGAGATAAAAGCGAAAAGAAGAGGAAGTGTGAACTCTTAACAGGGGTGACAAGGAACATTTTTGGGGGGAGTTGGGAGTACTGATTGGATTTGGTTTAAGGGGATTAATTAGATGCGATGGTACTATTTCTAGCCCGACAGATTGTACACAATTCTCGGGGCTTTATCTCAAAGCCATCTTAGTCACGGTGAAAGAGGAGAATAACTTTTTCCTCTCCCTTTTTTTTCTTCAGTTACATGCGTCATCTATCGCAAAGCAGGGATGCACCAACGCCGTTTGAAGACCCTGTGTGTTTATTATGTTTGGTCATTTATTTTGATCCTGATCCTGAATGAGCAATACAAAACTAAACCAGACCTTAATGAAACCAACATCATGTTACAAGGCTCTATCTGTGTGTCCCTACTGAAGATAAAACTTCTGTTTTCTGTCTTCTTCTTCTGTCGTGTCTATGTCCCCATCAATCCTCTCTTAACGCTAAGGTCTAAAAGACGCTAGAGTCGGCTGCTCTCCTTTTGTTTGGATTCGTAAGCGTGGCAAAAGAGAAGGGCTGTGTTTGCAAGAAGTACAGCCTCGGCTTTGTCTTTCAGTTTCTGCTCCGGCAGAGGGAGAGATGCAAACTTTGACAGGGCGGACTCTGTTGTTCTTAGCGCCTTCAACAGGAGTCTTGGCTCTTTCGATCCTGTGTTTAAAGGTGGCGCTGCTTTTGAGAATTTGCAGTTCGCACAATGTCAATAACGTTAATCGTCAATTAGAGGGAGAAGAGTGTGGAGTTGGTAAACAAATGCCACTGGGTTGGGTGGTGTGGCAGACCGACCACAACCCTCCTTTCTAGTCGCCCTTCTCTCGGTGAGTGTGTGAAGCGTGCATGAGAGGGTGCAGTGTTTGTGCACGTGTTTGTGCAGGTGTTTGTGTATGTGTTTGTGTATGTGTGTGAACGTGTATAAGTGGATGTTTGTGAGCACCCACTGACGATGGGTTCAGTGTGTATTTGTGTATTTGGTGTGTGTAATTATTTTCAGGCACGTCGGTGTGTGTGTGAAAGAGGGAGAGTGGGGATTGTTGACACATATTGGACGAATCGATCTTTCAGCCACGTCGGCTGCGTTTACACCGCCAACTGAAATGACCCAATTCTGATGTTTTGCCCTCATGTGACGGAGATCGGATACACTATGTATTCTGAACGTCGAAACAGGAAAAAACCACGTGGGCCACATTCATTATGCTGAAATAAATGGGATACAAATCAGATATCAGCTCATGCGACTTCCGTCTAAACGCATAGATGGGAATTTGATTGTCGTTGTGATCGAAACGTCATCAACGCGACAACCACGCCTTTTACACGTGGCGACAGGTCAAACCAAACTTCATTTATTTACGCATTGGAAAGTTGCTGACCCACTGCACCTGGTCAAAAGTTCCGACTACACAATCCCACCAATGTTGATCCACTTACCCTTCACGTGCACAGGCTTCAGTCAGGGCGCTCCGCTTTCTCCTTTGTCATAAAATTCAATTTATATGTTGTGTACCTCTAAAGGGTATTCTGAAAACAATAGCTTGAATTATAATTTGTATATAACGGCATGGCAAATGGCGAATGGACTCTGCTCATTGGCTTGATTGAGTGTTTTTTGTTACTATCCGGTGTAAACACAAGAACCACATATGGGTCACATGGAAAGGAGGCGTAAACAGGCAGGCAAAGAAATCGGCTATAAGCAACAAATGGGAACTGGGCAATAAGACCTGCGGCATAAAGGCGGCCTTAGTGCTTGGAGTTTGGTGTTGTTGTGTGTCTCATGCACTGCGTCCTTATGACCAAATAAAATATAAAACGTCACGGCTGTGTCCCCCCCCCCCCCTTTTCAAAAGGCATTGTTGCTGACAGCAAGGATCATAGCTTCTTTCAAAGTCACTAATATGCTGAGTAGATTTCGTAGTATAGTACTTCAATTACCCCTCCAGGACTGATTCCTTTCATCAATATTTGTCAAGTAATGG
Source organism: Zeus faber (assembly GCF_960531495.2). Lineage (NCBI taxonomy): Eukaryota > Metazoa > Chordata > Actinopteri > Zeiformes > Zeidae > Zeus > Zeus faber. The sequence goes on from NC_137193.1 coordinate 30,851,033, forward strand.
TCCTTCTGCTTGAGTACAAGTTGTCAATACTCCTTCCACTCCTGTGTTTATGTGTGTACTGTGTGTTTATGTGAGTGTGTGTGTGTGTGTGTGTGTGTGTGTGTGTGTGTGTGTGTGTGTGTGTGTGTGTGTGTGTGTGTGTGTGTGTGTGTGTGTGTGTGTGTGTGTGTGTGTGTGTGCGTGCGGGCGTGTGTTTGTGTGTGTGTCTGTGTGTGTGTGTGTGTGTTCCTGCATCAAAGTGCATCCTTTCCTTTTCGGTCTCTCCCCTCTCTCTCGGGCCCTAATGAAGTGGGAGAGCAAGTAAAAATAACAATGAACGCTGCACGCAGTCATCTCCCTCCTTCTCTCTCTGAGTGTGTGTGTGTGTGTGTGTATGTGTGTGTGTGTGTGTGTGTTTGTGTGTGTGTGTGTTCAGTCTGGGTGCTGTTCTGTAAATGGCCCTCCATCCACGGGGAACTGCTGTTGACATGCAGCCAGTACTAGAGCACTCTCACACTTTAAGCACATGCTCATTACAACTGGCCACCTGCCCGATTTCCACTCGCATTGGTTTACAGTCGAACACCCGGGGAGTCTGTGATGAATGTGCGCTTTAAATAAATACAATATGAATGCAATGACCAATAACTTAACTAAACTGAAATCACTTCACCTCGCATGTTGTTGAGCGGGAACGTATGAATGAACAGCATAACGTCGCGGAAAAGTAAGGACTGTTTAGACCTCGATCGAGTAATTCCAGTTACTTAAGGGTGCCGTTGAATCTCCACGTGCGGTCCCGTGGTGCATTTTGCCTTTGTCATTTTTGTCGCTGCCTTTCTTTTGGGATGGATTTTGTCGTTGAGTTGTGACAGGCAGTTGACTATCCGCCGGCCGTCTTTTTTGCCAAACCGCCAGCTTTTCAAAGGGGATCACAACTCAGGCCTTGTTAAAATGTTGTCTCCCGTCGTTTTCATCTGTTCACCGCACAACCTCACTGAGTACTCTGCTAGCGAGAAAAGTACCAATCTGCTGCTGGTTCTCAGTGTTCTTCAATGCAGTCCCATGAGGCAAACGCACCATCAAAGGAAAACGTTAAATCTCCATTTTGAAAATGAGATGCTGACCATACAGTGATATCCTGTTCTCCTGATTCATTTTAGTTTAGTTGGTACGCAGGTTTTCTTCTGGGTGCCCCAGGTTCCTCCCACCTTCTAAGAGACATGCTGGTTAGGGTCAATGGACACCGAAATCCCCCTGAGTGGGAATGATGTGTAAATGTGAGTGAATGAGTGTGTGTGTGAGACCCTGTGAGGGTCTTGCGTTTTATTGAGGTGGTCTCCCCTGCCAGATGCCAATTCTCAGCTGCTATGAGCTCAAAAACCCTCTGGGGTGTTCGTATTTCTCCGCCAACTGCGCCATCCTCTTTGGCCACCTCAATCAAACCCTACCACTCATTGCACATTAGCTCACCCTTATTCCCTGTTGTTTGGTGAGAGGACTGAGAATCAGCAGGTTTCCTGATTTCCATATTCCCACAATGGGCCTGATTGTTCCTCACATGTGTCCCGGACTGAAAAGGAAAAAAAAAGGCCTGTTTATTTTCTTCCGCTCAGCAGTGCTCACTGGAAGTAAATCCCTAATAGTTTGTGAAAGAAATGTAACTTGATTTGGCTGAGTGCTTTTTTGCTTATCGCTCAATCCCCGGAGCAGTGTAAATCCAACACACGGAGCACCTCAAAATCAGATTTGACGTGTCAAAACCGATCATGTAAACACCATAAGAGTCTTTTTCACGTTCTCCAGAGAATCACAGTTTGTTCATTTGCATTTGGAATACAGACACCTGCTTGTGCTGCCGAAAAGTGCGGCCTCTGCCCACAGTGGACCAAGGTGCAGGGGTGGTGACGCCTGTGGTCTGTCTGCCGCTCTCCCAGTGTCATTTTGGGGAGCCCTTTCCCAGTCCATTCAGCAAAGAAAGACGGAGCGAGAGATATCAGGATATATATATCAGGGATCCATGATTCTGTGATTGTGACGTTTGTTTTATGGAAAATCGAATTAACCTCAACTAGATTTAGGTTTTAAAAAAAAAATTATAATGATACTCAATTACATCCCAGAAAACTAGAGCCACAATGGATTCCATGACAATTTTGAAAACTCATTTCTAGACAGGAGATCATTTTTGCCGGGGTCATGGAATATCACCAAATTTGAATGCGAAAGCAATTTTGTGGTTCCTTCATTTAAAACATAGATAACGAACTAATTAATTCATTTCAATATGGTCATTTGTAAAACCTACTACCACTTAATAAAAAACATAATTTAGCATAATAGCTCTGTGTGGATAAGACGCAGGCAATCACATTCGTGGATCTTACTTATTGAAGATGATATGGATTCAAGCGTTATACTCATACCCATTTTGTACAATATTTTCACTGTATGTTTTAATATGATATATCATATACAGATATATATGAAATACTGAACGAGCATAATACACAACATATACTCTAGTAATCTGAGTATAATGTAGGAATTCTACATGAAAGGGGCCATTATCAGTTAAGGAAACGGCGATGCTCTATATTCATGTGTCATATACAGTATGTACATGGATATGTGAATCCCATAGATGTTTTTAATGCCCCCCCCGTCTGCCTCCCTCTGCTCCCTATGTTCCATATCTCTCCCTGCTTCTGTCCGCGCTCTGCTTCGCTGCCTGGCCGTCTCTGCTCGGATCTGATGCGAGAGTTTATCACAGCGGTGTCTGCCTGGTCTCCCTGTGAGATCCCCCCCAATTCTCCTCCACCCTGTAGACCCCCCCTCCCCTCCCCTCCCCCCACTCTGCACCCAGTCATAATTAAATATCCCCCTCTTTTCGGCGCACTTTCCCTGCAAGACACACGCACACACACACAAAGAAATCGCTGCAAAACGCACTGCTTTCCTTCCAATCCGTTCCCCGCGATGTGACAAGCGCTCATTTATATCCCGTCCCACACTCAGCGTTATTACTCTATCTCTATTACTCTATCTGTGTTGCAGTTTTTCGCTCTCGGTTCCGCACAGTCCCTCTCTCGCTTCCTTCCTGCCCCTCGAACGCGCTCTCTTGCCCGCTCTCTCTCGCTCTCTCTCTCTCTCTCTCTCTCTCTCTCTCTCTCTCTCTCTCGCTCTCTCATTTGCATAACACTGTTCAGAGGGATGTCTTTCATCTTTTGAATATCAGATTGGAAGGGGAAAATTACATTACCTTTCCTGTCATATTACAAAGAGCTCTATCTCAGAGTTCAGGGAAAGATCATCGACACTGGAGCTTTCAAATGTCAGAGTCGGAGGATTTGGAGCCCCCTTAAAAATAAATGTAATTGGAAAAACAGCTGAGAGTCGCGGGTCACGATAAGCGATTTAGCGCCGTTTAGGGACTGCAATGCAAAACGCCCGCGACGAGCAGCGTCTTGCCCCCCCCCGCATCAAACTTTAACACCCTTTAACACGCGACGCATGGGGGCGCACTAGGTACAGATGCGCTGTTGTACGTTGTTTGCACATTTTTCGCACGCTGCTCACACGTCTTCTGTTGCAGGGCCGCTCCGAAATGCAAGAAGCGTGAGGCCCACCGTGGGCGGGTGGTGAGAGCTGAATCCATCTGAAAAGATTATTGACTGGCTGATGCGCAGTTTCTTATTGGATTCACGTTGAGCCCACCCCTCCTCCACCACTGACGTCTGGTCACGTCCTAACCCCCCTCCCCTCCCCTTTACCCCCCTAAACTCAGACACCCCCCGTTATTTTTGGCAGAATGTGAATTGACATCTTGTTTTGTTTTTTTCCATCGGCAAATCGGGAGATTTATCCGCAGTGAGTAGGACGAAATCACTTCCAACAGGGTCTACAGATAAAAGTTATGTTGATAGAGGTGGTGGTGGTGGTGGTGGGGGTATGCTATGACTGGCTCTGAATATTAAGCTTTGTTGTCCGTGACATCATGTGGAAGCGGAGCCTTTGATAACGTCGACCACTGAGTGCAAGAGGACTCCAACACCCACAGAGCAGAACCCGCATCGAGGGGCTGATCGCTTTAACGGTTTGTTTCAGTCTACGGGAAGTTTAACGGAACAGTCAAAGGCACGGTGCCTGATCTATCGATGTGCTCTGGTTTCAGGCGCTACGGCAATGGAAGTGCACTCTTCAATAACTATCATGTTCTCGCAAAGGACTCTGAAATAGTTGATACCCACAGAGGTGGTAGAGGCTGCCTCATGAGACAAATAGTAAAGATTAGCTGGCACCCCCATCATGCTGGCCCCCACGGGCCTGTTGGTCCACTGAGCTTTTTATGTCGGATTTTGGAAGACTCCCTGAAGGCCACCTCAGACAACATGAATCGTATAGTATGACACGGTGAAGGACAAATGACACAGCATTTGAGACATAGAAAGTCTAGGATGTCAGAATTCCGGTCCGTTCCGAGCATTGTTGCCTCCGCCCCAATTCCCGGCTGTGAGTCAGAAGTCCTGGTCAACCACCCTACCTGGAAGACCAAGACTTTGATCGTCTTGTCGAGAACAAACCATAAAAAATGGGATGGTCTCAGACAGCATTTACCTCAAGTTGCTTTCATATGAGAGTGTTTTCTCTTCCTGCTGGACAGGTATACTGGAATCACCTGGCCACTCACCTCCCTTTGACACCTCCGCCCCCTACGTACAAGTAGGACATTTCAAATGTAATCAACTTCTTCATTGTCTTTTTAAAGACCTCGATGACCTGTTTCAACTATGCCTAAATGCTGATGATAGTGTGTGTGTGTGTGTGTGTGTGTGTGTGTGTGTGCGTGCGTGCGCGTGCGCGCGTGTGTGTGTGTGTGTGTGTGAGTACATGTATTTGCGCCCACACAATTTTCAATATGTGCATATTAAAGGTCACAGACATGGCAAGAAGTAATTGAAGTAATTGAATTAATTCTGCTTGAATTGACATCAGATACTCGGTACAGTCAGCTGTCAATAGGTTGTGACCGTCCTCAATATCTGTGGTTATGCTTGTCGTTTGTCATAACTTACTTATATTGTTGGCCAGTGAATGTTAAGGCTTCTTTTTTCCCTCAACACCAAATGGTTGAATGCCACTCGGCATTCAACCATTTGTTGAATGCTAGACACATGGAATTCGTTCTGGCTGCGGATTCTCAGGATTTCTATACTGTCTTTGTACTGAATAGAATCACGCAGCCTTACACGACTAGTTATACTACAGTGAAATAGGTCTTGAACGGGGTTATTTGCTCACGACGAGCCGCGAAAGGAACCTTTGAAGAGGCGCTCACTTTCTGGTGCTATATGAGGCGAATGCAGCTTTTTTGAAAGAGGGATTCTGGAGTTAAGCACTGTAAAATCCCTTTCTGTTCAGCTTGTGATGGTCTGTGCTTACCATAATGGCCTATTTACTGCCTAAATTGAAATTTTCAGGCGGTTGATCTAGAATCGCCCACCCGTTTTTCCCTAGCAGATTATACAAATCCTTACACATGGTTAGGTGTGAGAAGTTGGGTTTGCCTCTTACAGTAGCTTTCCATTAAAATTTCGATTCTGCCAACGCTGAAACCTGCTTCCTGTGATTCGATCCCCTGTTCCATTCCCTCCATATTTCAGCAGCCGATGCGGTGTCCTCAGGAGGAGATGCTGCTGTCAGCCCGTGTCTTAAACCATAAACCCCACATTCACCTGCAAACATTCTTCCATAGAACGAGCTTCCATATCATGTATCCCAGCGGTTATGAGTAAGACAGCCACGTATATTTGTTTGTGTGTTGTGTGCACGTGTCATGGTATGTGTGTGCAAATTCCAGAGCTGGTGTGCATGTACAACACTCTCTCAAAACAATTGACAGGGAGGAAGAGATTGGAGTCTCTTTGGTCCGTGTCTGTGGTATCGGTAAAAAGATTTATAACCAGAGGAGGGAATTTGTCATAATGGGTTAAATGTTGCAAAAATATGAGACTCGAATGAAGTGGAGGGAGGGAGTGTGCATGAATGGTTGCCAGGCAACAGAATTAGCCAGCGTTCAGCTTTCGTTACAGTCAAAGGAGGAGATTGTCTTCTTCCATGTGTCCCCTAGTGTCACCTGTCAGCATTTATGCACGTACACATGTGTGTGTGTGTGTGTGTGTGTGTGTGTGTGTGTGTGTGTGTGTGTGTGTGTGTGTGTGTGTGTGTGTGTGTGTGTGTGTGTGTGTGTGTGTGTGCATGTAGTGGGTGGTTCGTAATTTAATTTGCCTCAACCACGTCTACCTTTTGTATTCCATACCCTGAGATATATATTAATATGCACCATTGTAGTTTAAGTACAGGTTGAACTGAAAATAACACTGATGTCAAGAATAGCACCATTTCTTCTTTCAACTGGGGAGTATTTGGGACACACACCAGCACAGCCAACACACTTCCCACTGAGAACAGCTTCCTTAGGCCTGCGAGTCTGCTGGACTGCAGAAAGAGATTTGACGCTGCGTGCGAGAGGCGGTGGAGGGGAGAATGGCCCAAAGACTCCGACCACTGCAGGTGGACGGAGCTGTCTTAATGCCTTTACGCCTTCGTAGCGCTGGAGAAGTGTGCTTGTGCTATCTGAGGTGGCTGCTGTGTTCCAATTTGCATCTTTTTTTCTATCCCTGTGAGATGTCTTTAGGTTGAGTTAAAGGCATGGGGGTTGTTTTCAAATCGAAGGAGAACAAGTGTGGTAATGCATGCTACACGGCTGGTAGTGGCAGCGCTTCCACTCTGCAACGGACCATATTTTTTAGTAGTTTGCATTGATTGTGACCACTAGAGTAGGATTTAGCGTGCATTGGAACTAATCGGAGGTGATATTTGTTTCTTTATTAGCCTCTCTGCCTGCTTCAATTATACAAAATTAATAACACAGCTCTGTTGAAGACGAACATGAACACGAAATACTCACTGAGAGGTAATTGGGGCGACTTTCATCTACTACGTGTTCACAGTACGACCATCAAACAGCTTTACCTGAAATGATTTCCTCAGCCCTCGCGTCACGGTGCTGTGACGCATCTGAAAACGCGCGCTTTTGTAATCACGCGCGGCAGCAGCCGGTTAATCCTACCACAGGACAGCCATTTCACCCCCCCCCCCCCCGGGACAAGTAACTACAAAGGCCACGGCAGTCAGAGTGCCAACCTCGCAGCACGTGACAGAAGTTTGCCCTCCGCCGCCACTTGGCATTCGAACGAAACGTGTCGAAATTCACTATTGGCCACATCATCCCCCGACTCAGAGCTCGGAAAGCCTGTTTAATCAGAAAAAATAGAATCTATTAGATGATTTTCAATTAAATCCCGAGGGACTGGGGGGCAGTGACGTGATGTGATGTGATGTGATGTGATGTGACGTGACATGATGTGATGTGACGTATGGATGAAGCACGACCGCGCTTATCTTTTAGCACCGTGTCTCCAGCCTGGCAGCACAGTCAGCTGCTGTTGCCGCCTCATTGCTCCTACACTCGGCATTCCATCATTTGTGATTATTATTCAGTTGTTTTTTGTATTTATTTTGTGCCAGTTGGCCAATAGAGAGAGAGAGAGAGAGAGAGTGTGAGAGAAAGGTATATAATTGCGCTCTTCCACCCCGTCTTTCACCGAGCCACCGCAGTGGCATAGAAGGGTCAAAACAAACGGTCCCTTCAATTACGCCGCAATTACGGCCCGGCGAATGCCGAAGATGAAGTGGACATAAATATCTCACCGCGAGCCATGATGTAGAGCTGCGTGTGGGCCAATTTCGCACTCTTCTAAGCCCCCCCTCTCCCCACCTTCCCAAATGCACTGACATGGCAATGACTCACAGGGAAGTGTGGAAGCCCCCTGACACGGGCCGTCATTATTCCCCACAATGTTTCCGGTGATCCTATTCTTTCTCTCCTTCCTGTTTTCTATCTGCTTTCATTTTAGTTTTGTTTTTTTTACGTTGTTGTTATCTTTCTCAGTTCCTTCATTTGAATATATATTTGTTTGTTTGTTTGTTTTTTTCCCCTCCCACAGGTAGAAGGATGGCACTGTCATTTCTTCTCCTTATCGTCTTGGCGTTCCCCTCGCTCACCGCTGTGCACAATACGTCCGCCGGTAATGACCGCACTCACTCTTTAAGTATTTATGTTGGCACGCAGAACGTCTTCCAATCCGAGCGGGGGCAAGTGGGTGTTCTTTTTGCGGGATTTGTTTTTGTTCTGTTATTGTTGATTTGAAGACGTGAAGACACAGTCACGTGAATAGTTTCTCGGCAAATGTCTGGTTGTGTAAAACAGTACATTAAAGGCTACTTCACACTGAATCGCCAAGAACAAACCAGAAGTCCATTCATTTGTATGGAGCGTCAGATTCTGCATGCGAAAAGCTGTGACGGAACTGGGCTTTAAACTCAATTAATTTGTCACATATTGAATGTCACCATTTTTGCTTCTATTAATAAATGGGTTTTTTTTGTATATAAGTGAATTGTGCATATATTTTTTTTGCACTTCACAAACACTACATAAAAGGAGCTTTAAACGTTTATTCATGAAACATGCTAAATGTCCGGATGATCAAACTGCTGTCTGTACTGGAAAAACATATTTTACTGACATATTTTGTGATGTGAAACTCAGACGCAGTTCATCCGGCGGCCACCAGGGGCAGGATCTGACTGTCCGGATGTGGACACGGATTTGGTGTGAAGTAGGCTTAACCAGGACCAAGTGAAATTCCTTCTACATGAAAATTTACTCTACCTAATAATAGAGATTCTGGAAAAAAAGAAAACCAGGTTGCTTTCTTTTACAATAGATGCTACTTTCCTCGTGGCATTTATTTAGGACGGCTGCCAATTTGTGATATTAAGGCATCCATTGTGCCAGTGCATGATCAGATAACAATGGCCACCGGGGCCGGCTTTAAACGTAGCTATTTGTTATTCCATGTTTGTGTTGCTGGCCTTTTTTCATCTCTCCCATCAGTTTGCTCTTGGGCATGAAATTGCCGCCACAGATCTGGAGACCAGCGCCACTTCCCACTCTTAACAACCAGGCTCGGCTGGCAAGCGCAGTGCCATGTTTAAAAATTAATCTGCAACCAATGGGAGGAGAAAAGGGAAAGCTAATGGATATTTGCTCAAAACACAAAGTGTCTATTATCGTGCTTTTACATCCCCACCCCGTGGTGTGATGGTAATGCCCGGAGACAGATGTCGAATCCCTGTAATGCAGACGTAAACCTGCCACCAGATTAGTGAGCTGTCACCACCCCCCAACCTAGTAGACACCCTCCCATCCACCCCCACCCAGCCGTTTGTGCCGCTCCTGTGGTAATTTGCTATTAGAGTCACGTCCCCTTGGTCTTTTTGTGCCCTCTGGTGAGAAATGTGGCTGATCCCCAGCAATTAGGGGACTATGCTATCGGCCGAACTGGTATAATGGAAATCTCCAGATGTGATGTCCTCCGGTATGGAGGGGCGGGGGCGGGGGGGGGGGGGGGGGCTGAAAAGAGTGAGAAAAAAAATTGTAAATGATAAAATGATGATCCGGTGTACTCCAGCTGCCCAGGCAGACCCGGGAAGTATTCCGCTTCAATGGAAATAGGGCTTTGTGGAAAACTAGCACTGAAATAAGAGTCCTCTTAACAGCCGCTGTCCTCTTAAGCGCTCAAAATGGAATGGGGTCTGGAGACTGATTCCACTGCTGTGTAATGCATGGTTTTGAATTTGAATCTTAGAGTTGTGAGGCATCTAGGCTATTGGGGCGATTCTCTATTCCAATAAGGCAGGGTGGCCCAAAGCCTACTGAAAACCTGCCCTTTACCGAAAGCCTGCAAATGCTTTGAACTTCTATCTGCTTATTCTATGATGTAGGGATGTAGTGATGACTAATCTCCTAACTTGGTGAAGTGAGCACTATACAGCACCCTTGTGTTTATAAAATTCATTTAGGCTGTCAATTCAATTTCACTCCCTAATTTACTAGAGAATGAGGTGAGGTCGGCCTATGCACAGCAGTAGAGCCAAATACCACCACTCAAAAGAGACCAAAAACTAAACCTTTTGTCGGCTTTTCAAAGTAGATAGTAGAAGATTTGGTGAGAAATCACAAAGCTGGCCGCTCTGAAAATACTAAGTCGAATGATGTCTTGATTCATTTGCTTAACTTCCCCCCATGGTGTGCGTTGGTCATTTCCCTGCCAGTGTCGAGCTGATCTGAAAATATTAAACCCGTTGTTCGCCATGATTTGCACACTTACAACCGTCGCCTCTTCCTCATTGAGCTCTGCCGGCTGCGAGGACTGTTTTTAAGGGGTGTTGGGGGGGTTAAAACGCTGACGTCTAGTCCAGAGACCAATCAGAGAAAACACACCTGGGATCTCCATCTAGAGGCCTACAGCGGGCACTGTCAGTCGTAAGGAGGGCTGTCCTCCAGCCACCTGGAGTTTCTCCCAGCACCCAAAGAGCAGTGAAAGAGGGCTGGGGCTTTCCTTTTTTTTATGCCTAATCAGTTATCTGATGGTTTGTATCCCTTTCCAGGATGTGCCATCATACGCCCTCCTCGAGATGGAGGGATAAGGTACAGGGGTCTGACTCAAGAACAGGTAAGATCTGCCATACTTTGATTAGATGTTGTCCTATGGGGCATTTGATAGACAGACAGACTCTTTATTCATCGCCGGAGGGAAATTGCAGTGCCAATCAAGCGATGGAATAAAAAATATTAAATAAAATGGCAATACATGTACTGTATATGGAAAAATGTGGTAATATACAATAAACCTTACAATTAATTATACCCAATAAAATGTGACAATATACACTAAACCTAATGATAAACAACAAAATATCACCTAGGTATAATAAAAATAACAGGAAAAACTATAATAAATAAATAAACCTTAAAAATGTGGTCATATGCAATAAGTAGTGAAATAAAGCTAGCAGTGATCCAGAGAACTGAACTGAACCCAAGGTGAGGGGGGAAAGGCAATGTATAATAAACCTAATGACAAAACATTACATTTAAGCCAAAGGACAATAGAAAAGAAACCTAACATGTAAACAGAAAACAGAATGGCAATAAACCTCAAAAAGCAAAAATAAGAAACATACACCTCTGTATCAACACATTCACATTCTGGAAGTTGTGCAAATGTTTTTTGAAAAGCTGTTGCTTAACTGTACATCCACTAATTGCATCAGGGTGCCATCAGATAGGTTGTATGACATGATACAGTAATGCAAATGTCGAGTGATTTAACCTCCTATTTAATCGGAGAACTGAGATTAGAGCCGCTCAAATTACGCAGTGCCTCACGTGTTATTGTGGATTTACTGTATACATTCTTCACCCGTCTGCGTGAAGAATGACCTCACTGAATAACCCGACCTCACTTCATTACGAGAGAAAAAAACCTGATTGTATTCTTTCCAACATCGCTTCCCTCGCCCGTCCGTGTGTGGTGCGCAGATCCGCAGTGTACAGGTGCTGCCGGTGGACTACGAGATTGAGTACATCTGCAGAGGAAACAGGGTGATCGTGGGGCCCAAGGTCAGGAAGTGTCTGCCCAACGGCACTTGGACGGATCTGAGCCAGCGCAGCAGATGCTGTGAGTGCACCGCCACACGCCCCGACTCTCATAAATCATTAGATGGCACATACACCCGCGACTGGCAACTGTCAAGCTGTTTTGTTTTATTTTTCCTGGTTCCTAGTTGCTTCACAGCGGTGGTGGTAAGTTGCCATGGTTAGATGGGAAACGTGGGCCTGTTCCCACCACATTCAAGAATGCTCTGAAATAGATCTCACAGTGACAAATGACATTTCAAATGTACACTTGCGAAATCAGGTCTCTCCCAATAACAATACTCCAACAACTCGTCCTTCAAGTTAACGTCCCTGCAAATACTGCTCCTCCAGTGCTGAGTTGGTGTGAAAGAGGCCAATTTGTTTGAAAAAGCACAGTGCACTGAAGGCGGGAGGACCCGAATCTTAGCAAACGCTTACATGCAGGCCAGCTCTTAACCAATTGGTTTCAGAATGGAGGTAATACCAGAAAACCGCTTGACCACGGGGTGCTGTGTGCCCCTAGCGACAGTTAGCGATACTACAGATACTACTACAGGTACGACAGGAAATGGAAATAATAGTCCTGAACTATCAAGTGCCTGATCTGTTATGTTGGTGTTAAGGTTTTTTTGTTCAGAGGTTTTATTTGGATACGTGTCTTGAATAAAAATTCTGTAGTATTTAGGCCAACTTTTATATGTACAGACCTGCCAATCTCGGGAAAATATTTTGAGTACCACCACAGGGAGTAACAGGGAGTCTCAGTGGTGTTTAGGCTACTTGAGCTTTAGGTTACTTGGGCTACGGTATTCATACCGTAGCCATATGCGAGCTACTACAGCTAACTATATACAGTATAAACATTCATATCATTAGGATATACCCTTTGAAATGCATCATCTCCTCAAGTTACGAACATGTTCACCAACTAGAGATGCACCGACTGTAATTTTCTTGGCTGATTCCTATTTCTGTTTCTTTTTTTAAGTCTGACCTGCAGATTCCGATTTCCCATCTGCTGTGGGTCGATGACAAATACATCATGTGATCTGATCACAAATCATGTGATTGGACAGCTGCACATATGGACTACACTGCAATTAATTAAGGTTACCACAATAGTGAGTTTTCTGATTTTGACACTGTTTATTATTGTTCATTATTCGCTATGAAACAATAATAGAACATGAAACTGTCACTGAGTTTCAATAAAATAGAATATAGAATGGGACTGTCACCAAGTTTCAGCATAATTCAACCTCTAACTCCCACTGAGTTTTAGTCGAACACAACATATAACTAACATGGAAATGTCCAGTTCAAACTTCAAATCAAAGACTCTTTCACTTTAAGTGCAAATATACATTTATATTATATTTATATGGTACTTTGAAAATAAATTGCAATGATTACAAAAAAAACAAATAAAATGAATGGTCGACACTTTTCCCTCGTTCACTGGAAGCCCTCCTTCCCTCACCGTGCATTAAACCAACTGAATCAAATCGAACGACTCGTTTTACTGAATGACTCGTCAAGAACCATTAAAAAAAGAGTCAAAACTTTCATCATGAGCAGAGCTCATGCTCTAGGAGCAACCAGAGCAGATGCTCTGCTGTAGTGACAGCGATAGATACGCAAAATGCTCAATTTTGGAATATTGTCAGGCGATAGATGAGTATTTTATCCAATCTTCCAATCCAATCCAATCCAACAGCCATCCAACAGACATTTTCTTTCGCTCTCTTTTGAGTGTCAACTAAGTTTCATTAAGTGGTATCGGGTTTGAGCATCTTCACGAGTACAGTACATGAGCACAGTATTGGGCTGTAACTTTGACCGACACAGAATTTGAAAATATATCTGACACTGATCGGCCGGTGAAAACCGACCAACTCCGGTCACCGGCCGATCGATCGGTGCATTTCACGTTTTATATGTTAGCATTACGATCTCATTTTTGTGCTTTATTATAACTATATATCTCCCACTTCCCATTTTACCTCACAATACAACGTTACACCTCGGTGGATAATAAAGTACCGCTGCGCTCAGTGCTGCAAATCATTAGATGTTGAGTGAGAGGGAAGGGTCACAGAACCACAGATCGCAGCATCTGGTACAATCCGAGGGAATTTGGTTTAAATACCCACTAAACGTACGCCAAAGTTTTGCATTGACTGATTGCCATCATTAAATTACATATAATTACATTTTTATGCGTAGTTCAGCTGGCATTTCGTACCTGCGTATTTTGACTTAAGAATTACGTAGTTGGTACACAATATGCGTACAGTTGGCAGGTCTGTATGTAATACTCTTTACATGCTCAAATGATGTATATATGGTCTTTTCCCATATATATTTGGCCCTATCCTATAGCGGAGGAAAGAAGCAAGATCTTCACTTCGGTTTAGCAAGGAGGTGAGTGTGGTTTCCCCCACTTCCACAAACAGCTGTCCTGCAGCCTGCACAAATAGCTCAGGTTAAAAAAGTAAAAAGTCCTCGCAGTACTTCGAGTCCAGCGCCTGGATTTGCTACCCAGGGGTCCAACTAAATGAGTAAAATCAGCTGGTACAGTGGAATGGGCGGCACGGAAAACATGGCAGGACTTTAACTTTATGAACCTGGAGTCACCCGCCTGAAGCATAAATACATTGAAACCCTTGACAGATGTTTGTCACGTCCCTTGTTCGATAATATTTACTCCCTCGATGCATCCTGCACCACTTGGTCATACACACATGCACGTGCAGTGTAACCACCTTGCTCACCTACTAATCTAATATCCCTGATCCCTGTCTGTCTGCCTGTCTGTCTGTCACAAATGTAACACCCCGGCACCGTAGTAGTGGAGAGAGTACCCCCTGGTGTCAGCATGGCGGGATCGCAACCAGTCTTTCACAGGGACCTCTCCATTTCCTCACCTCTTTACCTTGAACAAAATAAGGCCTTAACCTATGTTTCTTTCTCATTCTCATTGAAGGTTTTGCTGACGAAGACTTGATTCGACGACCAATGACAAATCCACTTATTGTGAGTCCTGACACCAAATGACATAACGTGATTTAAGCCTTTTCTCTGTGGCTGTGTCCCTATGCCCAGTGTTGCTGTGTCCCCGGGTGTGGACGTCGCTGGAGAATGGCCGTGTGTCCGAGTGGCCCCCGGGCCCTCCGGTGGAGGGCACTGTGCTTCACTACATTTGCCTGCCCGGTTTCATCCTTATGGGAAAAAACTCCTCTCACTGCAATAAAATGGGGAAATGGGACACCCCGAAACCTGTCTGTCACTGTGAGTGTTAAAATCAAAGGAGGAGGAGGAATCCATGTTGTGGAATGAATGTTGTGTGTAAGTGCCATTTGTTATGAGCAGCATTGACTCAACACAGCATCCTTTCTCTCTATTTTTGCTTTTTCATAGATGATCGTCACTACACAGGTACGATTTTATTCTGAATATGGCCTGTTGTGGCATAAGTGTGTATTGTTGTTTCATGGGTTTTCATGGTCTTGTGATTGCATGGTCTGACCTTATTTATGTATCATATCATATCATGTCATATCATATCATATCATATCATATCATATCATACACCCCTAATGAGCACCTGCCATGGCTGCGTTACATGGTAGACCTGCTTTGGGTATGACATCAGAAGCACATTCTGAATAACCAGAGACAGTGTTACGATCGAGAAGACAGCGCCCTCTATCGGTTTTAACGGGGTAAAAACAACCGTGTTAAGGCCTCAGCAACATATCCACTCGATGCATCTTTGTATTTAAATCATCCAAAATCCACCAATCAGACTTTCAGGCTTGACTTGAATGTGATTCTTTCATGGAGTTCTGTTTGTCACATGCGTAGAAGCATTTCTAAGTTGAAGTTTCCAAATTCCATTCAAACTGCAATGATTTGTTTTTCGCCATCCAGGTTTACCCCTTTGCCCTCAGATGGTCACTTTTTTTTCTTGAAATGATGCCTTCTTCTGATCGATTGATTTGCTTTGTTTTTTTCTTGGTCACTTGAGGCGGTGGGTGACATTTTTCCATAATTGTAGAGAGGAGCCAATGCATAACGCAAATACATTGAATGGTAGTTTCTTAAAGAGGACCTGTTATTTTTTTCCTTATTTTCTTGGGAACTTGTTATGGTTGTTAGAATGTGTTGCACGGTGGGCGGTTCCAAATTTCGCAAGAAAGGGGGAGAGAGAAGTGTTGTGCACAGTTCTACGAGCATGTCATGGCCTGGACAATGAGCTGGGAGGAACAATAACCCCCAGTGAGTTATAACCACCGTGTGTCTTCGTCTGCCGATCGGAACGCCACACTGGTGTCAGAAGAAAAAAAAAAGGAGTGGAACGCCTCTGAGTTTTTGTATCAAGTGCTAATCATTAATAACTGCGAACCATGCTGCTGGACCGCGTGCATGCAGAGAGAGAACGGCAAATATTTTCCGAAGGCTTGCCCAAAGTTAAGAAGGGGGAGGAAACAGGGGGCTACGGGGAGAGCGGAGCATATGGCGGCAACCATTACAGACATTGGCAAATTACATTGAGGGAATCGCCTGTCGGGCGTACGCACACATGCCGCCCGACATACAAGGGGAGCTCGCCAGGGACCAATTCCTCCAAGCACTCTCTCCCGTCGACCTATGCACCCAGACCCAGTTGGCCCACCCAAAATCCCTGCAGGAGGCCCTGGAGGTGGCCATAGAGGGGGAGCTGGTCTGGTCCGGTATCACCGTGGGCAGACTAGAATATAGTTGCCAGAGAGCTTTGGGTGGTCCCAATAAAACCTGATTGGGCAAATTGATTTAACTTGTTTCAGCTACTAGCTACTAGAGTCGGCTGGGGATGTGGTCAGCCTGGCCATCTCCTCAGACAATGCCCGAAGTCCACCGGCCCACAGGGATGCGGCCTGGGGTCTGCCTAGAAGGGATAACACAGCCCCCCGACACTGTGTCCCAAGTTGTGCTACTCCGCCAGAGAGACCACTTCCACAAGGAAGAGAGACAGTCCACACACTACCCAGAAGCAAGAAGCAGGGACCTACGGCAGCAGGTAGTTGTAGTGGTTGCTACCTGTGTGGGAGACTGCTGGTATGTTCCTGTCTGAGTGGAGGGAGTGCACAGCTCAGCACTGGCAGACTCAGGGTCTACAGCAACACTTCTGAGGCCTCTGAGGCCTGCCATCCTGAAAAACTGGTGTTCATCCATGGTTTGGAGGGGCCTGTTGTCAATCACAGTGGGAGAGAAGACTGTGTGCCATCAAGTGTTGGTTGCGACTGTATCCTTGGATCGGATATTTTGAGGGAGTAAGGTTGTGTCTGGGACTTTGGAAAGGGGATCATGCAGTTCCCTGACGGCTGTACAATCCGCATAACCCCCATGTCGATTTACCACACCCCATCCACAACCCTTACCGCAGTGACATCAGTCGTCGATGAACCACCGGTCGCCGCGAGCTCGCACATGGTCAACAGGGTAGAGCCTGCCCCCGCTCCCACCCGCCACAAACTGGCACCCCCTCTTGTCATGTGTCCCCCTGAGAACCTACAGTCAGCTCGGCACACGATCAGACCCCCTAAAGTGAGGGAGGAAGACAGACTGGCTACTATTAGAGAGCTATGTTGAAGGAACTGTGAGGGCCTTAGTTCAGAGGAACAGAACCAGCTGTGGGAGGGGTTGTCTGATTTCAAAGACATTTTTGACCTGAGTGAAGACGACGTGGGTCAGACACACCTCACACATCACAACATCAACACAGGGGATGCAAGGCCCATAAGGATGGGGGCCTGTCACGTTCCGCTGGCTCATCAGGAGGCAGCAGATCTAACCCTGTTGGAGATGCAACAGGCAGGCATAATTGAACCCTCTGCAAGCCTCTGGGCTGCCCCAGCAGTGACGGTCCCAAAGCAAACACCAAGGAGATAGAGGTTCTGTGTGGATTTCAGGCCACTTAATGGGGTAACCAAGAAGTACCCCCTGTCTTTCAGCTCTGGACCTAAGAAGCAGCTAATGGCAGGTGCCCCTCTCCCCTGAGGCCAGGCCCAAAACAGCATTCACCACCAATAAGGGCCTGTGGCAGTTTCCCTTTTGGCCTCTGCAATGCCCTCGCCACTTTTGAGAGGCTCATGGACAAGGTGCTGGGTGGCGTCTCTTGCCAGGAGGAGTCGTATACCTGGACGTCATCCTGGTCCATGGAGGGTCTCTCCGAGCAGCTCTGGATTCCCTAAGGTGCATCTTGGGGAGAGTGGCAGCTGCTTGGCTGAAGCTTCACCCACAAAATTGCCACTTCATGGAGAGAGTGATCACGTTCCTGGGTCACCAGCTCGGAGAAGAGGGAATCAGCACAGTTGAGGACAAGGTCGGGGGAGTGAAAGACTGGCCCACTCCCCATGGAGTGGGCCAGTCACACGGCAGCTTAAGAGCTTCCTGAGACTAGCCTCATACTATAGTAGGTTTGTGAGGGGATTCTTCTGTGTGGCTGTTCCACTCTTCCACCTATTTCAAAAGGGCAGAGAGTTTGCATGGACAGAGGAGTGTCAGGCTGCTTTCGATGCATTGCAAAGGGCCCTGGTGGAGGCCCTAGTTCTCTCCCCCCTTGACCCTGCCTTACCCTTTATCCTGGACACAGATGCCAGGACCATGGGCACGAGGGCTGTGCTGACGTAGGGCCTGGCGGGGAGGAGAGAGTAGTGGCGTACCATATCAGGCCATTCTCTAAAGCATAACACCGCTACTGTGTCACAAGAGGGGTGGCTGCTTGCAGAAGTCCGGGCCATCCACCACTTCAAATATTACCTGGGGGCCCTGCCGCTCACTGAGAGGACCAATCACTCGGCACTCCAGTGGCTAATGTCGTTCAGAGAACCAGAGGGACAGGTCGCACAGTGGCTGGAAGCGCTGCAGCCATACAACTTCAGGGTGGTAGACAGGGCCGGGACACATCATGGAAATGCAGAGGCCCTCTCCTGCCGCCCCTGCACGGAACAGGACTGTTGCTACTGTGAGAAACTGGAAGTTCGAGAGAGGGAACTCTGTATGAAGGAGGAGAGATGCACTGTAGGGGGTCTGTCCAAACTGGCAACTGGTCATTTGCTCCAGGCGGTTGATGCAGCAGAGTGGAGGCTGTAGCAGGGAGAGGACAATGGACCTTAAGCCTGTGTTGTGTTTGTTGAAGGAGCAGCAGAAACCTGCATTGGACGAGTTTGCGGCTACCTCACAAACCACCAAATAGCTGTGGTCCATGTTCGAGACTCAAGATGGTGTATTGCAGAGGGGGTGGAAAGAGCCAGCTACAGGGGAAATAAGGTGGCAAGTGGTAGTACCCACAGCCAAAAGGTAACAGTACGCCAGTCCGTACACATGCCCCGAGGGACAGGTAATTTCGGGACAGGTCATTGCAGCAGGGATTTTATTGGGGGCAACACAAAAGGGAAGTGATGGATTTTTGCTGCCGCTGGGACAGCTGCGCCGCTCGGAAGGGCCCCTCGGACCGATCACATACCCACCTGCAACAGTTCCTGGTGGGGGGCCCAATGGAGAAGGTGGGGATTGATGTTTTGGGCCCATTTCCCCGTACTAAAAAAGGGCAACAGGTACATCCTAGCATTTTATGGCCCCGACAATTGCCTGGAAGGAACAATAAACCCCAGTGAGTTATAAGCACCGTGTGTCTTCTTCTGCTGATCGTTCCAATTTAATGTTACAATGTTGGATGTTCATATTTGACGTGGCCGAAGTGTCAAATAATGAGGTAAACGAATGACAAAGTAATCACTGTGAACAAAACGCTCAGGCTTCCAACTGCTCTGAATGCTCGGTTTGCAAATGTTTTTTCTACTCTCTACAAGCCGACATGAGCTCCTCACAGATCTCTATTTTTTTATTGTAGATTTATTTATTTATTTATATATATATATTTTTTTTTTTCCGCCATTTACATTAAACAAAAATTCCCCACATCCGAGAGTCCTGATGTGTTCCGGTGCGGTTTTAAATCAGGGCTTGTTGATCTAATATGAGTCATCTCAAATGACTCATATTAGATCTCTCACCTCAAATTTGTTCAGAAACAGATTTTGGTGGACTGATAAGGTGAAATCAGTAAAAGATACGATGAAAGTAACGAAAGCCAGACGCCATGCTCAAACGCCATTGGCTCACAGAACCTAGAACTTGTGCTCAAACCTCATTGGCTCACGGAACCGGGGGCCTCGGGAGGGTGGCTGCTCCCATTTAAACAGCCGTTTGAGAACAGGAGGGTTATAGGGGCACATTAGACTGGCTCGAATGCATAATCTAAGTGGTATTTTCAGCAACAAACTTCAAAGACATGTTTTGGGGACCTCAGAGATCTATATTAATGTGTGTAAAAAGGAGCATAATGGGTCTTCTTTAAAATGTTTTTTCTGCAAAATAATCTCACGGATTACCACTTTAATATCTCAATCTACCGATATAGGGTCTTAAATCTAATGTAATACATTGGATTCGTGTTTGTAAATATAGTTTTGAATTACTTGTCATGTGAATTCTGACTCACTTTCACAAACCTCCCTACAGGAGGATGAGGGCAGGATGACCATTCAACAAATTTGTGATTTAGAGTTCATACCCTGGTTATACAACATGTGGTATAATTACAGTCTTAATATTAAAATAACAATCACAAATGTCTAGCAACTGATGAAAATGGCAGTCGAGCGGTGTGGATTTGAACGGTAGGGGGCAGTATCAGCACATTCCTGATCTGATGTTCCTCCACCAGAGGCCATTCAACCAGAGGGCTTGTTTTTTATTGAATTCCAATGGCACAAAATGTAATTGAACCAAAAACTATAAACTTTAGAATTATATTTGGAACATTTCGTAGATAAATCAAATTGATCAGTCCAAACTGTTTATTTAAACTCACATAAACATTAATAATAATAATAACAATAAATTCGTATTATTATTATTATTATTATTATTATTATTATTAATAATAATAATAATAATAATAATAATAATAATAATAATAATAATAATAATAATAATAATCATTTATTTCGTTAGTTAGTTACTTCGTAGTTACTTTATTTATTTTAATTTTTGAGTATTCTTGTAATATAAAATGTTTATTACAAGTATTACAGTTAAAACACTAGGGGGCAGTTTGACGTTTCAAAGTAGCAGTCAGCCCTGTGCAGTTTTTTAGATTAAAATATATTGCAGAGAAAAAGCAGTAAAGTGCCCTCTCTCTTTGCTCATACCACACCATTGGGATGATCCAACTGTGTTTGCTAAATTGATAAATGGTTCTGTCAGCACCGCAATCTGCCCAGAGCTCTGCACACAGCTAATGGTTAAGGCGGGAGAAGGAGAGAGAGAGAGAGGCCGACAAACATCGAGATAGCCTCGCAAATTGGAGCGAAGGAGAGAAAATAAAAAGGGCCCAAAAATAACAAGGAAGGAAGAGTTGGCGAAACAGAGCCGCAATGCCCCCCGGGTGAAATGCGCAGGAAAATAAGATGGAAGGAAGAGGAGGAAGGCAGAAAGATTGGAAGGGATACTGGGATTAGAGAGGGAGAGAGAGAGAGCAGGAGATTTATCTATCTGTCACGTTAGCGAGTGACGCGCTGTGGCTATTGGAACCAAGCAGGAAAATGGACTCTTTTTTTCTTACTTTTTAAAAAACTTTCATTACATTCCCTCCACTGCTACCCCCACCTGCGCCCTGTCGGCCGCTGGGCTGACTAGCCCGGCCTGGCTGGCTCTTTGGAGCAGGAACACCATGTCTCCTTGTGAACTCCCCACACCATTTATTTTCCCCGTCGCAGGCCAGAGCTTAAAAGAAACATGACTTGAAATGAAGAAAAAGGGGAAGTTGTGCAAATAGGGCAGCGACACTTTAACCCACTCTTTGGCTTTCGGTGGGTGGACAAAAATAGAACTTGACTTTAGAGAGCTGCACCGCGACATGTATGAGTGGAAATTGGTAGGTGGTCACACTGTGGCTTCCATCCCTACGTGCACACAAAAACCCATGCTTGCACTTGTGCACTGCTACTCCATGCGTAAGTGATCAAAAGGTTGCCAATACGAGACAAACAGACTTCAATTATTTCTTAAGTGCATTTCAATTCATTTTCGAGTACCTTTTGGACAATGGGTTAGAGGTATATGAGGTTCTTATAAAACACTGTAGGGAGATCCAGCTCTTAACACACATGAATTATGAATTACACAAAGCTCCCGAGACACTGTGCCGGGTTTGATTAAAGAACACACCCAGCAGTGAAATAAGACGGCGCTGGCCTGAGGACACCTGCACGTTCATAAATAAGAATAAGGGTTCCCAAATCTGAAATAGGGTTTAATCTAGTCCAGGTTTGACAACTATAAGTACTATGGTTTTTGAGCTAGACCTGCTCTGAAGTGGC
Organism: Zeus faber; assembly: GCF_960531495.2. Taxonomy (NCBI): domain Eukaryota; kingdom Metazoa; phylum Chordata; class Actinopteri; order Zeiformes; family Zeidae; genus Zeus; species Zeus faber. Next base: position 30,873,053 of record NC_137193.1, read on the forward strand.
CTGTGTGTAGAAAATACAGTTAAATCCACCTTTTCCAAATCCAAGTTTTCACAAATTTGAAAGAGGGTTTTAAATGCTGTTTATTATCGATACCATAACACAAACCATGTACCCGTTATGTCAGTCAGAGACACAGAATTGTCAGGAATTAGTACTTTCAATACGACTTTTGAAGAACTATTCTCCGCGATTCAACATCAGGGTGGTATCATGTGGAAGCTCTGTGTCTGCTCTTCTCTGCCATTGAATGGACACTGTTACGTATCTCGTAGGTAGCAATATGGTAAATCCCCTTGCCCTGAGGTGTGTATATGCTGTCTACCTGCGTACACCCACCCTACACCACTGAGTGGAATATCATGTCACCTCCCCGTTGGAATGATTTGTTTGCTATTCTTAATATTTTTTCCTGTTGTGGTCATGGTAATGGTAATATAATTACTGTGACGAAACCAAAAAAGAGAAAAAAAAACCTGCCCCACTGAACTTAGTTGCACTCTGCATTGTGCCTTAATGACATTGCCTTATCCGGTGGAATTTTGCAATAATACATAGCACTTCCTTTTTTGAAATTGCCCTGTTGTTTACATCACATCAAAATAACATTGAAATAGATGCAAGGAAAAGGTGTCTAAGCCTTTGAGGGGAAAGTTGTTTTTGTGGGTGCCTTAATGTCGCCCATACAGATCCTATTTTGCACAGAAGTACAGTCTGTCTCATTTAACAGCCGGCTGATCCACAATGTAAGAAACCGATGTCAGAAGGAGACTGCTTCTCTCCTTTGACTAATTCAGCCCCTCCGAAGGTTAGGATCAGCCGAGCGGAACACAATGGTGTCTCACGGTGCTATTGTGGGCCCCCCTCCCACCGACCTTTCGACCGCCGAAGGTCCTACTGACGTTCTTAAGTTTAGTGCAACCTAAATTCTGCAGATATTGGAGAAACACGCCCCCTCCCCCCCACCCCCAGTCGGTTTCATACCACGGCGCTGACTCGTCATTGTCATTGTTCCTCAATTGCACCCGACTAGGCTCTAGGCTCAGAAAACAGCCTGCGTCAAGAGCCAAACATTGCGTCGCATTATCTTTGGCCCTGACGTTTTATCACTCCAAGACCTGCAGTAAGAGACTCCATTGGTCGCACTTGGAGATACCGAAAGACAGTATAACGTATTGGAAGGTTTTGCTGTCTGCAGCAGATAGTGGTTGTTATTTTTATTTTTGTTGTTGCCATTCTGTATTGTGTTCAATTGGAGGCGAAATTAATCCAGGATTTAATGGTGATTTCACTCGGTGGCTTGGAACACCGGTTGCAGCCGGCAGCTAGCAGCAGGCATTAGGAGCTTTTAATTATGACAGACCTTCCAGCCAGCGACCGTCGCAGCGAGGGCGAGCCTCCTACCTGTGGAAAACCCAGCGGGGGAAAGGTCGGCGGCACGGAAACCTCCTGGTATCTCAAACCTGTTTTCTGTGGAGAGGGCGGTCTGTCAGGACAGTTCGCCCGCGTCCGCTCTATTAATGTCGCGCTCAGTCCCGCCCAGGCTGACGCCAATAATCTCAAGGGTCTCTATCGTAAAGGAGGGACACTCCACGCGACAGTAAACCCCGAATCTGTCGACATACGCGGGCCCCATTAGCAGTCACGTTGCATCATGCTAATGTGACCATCCATCTGGCAGAAAATTTGACTTAGGTAGTATGAAATTAAACGTCTTGAGAAAATTGCCTACAGAACTTAATAAGGATGCATTCGCAATTTTTTTCATTTGTCTTTTTCTAAGGCTCCCCGTGAACAACCCTGCATTTATAGAAAGTTGTAAGCAATGGCACAGTAGCTGTTAGATTGCAAAACCCCAAACCTCCCCTCTTTAAGCGGGCTACTCTGGCTCCTCACCTCATGGGCCCCCCTTATGTGCATTGGGAAGGACAGGATTCCAATCTCCCGAATGACCTGGACATCTTGTCACTTGAATGTTGAAAAATTCTCGCCACCGATTGGCCCCATCGCTCCCCACAACGCGACTGTTATTAGTGGTGGGATTTATCGGGCTGTCAGATACTAGCTCCTCTTCTTTTCTGAAGCTTTGAGCGGTTGGAGGGGTGGGGGCTGGGGTGAAGGGTCGGACTGGGTTAAGTGGATGGCTTGAGGCGAGAGCAGTGTTGATCCACGCTGCATCCCAGAGTCCGTGGCCTTACTTGGCGAGAGGGGCTCCGATTTGAGGCTGAGGCTGAGGCTTGCTCTACCCCAAAGCAGGAAGTAACACATACTGGTGTTAAATGGCGTCAGGAGATGGCTCTGTGCGGCAGAAGCTTTAAGAGAGGTGTGGCAGAAGCTTTAAATAGAGAGGCATTCACAGTAGGGCCGCTGAATATTTATAAGCGAGTGAGGGCTGGTTGCAGTGCTGTTCCTCAAGCTATTATCTTAGAATTGCAATTGTGGCATGGCATGACAAAAAAAAAAAAAAAAAGTATTCGCAACGTGATCAATCTTAAGGGGGGAGCTGGTGTCTACGCATTCCAATAAGCAGTCCAGTCCGGTTTTCTGTAAAACGAATTTAAAAAAATACCCACAGCAACTTCCCCTTTCCCTTACTCTACGGCACGGTACAAAACAACCCCCTGTTAAAAACAGACGTATGCGGCAGCAAATGAAATAAGCGTTCCGGTGAAAATACAATCACAAGAGAGGCACTATAAACATGGGGAGGAAGATGAGCCAGAAATAGCCGAGCAGGTTCAGCTCCACTTGCAGAGACAGCCAGGGAGATTAGAGTGTGTTTTATGGATGCACTGCAGATCACATTAACATTATTACATTCAAGGGAATGAGCAGCGGGAGCAGTTCGAGGAGAGAGAGAGAGAGAGAGAGAGAGAGAGGGAGAGAGGGAGAGAGGAGACAAAGAAGAGGGTGCAGGGATGGGGAGGGAGAAATGGATCAGAGTCATTGAGAGAGAGGGGAAGAGGGAGCGAGTGAGATGGAGCGTGTAGAGAGTGGAAGAATCTTGGCGAGATGGGGGACGAAGGGAGCTAAGTTGCACAAGTTACTATGAGGGATGTGGGTGAGATGAGAGTGGGACAGTATGAGGGCGGCGTTTGAACTCCTGCCCAATTTTCCCAGAGTGGACCACCTGCAGAAAACTCGCCTTGTGAGACTGACTGGGCGGCGGTGGGAAATGAGCTGTCAGATGATGACGGGTTAGCACCCACGCCCCTCGGTGGAGAACGAGCAGCTTGGCCGAAACCCCTGACTTTAACCGCGCTAAATTAGGAGATGCGGAGAAAGGCAGGGCAAGCGTGAAACAACATGAGGACGAGAGGAGGATTTGTTGTGTCCTTGCCTGTGTGTGTGTGTGAGGGAGGGAGGTCAGTTTAAAAGCTGGTGAGAGCGGATCATGGGTTGGTTTGAGGTAGGGCTGAACTATTAACTGAACATTTCTGTTGTAGTACGCTGAAGTTTGTGAGATGGGCGCTCATTATAATCAAACGGAGTAAAGTTAGTAATACCCCACCCACCCGGCAGACGGCGTTGGATTCTGACCAATTAGAGGTGCCCTACCATTGCTGTATACTGGTCTATGACATTGAAACTGAAGCATTGTGGCGAACAAGAAGGATTGGTCCATTGTCTTGGGTCATTCAATGCGACAGGGTGACACGGTCTCGAAACGAGCGACCCAGAAGGTGACCCAGACGCACACACACAACCAGGCAGGTTACATTTTCAAAGGAAAAGTCTTCAATGACTAAAATTGTCCAAAATAGCAAAGCGCAGACTAGTAGTCTTTCAATGAGACCCGGAAGACTGGAACTGCGGTATGAAACGACCACATTCTAACGTGGCAGCTGTGGCGCAGTATGTAAGCATGTTGAACGGGCGTCATATAGGTCACGGGGAAGCATGTGCAACTAATTGCACAATCTGAACAGTCGACTGGCTTCAACTTGCACAGTTTGACCAAGGGGATGATTGGAAATTTTACATCTTTATCGGTCTGACATCGAATCGCGGCTTTGTAAATTCCCGGTTGATGCGTGGCTTTCGTTGACACTGGACCACAAAGGCGGCCGTTCAGTTCTGTGGCTCTGTGGCTGTTAAGTGTCCGTCTATCTCTGATGTGAGCTTTAACCAGCAGGGACAAAAGATCTTTGCTGATGCATTTTTATCCCTGTTTGGCATATGCTGTCATGGTTTTTGAGACATTTCCAATTAATTCCGCAGTTTTTTCTGACCGCTGCGTCTGCATTTCAGGGGGCCGACTATTTGACCTGCTATGAACTCCCTTGGTTGTCTCGTTTCTTTGAAAACTCGCATGTTAAAGTGCTATTTCAGACCGCCATGACAGCGATCTCACCTATCAGTCAAACCTAATGCGGCTAACAATTGCAGCTCTATTTGTAATTGGGATTTATCAATTCAACGTCAAGTCAAACTCCTTTTTCATTTTGTCCACTTTAAGTTTTTGTCCCAACAGAATTGCAATAATAGTCTGAAAAAAAATCGCAAGTGGAAAGCCCCGTTCAAGAGCAGGGAGGAAGGTCGCACAGAGGTGACACGAGTTGTCAGAGATGGTCGATGTCGGAAAGAGGCGGCGGGTCCGCGTCTCTGCGGATACAGGGGGTTTAGAGAAGCCGGCGAGGGGGATGAGACGAGATCCAGTGACAGACGGTTAAGAAGCAGGTGCGTTATAAAAGCAGCGACGGCCATATTTCACACTTCGATTCATCTGGTGGAGGGGGGGCGGGTGACAACAAGATTTGCAATTTTTCCATCGCTGACATCTTCCCTATACACGCGTGTCACTGTCAGTTCCGTGCAACAGAGACGCGGGTGTTTCGATAATACGCCCGTGGTCGCTCCATTCTCCACCCCCCGGTCCTTACCGAACCAAAACGTATATGTTACTCAATGCATTCCATTTTGTCACCTGGGAAAGACAGGGACCACTGCTGATGTCACTTACGTCCCCCAAATATATGAACAAATGCAATTTGGTGTCAAATTGAGCCAAGGCTTCTGGAGACAGCGATTCCAAGTGAGTGATAAGGGGATTATTCGACTGATGAAATGAGAGAGGCTGCGTTGAGTTGAGAAATATCACAGCTCAGTGAGAAGAGCGAGGACGAAGTGGGAGGAGGTTTCATATGAAACGAGCGCGTCACGCTCATTCGATCTCTCTTTCAGGCCCCTCCTCCATTCCACCTCCGTTTCAAAGAACTCTCTCACTTCCAGTTTTCCTTTTTCACCATTCGAAGAAAACTCTCAATCCGCCGTTGCCGTCACGTCCGCGTTTTGACTTTGACTCCCTCTCAACGGCAGCACATATTTTCCGCCTGCGGTGATCTGGCAGCCTTTTTAGGGCAATCGTGCCGCCCTGCAGTGATCTGGCAACCCACGCAGCCAACTCCACCGCCTCAATGTGACCTGGTAACCCACAAGCCTCCCTGCAATCCAGCCTCCCTACAAGTCAGGCCTATAGCCACCTGTGTAGTCATGCCCCCGGTGTCATTCAGCAACATAATGCTCCAGCTCTAGAGAGGAACCCCCCCCCCCCCATGTGTGAGTGTGTGCATGTATTTTTTATTATTATTATTTTTTTAACAATCCAGCCACGCTGACCTCAAGAAGGACAGGATATTTTTCTTTGGTGGATTGGCTCCATCTCCGTTGTGCCAATGTTGGATTCATGTTTACAGATACGCCTCCCTCCTTTGCCCAGCAACAAAATCAGGAAGAACCGCTATAAGAGAACAAACTCAGCTCTGGGCAACAGAACTGCGGGGCCAGCCTCAACACAAGAGGACATATTTTGACATTTAGGAGTTGCTTGAAGATGCGGCCACCACGGCACACAGCACTACAACATAGCCCTTGAATTTAAAAAAGGAAACAAATAAACCGACAATTGAATCCCTTTCTGGCTTTCTGCAGAGTCAATTACATGAATTGAGAAATAAACATCCCAATAACACCGGGAGGCACTATAAGCTTTGTTAGTTCTTCTGATGTTTTGGCAAAACAATTAGTGCCGTGTTCATGCAAAGGCATAGGAGTGGAACGTCAACTTATGCAACGACGCTAATGACTGGGCTGCCTTGGAAGAATGAGCCACCGCTGAGGGACGTGGGAGTTTGACGCACACATCTCCCTCTCTCGTTCTTTCTGTCTCCCTCTCTGCTTCTTCCAGAGGCACGGCGGTAGGGATAATCCAAGCGAGATAGCAAAACAGATAGACAGAGGCGTGCAGAGAGAAAGAGAGAGCGATACATATCAGCCTGCCAGAGGGGGGAAAAAAAATAAGAGCAATTGGAGTGGAATGGCGGGGGCCTCGAAAGAGCGGGTCGAACGCGGAGAAATTGGAAAGCGCAATTGAAAGGGATGGACGTCACGCCGCAGAGGAAGATCGAGGCGAAGCGCCGGCGCGGCAATCGTGGGATCACTGAGCAGAGTAGAACCACGGGAGACAGAAATATATCGTGAAGAAAGAAAAAAAACGGGGAGATCTGGATCGGTGTCAGGCTATCAGTCGGCTGATCCATTATTAAACCCACTCTTGGACAGAGAAACCGAAACACACGCATGTGGTCAGTGTTGGTATGAGCTTGAGCTGTAGGTAGGCAGAGGAAGTAATAAGGAGAAATGTGGGCGGGGGGCGGCGTGATTCACAGCCGCTTATCTAGATTCAGTTAAATGCATATTGTTTGATTTGGAAATGTGTATTGATGTAGTCAGAAGATAAGGCAACATAGTTTGGACAACAGGAGGGAAATGGAAAGACGGTTTTGTGGCTCAGGAGAGGACAATGAGGATGCACGGCTGTTGAGAAGATGTTGTCTTGTAGAACACCCGACTGTATATGTTTCATAATTTGCGTTTGTTAATTTGATGTAAGTCTGTCTCAAAATGTTCAAAATAATTCTGACTTAAACCCTGAAAAGGTCAAAACCTTCCAACAACTCCCTTAAATTAGGACTTTTCAGTACAAGTACAATGTAGGCAGTTAGGTCAGATATCGATTAAGGGACTATTGTCCAGAGTGCGTTGTTGACAAACAATGTTGAATCTTTTAAACAAAGAAGTTGAATAAAGTCCTTGAGAAAGATAGTCCCTTTATTGACATTGATATTGTCATTCGTTTTGTATATAGTAGCATGTGATATTTCATCCTTCTTCATTTTTAATTCAGCAGCCACCACTGGGTTAGTGTATGAGACCATATTTATCAACCACTATGACCCTTCTTCAAAGCGAGACTTTCATTAAACACCTCTAAAACTTTTTTTTGGACAATTTGATTTGGTAATATTAACATTGGGGAATATGCAGTGACCTCTGACGCAGAGTGGGTCCTAGCAGCTCTCATGTCGCGACACAAAGTCCTCTTGTGCATATGGAGGGCCCCCGATGCTCCCTCTGTGGATACTTGGTTCAGTCGGCTCAGCCATCTGGCGGCACTGGAGAGCCTGTCCTTCAGACTCATGGATAAAGTAGACGTTACCTGCTGAATTGGGAGCGGTGGGAAGCCCATATTAAGGGCCCCCGATCAAGGTTTAGCTTAGTTTTAGCTCTAAGGACCTAGCTGTCATCTGACTCACACCTTACCACCATACAATTCATTTTGTATCATTTTTCATACTGTATTTTTTATTATTTACATTGTGTTTTGTGTTATTTGTATCTCTCCCTCTCTCACGCTCTCTCTCTCTCTCTCTCTCTCTCTCTCTCTCTCTCTCCCTCTCGTTATTACATTTTTTTGGAGGGGGTTTAATTCTCAGTTGCTGTTTATGATTTTGTGATTGTTTGCACTGTTTGTGTTGCATATCTTAAATTCCAATAAAAATATTAATCATAGAAAATAACATTGGGGAATATGCTATGGATGTATATAACAAGGCAGGCCTTGTGTTGATGCCAAAGTATTTAGAGTGCATTATCAGTAAAATTGCATTTCATGATGAATTCAGCCCCCATTTGTGTATATTTTGAATTATATCTGTCATCCTTAAAAGAATATGATGTTGGTGTCAAATAGGTGTCAACAAACTTGGCACCTTTTTGATCTTCCCTGTCACGCGGAATGGTCTTTTCCAACAGGGATCAATTTCAACCCTATTTGAATAAATCTGGCCATTCAGCTCCAGCAAATGTCCAATAGGATAAACAGCCACACACTGTCAGTGCCGTAACACTCAACACATACAGACACACACACACACACACACACACACACACACACACACACACACACACACACACACACACACACACACACATAAATATGCATGCAACTTTTTCCTGTTTAAATCACATCAACCCATGTGAGTGTGCGCGTGTGTGGCTTTTTCTTATGCAGACCTTTGGGGGTGGTTGTAGAGATTTTTCAGTGGGAGGAGTTGGGCAACGCTGATTCCAAGTGGTTTATGGCACGAAAGGGAGAACGAATCAACTCTCCCTCCTTCCCTCTCTCCCTCTCTCCCTCTCTCTCTCTCTCTCCCTTCCCCCCCCCCCCCCTCTGTAAACCTGGCACACTCTATTTCTCTCACGCTGCTGCAGTCGTCGCAGACCTGCTCGGCTTAACGTCGCTCCGTCGCGTTCCCGTGTTTTTCGCCGGAGGGTGACGGGATTACGGCCACGCCGAGGGACACCTGCCACCTCCGAACCCTGCGCGCCTCTGCTTCGCTCTTTTGTTTGCTCTCCCTTGCCGAATCGGGACTCGCTAACCACGACTCGCACGGACTATTCCACATTGCTTGTTCCGCGCTTGGGCTTCAACGCGACCGTGCGGTGCGCGTCGTTTTTCGGCGGCGTCTGAAGGGAGAGGCGTCGGCATGTAGACACGCCAGACGGACCGCGACTCCGACTAGTTGGAGTGACCCAACGCCCCGATCGTCGCCAGGGACTTTTGATAAGACGTCGCAGAACAAAAAAAAAAAAAAACAACAAAAAAAGTACAAGCGGTATTTGTTAGCGTTAGCTTCCGACTTCAGCACCGCGGACAGCGCCATGTGAAACTCGAACACAAAGAGCTGCCTTGATTCCGCAAATTCTCCTCTCAACACCGGACCGTGAAGGGTCTGCCTCTGATATCGGTACCGCTCGCAGCCTCCTTGCGAAAAGCGCGAAAAGGGCCCGTTATGTCAGAGCGTCGTATCGCGGAGGCCCCCACGCAGGGTCCCACGGAGTCCTAATCAACACGTGCTCCGAGGGCCAACAAGTGCCAAAAAAAAAAATGCTGCCTGATAACCAACAATAACAGAGACCGAGTGATAACTTTCTGCTGATCACTCAACTACAGTCTCTACAGTTGATGGAGAGCAAGCGAGATCGGAGCCAGATTCCCACTCGCAGAACAGAGCAGAACAAGTTGAGCGGTGTTGAGGGGTTCGCCGACCACACCGCCCCCGCTGACCTGCCGCTGTGCTGCCACCATGGCCGTGCCGCCGTGCAGGTCCCTCCTCGGTCACTGTGTGGTCTTTGTCTGGCTGACTCTGCTCCTGTCTTGGTCCTGCACGGCTCTAGGCAAGAAGAAGCTCTACATCGGTGCCCTCTTCCCCATGAGTGGAGGATGGCCTGGTGGCCAGGCCTGCCTCCCCGCAGCCCAGATGGCCCTGAACCTGGTCAACAAGAGGACTGACATACTGCCCGATTATGAGCTGGAGCTCATACACTACGACAGCATGGTGAGTATCCCTGACTCCAAAACAAACAATTTAAAATAATAATAATAATAATAATAACAATAATAATAATAATTATGATAATAATAACAGTAACAATAACAACAACAACAACAACAATAATAATAATAATAATAATAATAATGAAACTATCCAAATTGTTGATGTAAATTAGTCAAGCCAAATCAGTTTTTCCTGAAACGTTCCATGTCGCTTGTGGAATAAATACAGTATATATTTTACAATCGCAAAAGGATCGACATTATGCAGAGCCTCCTTACACAGTTTCACTTATGCTGCTTTCCCAATGCAGCTAATACATTTTACAAAACGACATGATGTTGTCTTTGTTGTAGTATGCCCTATTTTTTCCCATGTTTTATTTTCTAAAGCAGCTGGTTGCAAAATCGGGTCACGCCCCATGAGAATTGCTTGATACCTATAGCAGCATAAGAACTGCATCACCCGGCAGTGGTGGTTCTCCAGTGGTGAACAGCTGTCCCCACTGAACACATTGAAATATCACTGAACTTCAGCTAATGGTTTGTGCTGGTTAGCCACATAATGCTCTTCATTTCCCATTTGCATTTGACTCCAGTGAATTCCTATTGGCCTACACATTCCTTTTGTCTTTCTTTCTCTCTCTCGCCCGCCTCTCTCTCTCCTCCCTCTTTAATTCTGCCTCTTCACCTGGGTGTCTCTCCTCCTCTCACACACTACATGCCAACATATGATGCACATTAAACACAATGCATAAACAATTGTGACTGGTTGGTGTTTTTAAAAGCATTGCTCCCATTGGTCGAAATTACTCCGCAACGGAACCCTACTTCCAGAGACCGAGCAGTGTGTGTGTGTGTGTGTAGGGGGGGGGGGGGGGTTGCAGAGGTTGGCATGACAACAGTAACCAAGACAACTATTGTTCAAACAAACACAGAGTTGGCTTTGCAGTAAATAAAAGATCATGCACCTACTATCATGGAATGACCAGAACAGATGGATGGCTGGATTGATTCAGGCCCAACCGTGTGAGAAACCATATTGATTGTGTTAGACAAATGTAAGAAGTGCCGGGCCGAGTAGTCATCTATCACAGGGACTTATCTGCCAAAGAGCAGTCTATTGGAGTGCTCATCTGGAGCGGCTGCAGCAGAAGATGTCGACCCCCGCAGATTGGAGTAAATATGCTCTGATGGATCGCTAGCTGATTAGGATTCAGCACCAAGGACAGCACTGCTGTCAACAGGAAAAAGTCACCAGGCCGACCAAATGCCGTGGCCCAAGTTGGGGATCTTTAGAAAAGCTTATTAAAGCTCTTGTCTTGGGCGTTTCAGACTTGAAGACGCGTCTCTGGGGCACTTGAAGGGGCTATCTCATTCCAATGTATTAGACCTCTGTCATGATTTCCCCCGAGCCCAGGGTTAATTGACGAGTCACTTGCCATACAGATAGATCTGGATTACTTGCAGTTTTGTATTGCAAACTGATTTATTGGATTCGGGACACAGGTTTAGCCACTTGTTAGTAAGCCTGTTGACCGAATGTCATTACTGTGGGTAAAGGGGAGAATTACAATAGACGTCTGAGGGGCTCTTCTATTTATAACTGCAGGACAAATGACTTTATCCTCCAAGAGGCGTACGATAACCTTCATCATGACTGTGAGAACATAAACAGTCTTTCATTGATGGACTGCCTTTTCTGACCCTGTAAACAACGTGACACAGCTATAAACAACTAACCCAGCACCTTGGTTATCAGTGTTAACTTCAGTTTGTTCTAACTTCACTTCCACTCCCTTTATTTATGTAAAGGAAAGCTTCTTTCCAAATACCACTACAATGCCTGCCTGCACAGCACAAATCATGCACGACAGTGCGTGCACACACAGCACCACTGACAGATTGTGTGATTGATGTAATTTTGGAACTTGCTTTGACTAATGAGCATCAGTGGCAGGTAGGCTACCTACTGTAAATTATCAATAGCAAGAATGTTTGGAAAAAATTGCACAGTGGCCATCAGTTACTCAAGTACTCACCACTATTTGAAGGGCACTGGGAGAGCCGTGCCGTCCGCAAAGTCGTCCACAATGCACCGTATGTCCAACTTCTTCGGCCAGTCATTTTCAATTGATAACGTGGCCAATCCCCTCAGTGTATCCTGCCCCATTGTGCTCCTCAGATCGTTTTTAATTCGTTTTAGCTTGGAGAATGAGCGCTCGGCAGTCACAACGGTGACAGGAAGAGTCAGAAACTGTTGATAAGTGTTTAATGAGGACCTACAGATTTTTTTGGCAGTTGTTGATGTATTACCCGGCATACATTTGGAGGCGATTCAGTCGTACATCTACATGTTGTAACGTTAACTTTGAGTGTGCAAATAAAACAACTACTCATGCAACACAACATTTGAAAATGATTTAATTAATTTAATGGTTTTATATGAGTTATGACTCAAACTATTGTCAATTTACTACCAACCGTGACCGACATTCCTATTTGACTAAGTGGTATATATACAATTGAGTGCACTGATTGGATCTATCGTAATGCTTTAAAGGAGACATCGTATCAGCGCTCTAAGTAATTATTATGTTAATACCGGTACATTTTATGGGCCCGCCTGACATGCCAAGGAACCGCGCAGTCGAGCCGAGCCAGCTCATAGTAGGGTGGCCCTTCTGGCATTCGTCCAATTGCCAGATGGCCAATCTGTCACTGTATCTATCTATCTGTCCGTCCGTCCGTCCGTCCGCCTGTCCGTCCGTCCGTCCGTCAGTCCGTCTGTCTAGCTATTCAGTTCTCTGTCTGTGTGATTTTATGTCTGTCTTTCTGTCTTATCTGTATAGTTATTTTGCTGTCTCTCTGTTTGCCTGCCTGTCTGTCTCCCTCTCTCCTCACTGCTTATCTTGTGGGTTGAATGTTCCCTCACACTGTGGGCCTCAGCTGCGCGGCTCACAGAGCAGACGGCTGAAGCCTCGGCTCTTTGCGTACGAGCGCAGGTGTCCGTTTAATGTTTGCAGGAATGCTCGTGCAGCGTGTGTGTGTGTGTGTGTGTGTGTGTGTGTGTGTGTGTGTGTGTGTGTGTGTGTGGGGGGGGTCAAAACGCTATGACTTGCCCCGCGGGAGTCTGGATCGGCAGCGCTTCTCAAATCCCCAAATACATCAGACTCACAGGCGTGCGACAGGAGGGGGAACAAACTCATCTACAGTATATGTTTGAGTGCGTGTCGTTGCGTTGTGTCTTATCTGTGTCAGTCATCGCGGTCGTTGGGATGTACAGCATATTGGAAGCCACGGAACACAAGGGGAACGGAATTCTTATTATATTTCAAGTTGAAGTTCTAGAGATTATTTGTCACATACATATACATACAGTCATACATATATGCAGTGAAATGCCTTTTGCATGTACATTTATGAGCGAGAGAGAGAGATTTCACTATTTTACTATGACGTACCAACCAGCGGCGGTGCCAGGATGACCTTGTAGGAAGACATGCAGCTCAGTATGTCGGTGCTGCGAGCAAAGCCACCAGCAGTGACTGTAGCCAAACCAGACCAAAGCAGGTTCCATACTGACATGTTTTTATGTGTGGGACTGAAGGGCCGTTGACTTCATCTGAAAATTATAATATTAAAGTGTTAAAATATATCTATATATATATATATATACACTGATCAGCCACAACATTAAAACCTCCACTTATAACCACTAATATTGTATAGGCCCCCCTCGTGCCGCCAAAACAGCTCTGACCCGTTGAGGCGTGGACTCCACAAGACCTCTGAAGGTGTCCTGTGGAATCTGGCACCAAGACATTAGCAGCAGATCCTTTAGGTCCCGTAAGTTGCGGGTGGGGCCTCCATGGATCTGGCTTGTTGTTCCAGCACATCACACAGATGCTCGATCGGATCTGACCCTAACCCCGCCCATCCACATGATGAAGAAGAAAACGTGATTCATCAGCCCAGGCCGCCTTCTTCCATCCAGTGTCCAGTTCCAACACTCACATGCCCATTGTAGCAGCTTACCGTGGTGGACATGGGTCAGCATGGGCACTCTGACGGATCTGCGGCTATGCAGCCCCAATACACAGTAAGCTGCGATGCACTGTGTGTTCTGACACCTTTCTGTCATAGCAGCATTAATTGTTTCAGAAATTTGTGCTACAGTAGCTCTTCTGTGGGATGGGACCAGACGGGCTAGACTTTGCTCCCCACGCACATCAATGAGCCCATGGGCGCCCATGACCCTGTCGCCGGTTCCACTGGTTGTCCTTCCTTGGACCACTTTTGGTACGTATTAACAACTGCATACCAGGAACACCCCACAAGACCTGCCATTTTGGAGAGAGTCGCTCAGATCCTAACACTTGCCCATTTTTCTTGCTTCCAACACATCAACTTCAAGAACTGACTGTTCACTTGCTGCCTAATATATCCCACCCCTTGACAGGTGCCACTGGAACGAGATGAGCAATATTAGTCAAGTCACCTGTCGGTGGTTTTAATGTTGTGGCTGATCAGAAATACTGTGTATAGATCAGTATTTGTATATATATATTTCTATGTACAGTATATATACTGCAGACAGACAGACAGACAGACAGACAGATAGACATAGATAGCTCAAGAAATTAAAAATCTAAAAATCGAACCCATTTACACTTCCTACAGACAACCTAAAGTGCCCCCTTCACTCTTCCTTCTGAAACCAAATGATCAACCACACCCTCGCCATTATCATTTAAATTGCTTATTGATTTATTTTCCTTTTGTCGTAGACAGTAAAGCGGGGAATGAGACCTGGACAATAATCGCTGGCACTGGTGGATCACATAGAATAGAGCTTGACTGCTTGGTAAATGTTTGTCTCCCCCAACATCCACAACAGATTAATACCGCGTCCCCTCCTCTCTGCCTTCTGAGGAGACCAATCCAGGTGTCCTTGCTACGTGCTTCACCTTGTCTCTCTCTCTCTCTCTCTCTCTCTCTCTGTCTCCCTCTCTCTCTCTGTCTCTCTCTCTCTCTCTCTCTCTCTCTCGGTCACGCTCTCTCTTTCTTTGTCTGGCATTTGTGCTGTTGAATGGCTCCATGGAGTATGGAGGTTTGCAGATTTGTCTCAATATTATTTGTGCGAACAGATCGGCAATGTGTAATCTGTAAATATAAAACACCTTCCACAAATACGAAAAAAAAAAAAAGATTAGTAAACTCGCAAAAATATTTTGCAAATATAAAACATATGTGGATCTTAATTTTACACACATGGATTCGTTTTTTCACACATTGATTAGTTTTTACACGCGTGGATCCGATTTCCATTTTACACACACAGGCTTTTGAGACAAATTTTATACCAGTCCGAGTAAAGATCCACATGTATCACTCGGCTATTTTCAGATAGCACGTGATCGCCTACTGACGACATAATTTCCGTATTTCAAAGTGAGAGCACGCAGTCTTTCTATGAGCTGTGTGTGTGTGTGTGGTTTTTTTTTTATAATCAGCAAGATAGTGTGCATTCATTATTTTAGTTTGGCTACGTTAACCGTAAGATATGCAAAGAGCCAGCACCCTGGTTCAGGTCTTTGATAATATGACTGTTGTTGAGAGTTGTTTTTGTTTTGAAATGTTGTACAATAATTGTATTGTTGATTGTTAAAATGTAGATTAAGCTACGCTAATGTTAGCAATAGGATGCAGGATTTTATACATTGTAAATAGACCAGAATTCTTACCATCCAACCTGTTTTACTTCCCATTGTGTTTATTGTAATGATTCAGTACATTTGTTGTTTTCAGCATAAATGGCATTTTGTTTATGTAAAATCAGTTGGCAGTTATCTTCAGTAGTCTTATACAGCCACTGAGGACCAGACAACTCATCCCTTTTATTTTGAATTTCTTCTTTCAGAATAAACATCTTTACTAAAATATGACACTGAGTCTAACGTCTCAATTCATGAGTGTAACATTAACAATGTTATTACTGAGAAGAAGTGTTCTCCAATTGATTGGCGCACACACAGCCTGGGAACCAGACAAATCTGCAGCTCATGTTTCATTTGCTCTGCAGAATACTTCTGGCCACCCTCCCATTCAAACAGATTTCCACCTGACTTTGCCAGGTTCGGGCCGATCACAACCGTTTATCTAATATGGAGCAGGTTTGATACGATGACAATGCAGAGGAGCGCCATTGACACACCTTACCAGTGTTATGTCACACGTTTTGTTGCTCTGATTGGTTGTAGGTCTGTCCAACTGTGTCCAGAGACATTTTGGTCCGTGCCTGTTGGTAACACCCCTTGGAAAATGAACAAAAATAACAGAGATTCCAGACTAATATGCATTTGCGAATTGGTCTTGCGATGCCATACTAGCGCACACCCAGTGTCATGTCCCATTCCATCGGCTGTTACCGTTACACACTAACAACCAAAATAATTCTCAATGGCAGTTAAGCTAAATTATTACGTGTAGGAGCCTTGCAGGCGGTAATAGTAAGGGGTATATTTCATAATGCACAATTTGTAATATATAAATATAGGTATTATGTTACATACAGTGTGGCAGTTTCTCCTTCCACACGCCACCCAAGTGGCGTTTCCAGGGCCCTCCGGCACAGAGACATAGAAGACGATGTTGTCGACACACCAGTTTATTGTAGAGAGTTGGCCCGTTGGAATTAGCCAGGAGATGGTAAAACATGTCATGACAGGGCTCCTATCCTGAGTGGGGCGATGGCGGTTTTACATGCCACTCGTTAGACCAACCAACGAACAACAGGTATGCAGCCACTCTGACCCAGTCACCTAGATCCAGGTCAGGTGTGGCTGCTCAACCTGTCCCACACCACATACAGTAAGTAAATGTGTAGGTGTAGTAATTTAATATACATACAGCAGTCCAATGTGATGAGAATGTTTCAGCATTTATTTTATTTATTTTTTTGGTAGCATAAATAATATGTACGTGTTTAGAAATATTGTATTCTAAGGATGAAATGGAAAAGAAATTTAATTGCAAAGAAAACGACGATTATCACATTTTATTTGGTAGGATGAGGACCCAAAAGTTGACAGCATTCCTCTCAGTTACCCATGATGACGTGCACCAACTGTAAGGTGTTCCAGGAAATGTCCATGCCAAATGACCCAAACGGTAACATTGGTCGTCATAAGGTGTTCCATCCGATGTTCGTTCAGAGGACTGAATGACAATAACAACTAACTACCACTTAGTGTTCCTCAGCTCGATGACCACTGGCCCCCCAGTTAATGTAGGGGATCTGTAGTCCCTGTGTAACCATTACCAAAAAACAGCCTTTATTTGTTGCTAATACTATTCTTCTGCTGTAATACGCTGTTATATAGACTAATCTATCTCCATAATGGAGGTACCTTTCACGCTTTTCCTGTGTGTTTGAATCATTCTCTATCTTTTTATTGCCATGTCCCTCACCGCTCTAACTAAAGATTGAATGCGGCGCTTGCATTTTTCGTTGCCCTCACTCGACGTTTCCCCAGGATCCAAATTTCGCTGTCCTTGGACGAATTTTTTTTTTTTGCATAAAGCTAGCCAGATATCTGTGATTTCATCAGTTCACGTCAAAGTCATTACACTAGATTAGTTATATCCCATCCATTTGTCAGTGGCCTTGATGTGACTTGAACAGGGTTCTTACCCGTTCGTTGAGGTGCTTACATTTTTTTCCTTAGAAATTTAAGCCCAGGAATACCTTGAAAAAGGCCCCTTTTGTGCTGAAGTGCTTGGAAAAAAATGCGATTATTGAAAAATTTAAATTTATTCAAATCGTAATGTAAGAAAAAATTTGGAAAGAGATATCTGTAGTAGTAGGTCACAATGAGATTAATAATAGATATACAGATATACTAATATAAATAATAGACTATGAGACTAAGATAACATCATATTTGAATTAATAAAGATCTCACTGAAAATGTATTATCTTTATTTCAGCGTAACGTCTTTGAATAGGAAAGAAATGTGCTTAAAAAAGTACTTGAAAGTCCTTGAATTTCATGTTGTAATGCCAGAGTGAATCGTGTTTTTATTGTAGAATGGGGATTTTTAGCAGGGATCAAAGTCTCTGAAATTTCCTTTTTTTTCTGGGTTTGAAAGAAAATTTTCTATCTTAGAGGTCATAGGGTTGGAAAGGTCGCTCTCTTTCATGAAAGAAGAAAGAAAGAAATACAGAACAGAATGGCGAGTACCACAACTGTTACATCACTTCTCATTGCCTTTTAATGGTGTTTTCACACCACTGACCAGACTCCAAACCCCTTTGTCGAGCCACTGGATAACAAGTCTCCCCACCCCCCCACCCCCTCTGCCTTCCTGTCTCCACCTTTATTCACCCGATCCCACAGTGTGACCCCGGGGAGGCCACCAAGCTGCTGTACGACCTCCTCTACACAGAGCCTATTAAAATCGTGCTGATGCCGGGCTGCAGCTCCGTGTCCACGTTGGTGGCCGAGGCTGCTCGCATGTGGAACCTCATTGTGGTAAATATATACATTTAATAACACACATATATATGCTGTATATATATTTCTTATATTTATTCAGTCCAGCGTTGGGCGATAGAGTGTGAACTGTTTATATGGATACATGGATATATGTCAGTATTGTGCAATTAAATTGTTTTTGTGTGTGTCTGTGTTTTATGCACTTTTGCAGATTTTAGATTATGGTGTATGTATGATGACAAGACTGATACCAAACCAAAACTGGAGGTTTTTCAAATTCAACTAGAATCTTTAATTTTTTAAGGCTCAGGAATATCATATTTGATGGTGATACGATAGCACTGAAAGATTGGAGCTCATGCACTGTAGTTCATGGATTATTGATGAACTCAAATGTATGTTCATCTTCCAACCAGACCACTTCTTGGAAAATGATTCTTTTTTTTTTTTTGATCATAGCAGCACGTTAGAGGTCTCCGAACGAGTAAAATAGATGATATGCACCCACGGCCTCCGAACAGATAGCCTATAAAGTTAAGTTAGAGTAATAAATCAGGTTGGAACCTGCCGCAGGTCGATACTAAAATGTTAAGATCTGGAATAGCCACTGAAAAAGTGGTATCAGTGCATAGCAGAGTATTTGATGTGACTCAAAGATACGACGAATGGCCTCGTATAGTAAAGTGCTGCCATCGGATGCTGGATCAGCGCTGGCATTAATGCCAAGTGAGAGCCTTTATGAAAGTGACTCCTCTATCCTGGGATTTCCTTTGGCAACGGCTGAATACAGTCTTCCTGCCACGCTGGCCAGGTAGGAGGGACTCTCCCTCTGCTTGGCACCGGTGCATTAAACCCTCCAAACAGACTATGACCCACAAGGATGAAATAACAAACCCAATAGTTAGTAGGCAGGTAGTCCCCGATAGTACCCAATTGCATGTAACAATTTTTGATATTCCCAGCCAACTATTTTGAAATCTAAAGTAGTTGTTATTATTTGGTGAGCTTGGAAGTTATTTTGTCTCTTTTGGGATAACCTGTGTATTGAAATGCAAAACTGTGCCTTTCCAAACAAGCCTTATCGCGGTTCTGTGTGCGGCTGTACTGTCGAGTCCTGAACACGGCTGGCTGGCGTCTCCGAATTTGGAGGAAATGCAGTAAAGATGTTGTTCTCCTCTGGCGGAAAGGCAAAAAACGGGGGTGGGGTGGCGGGCAGCAAAGTGTAGTCACACATTGGGAGAAAAAAGTTTCTAGACCAGTGGCATTCCTTCATTTTTCATGCACACGGCTATTTTTATGAGAGAGAGAGAGCTTTTCCCAGCTTCCCCACAGTACGTTCCTCCACACTAGACACCAATCGAAAAAAATCGAAATCACATTAAATACTTCCCATATTTAACGTGATTTTGATCAAATTTAGTTTTACGTCATCCAGTTCTGTTTATGCCCTCTTCCCCTTCTCTGCTGCTTCCCTATTTTTGCAGCTTATAGTTCTTACAACGCACGTCAACCATCTTTCTTGGATTTGACCAGTGTGGACAAAATGTGGGAGCTGGCGAGGGGTTAGAAGCTGTGGTCGAGCCTATCATCAATAACGACAGGGGTGTTACATGCGAGGGCAGTTTTCATGTATGTCCGTCAATGATTCGGTGAATGGAAGAGTCGTTCCTGCGGGGGTTCAGATACATGCGGTTTTACCTAGGATCTAATGTATGTACGTGTGGTATGTATCAAAAATCCCATGTTTAGCCCCCATCCCAGATTCATCCCTCTGAGCTACATGTTCAGTATAGTTCTCCGGGTCTTCTTCTCTCTTCCAGCTCTCCTACGGCTCCAGCTCCCCGGCGCTGTCCAACCGCCAGCGCTTCCCCACCTTCTTCCGCACGCACCCGTCGGCCACGCTGCACAACCCCACGCGCGTGCAGCTCTTCCAGAAGTGGAAGTGGACCAAGATCGCCACCATCCAGCAGACCACCGAGGTCTTCACGTCGGTGGGTGGTGTTGTTTGTCTCTACTCCCGGGATACAAACGCGCAAACAATCAAGTGAAATTGAAAACAAACAAAACAAAACAAAAAACAAGCTCCCGTCTGGCGAGACCGCCGTGTCCTGATCAGATTAAATTGCAAAGTGTCCTCATAAATAAACACAGGGGAATTTATTAATTTATTTGCTTGTGTTCCTTTTATGAAAGGGATATTCTTTGTGGGAAACTTCGCAGATGGATAAATGGTTATTTGTCCAAAAAAATGATGTGAGTTGCAGCTGCATTTAAGACAACCAAGATCTCGTTTTTCAAGTTTTTATTTTTACTTGTCATCGTTTTAATTAACTCAGCATTTAAAATGCTGGAAGGTGAATTCCCCACATTTCGCCGGAGTGAGGCTAGTTGAGCCCCTCTGCAGCCATGCATTACCTTCTCGTCTCACTCTGAGGACAATGAAAAAGCGTGTTTTCTCAAAAACCGGACTAACCCTCGAAGTGATTAAAGATATATGAGAACCCAAGCGCGGGCGTCTGCTCCTGCGAATGGACAGACATGCGCATCCGGTCTCGGAACAACTGGCGTTCATGACCTGGTTCACCTGAAGCAGGCATCC
>NC_137193.1:30898825-30958825 GCF_960531495.2 Zeus faber
ATTATTTTATTATTATTTTACTGTTAAGCTTTGTATATATTTATTTTTGCCACACTCAGGTGTACAAGGAAAAGCTGTACGGGAAGAAGTACGTTTGGTTCCTTATCGGCTGGTACGCCGACAACTGGTTCAAGATCAAGGACCCATCCATCAACTGCACGGTGGAGCAGATGACGGAGGCTGTGCAGGGCCACGTTACTACGGAGATCGTCATGCTCAACCCCGAGACGGTGCGGGGGGCCTCCAACCTGGTGAGGAGCAGGGGCCACTCATATGGTTATTAGAGTATACAAGTTATAAATATACTGTAAATAAATATAATAATAATTATAATTAATATATAATTATTATAATAATAATAACAAGCAGGGATGACGGGGTCCTCAAAGTGCAAGTGTCGGCGGGTAAATTGGATTGGAAGAGTCCGTCAAAGTACGGAGCATGAAAATGACTGAAAAGTGACAAAAAAGTAACTTAAACAGTGCCCTATTTTCCAACATGAAATTCAAGGCTGTGCCACGCCCACACCGTGTGATGAAAACCAAAACTTTTAATTACTTTTAATCGTGAATGTGTCTTGTAGACACTCACCGAGTTTGAAGTCGATCCGATAAATGGCCTAGGAGGAGTTTGCGAAAGTATAAAACATGAAAATGACCAAAAAGTGACTACAATTGAACCGTTAATCAAATATGGCTGACTTCCTGTTGGGTTTCGGTCATGCCGGCAATAAATCGTTTTTTAAGTCTAATGATGTTACATATGTGTGAGTTTTCGTGGAAAAGGTGTCCTGTAGACACTAGCCCAGTTTGTTGGTTTAATGTTAGTTTGAAGCCGATCGGATAAATGGCCTAGGAGGAGTTCGCGAAAGTACAAAGCATGAAAAGACCGGAAAGTGGCTAAAATTACACGTTTAATCCAATATGGCTGACTTCCTGATGGGTGTCGGTCATGGTGGCAATATCATTTTTTTTAAGTCTAGCGATGTTACATTCCTGTCCTGAATTTTGTGAGTTTTCATAGTAAAAAGAGAATAGGTTTGATCTTTTGGGCGGGGTCGGCCATTTTGCCACGCCCATGCACTGGACCCATATTATATCGATGGACTATTGTGTGTGCAAAGTTTTGTGAGTTTTCGAGTTTCTTAAAGGGCCCTAAAAGCCGTTGCAATTTAGCTGAAAAACAAGAACAAGAATAAGAATAAACAGAGCAATAACAATAGGATCCTCATCCTACATTCTGTAGATGAGGACCCTAACAATAATAATAATAATAATAATAATAATAATAATAGTAAACTATGTATTGCTGCAGGCAGCATTACACAGGGTCCAGCTTATTCATTTTAGGTACATGTTACATGTTAGTTTTTTGGTTTCTGTTAAATGCATCAAAACTTACTAAACTTACAAACGTCAAACATCGTGGAGTTACGTCCATAGTACTTTTTTTTTAAATATTGTGACTGACCTTCAGTCAACAAACATTGTGTTTTATGTTGTTGTTTAACTGAAGAAATCTATGTTTGGGAAGTAAATTTTTTCAACAACAGCTTGATATTTTTTATCTATGTGGTACATAAACTAAGCCACCTTAAGAAAGGTAAATAAATAAATGATTCACCTTCATTTTCTTTCTTTTTTTTTTTTTACCATTTTTTCTAACTTGGTCCTGTCAGTCAACATATTGTTGTTGGTGTACCTGACACGGAAGTAGCCACCTGTGATAAATCATTCATTCATTGGATAGCGGAGAAGTTTTCCATCAAGTTGGTCATTTTGCATTTGACCAGGTAACAGTACCTGACAGACATCGTAATAGTTACTGTAACATCCAGATGATGTTGCATTGCATCATTGGTCACTTCTAGGGAGCCACTGATGGTGCAGTTGTATTTCTCCGTGAGTTGGAATCTATTACAATTTTGGCAGGTGTGGTCGTTATTGTCAATGCTGACATTTTAATGACTTCCCCTACGCTTAGTGCATACAGGTTTATTGGTCATATTAGTGGATTTTTTTAGGCCCGCTATTTCCAACAGTTTCACCTCACAGGTACTAGTCGCAGAGAAGTTTTTCATATCCTGATAAAGATTAT
This sequence comes from Zeus faber, assembly GCF_960531495.2. NCBI lineage: Eukaryota > Metazoa > Chordata > Actinopteri > Zeiformes > Zeidae > Zeus > Zeus faber. Next base: position 30,900,923 of record NC_137193.1, read on the forward strand.
TTCCTTTGATCAAAACATCACCTAGGTCATTTTGTGTCCATGTGCAAACATTCTGAATCTTGTTTTTAAGAATTGCTGTAAGATATGCTGCCCATAGCTGCACACTCTAAATCATCCTGGTGAAATGAGCCTCTTAACACTGAGACATTTGGGGAATCAACACTTACATTTTTGGTTTTTCCATTAGCGTTTCTTTCACAATATGTTTCTTCAGTACTTTTTTTTTTAATATTGTGACTGACCTTTCACGACTGGATTTTTTTTTTTTTATTGTCTTAGATTTTCTGCTGTTTTTCGGCACCTGTAACAATAACAAAAACAACTTTTGTATTTACTTTCATAACAATCACAATGAATTCATTTCATTTTAGAAGTATATAAATACAGGTTAGTTGTAATTACTACTTTATTGTACTTTTTCTGTTAAAATGTACATTTTGAAAATTCTGTTTAATAGATTATAGATTAGATTGTCTATATTATAATGCAGACAACATTTATGGAATTTTAACATTCATTGTCATTATAATTCTTATGAAAGAACTTGTCAATACTAGGAAAATGTTTATACGTGATGTTTATTACAAGGAAAATCGTAAATTGACGTGAATAAGTCAAATTTGTTTGTTGAGATTTTCCTTTGATCACATTTTCAGTAGGTTACGTTTCAATGAAATACAAAATACATTGTGGTATTTCTGTAAGTTATACCATTGCACGGCTTCTATTTTTCCGACGCCTCGCTGGATCTTGAATGCATCACTCAGTCCCACATTTCAGTGGATTCGAGTCAACGCGGTGACAAGTTTTTGTGGATTACTTTTTATTGTATTTTTCATTCATCCGGCAAATTAATGTGGACCACGGATTTAAAATATCAATCTAACAGAGCTACTGACATCTGCCAGGTAGGAAGCTATATAAATATACACGTAAGTCGGTAGTAATGTCAAACCCCTACAACGTGACCGAGTCTACGCCGCACACTGGACAGGGCCAACTGGACATTCTCAATCGGAAACTGTACATTTATATCAAAAAGTATGAGGACGTCATTAAACATCTTACTGTAAATCTCATCTTGTTTATCTTGTTTACGAATCATGGCATGTCAGTTATACAGGACCAGGTGAAAATTTGGGTCAAAGTTGTTCGGTTTTTCACTAATATCTGCTCTGTATGTGGATCAATTTGGATGACTTTTAAACCACAAGATCCTTGTGAGATACGGATTAAAAGGATACCTTAACCATGTTCATAGGATCTGCTGAAGTTTGTCTTCCAGATACTTTTAACCGGTTTGGACAAATTTTGGCGCGCAATGCATTGGACCACGTCTGTGATATCGATCAAATTTGTCCGTTTTTTCGCTATTATCTGGTCTGTATGTCGATCGATTTGGATGAAACTTGAACCATGAGGTGTTTGATACATATGCCGAAGTTGGTGTTCAAGATAGTTTTAGATTTCAAAATTCCGAGAAATGTCATTTGGAACATTACTATTGTTAATATTATTATTATGTAATACTGACAGTAATAATAATAACTTTCATTTATTAGCACCTGTCAAGCAAGCCAAGGACACAGTTACTTTCTTACAGTACATGCGCCGTTTAAGAGGCAGACCACTCTATCAGGGCTTTCTTTTTTTACTTTTATTTTTTCCATTTTTCCATTTAAATACATTAAAACATATGCATTTTCAAAGTGAAACATTGTTATGGGGATGTACACCAATAAAAACAAAATACACAATTTCAGAATATTCAACAAATAGAGAGCAGGTTATTATAAAGTTCCCCTGAGAGACCTGCAAGGTCAGGATCCTCCAACCGCACTCTCAGCTTCAGGCCTGTCTGGGAAGTCATATTCCCAGCCTTCTTGAGAGTGAGAGTGGTGTCCTTTGGACTGCACTCTTGGGTTGTACACGATTCACGAGGGCTTCTAAATATGAAACAAATATGAAACAGAAATATTTATGGTTGAGATAAAGCAAGAGATACGAGTCTTGTCTTGTTTGTTGGCGGGTGAACTGACTTCTCTAAAAGGGACTTTTAGAGATATTGATTGCAAATTAAAACATACAAACATTTTTGTATTCAATATTTAGACATACGGTGCTCCCAGAGCTGTTTTCACAAATACTGCATAAATGATCGGAATAATATATGTGTACATCGTTAAAATAGTGATGTCCTTATGCCTTGAGTACGGAGTACTCTCTCGATGAATCACTAATGGTAATAATAATGATGATAATTAGAGATCATTTATTTTGAAGACCCTTTGTAATTATTATTTTCAGTAATGGATTTATTCACTGATATGTTCACCCAAAATCAGACAGAACATTCAAATTCCATCTAAATGAAAATATGAAACAGGAACTGTTTTTGGTACCGCCCTAATTTTCGACGTCCCTAATGTACCGCGACATCCAACAAGGGTTAAGGTCCTGTTTGCATTCACCGACTGCATGACCGCTCACCCACACATGTTGTTAAAGAAAGCTCTGCTTGTTATTATGTACTGTTGTTTTTCAGTCCGTGCACATTTTGGCTCCCCGGGAACTGCCAACCCAACACTGCTGCCAAACCTCCGCTTTTAAAGAAATGTAATTACTGCTCAGTGAACGTCATGGCCGGGACGCTGTTGTCGCCGAGTTCTATTTAAGTGACGAGGAAGAGGAGCGAGGAACTCGGGGGACCGGAAGTCGTCCTGCTGTTGATCAGAGCGCGGGTCAAGCTGTGGCTTCCGTGCGAAGTGGGGACTTTGTTGAAAGGAAGAAAGAAAGAAGGAATGGAAGAAAGAAACTGTAGCTCGCTCTCTCTCGCTCTCTCCCTCATCTCTCCAGTGTGTATGAGTGTGTGTGTGTGTGAAACTGACACATCCAGCTGTTAGCTGCCCAGTGGGAGCCTGGCATGCCCAGCTCCATGAAGCAGGTCGACATCCTGTCTCGCAGCAGGCGACGGGGCCTGGACGCGCTCCAGATGCCTCTCTTAGAACTTCCATCGACACGACAAACCCGTTACAGTATTTCAATTCGAAACCCCAGAACCTCGGGCCGCCACAAGGGATTCTGCTGTAAACGTTCTCGGCCCCCGACGCGTTCTCCCTGGCGTCCCCTGGGCGGGTGTTTGTACTCGCTGTTTGTCACCAAAGCGGCGTCGGTTTCACCGTTATTGACGGGATCAGACACCCCCCCCCCCCCACACACACACACACACACTCCCAGCGGGCGTGAGAGGCGTTCTCCGCCTGATTTTGTAACAAATGCTGACACTCAGACGAGAGCGTTGTTTTTTTTTTAAATAGCTCCTCATAATTAACGGCCAAGATTTTTTTTCTTTGTTTCCTTTTTTTTCTCTTCTGCATCGCAAGAGGCCGTCGGAAACAAAGGTGTTAATTGTCGCCACGTTAGTCTGCGTTGCCTGGGGAGGGTTGGCTCCACAGCCTGTCTTGGAAGCAGGAGAGGAGTGGGAGAATGAGGGAGGGCAGCGGCCGACCTCTTCGGGTTCTCAACAGGGGGTTCTTTTTCTATCCCTCGAAAGAGACTAATGAATTCCCAGTCAATTATTATTCAACTTGTAATGCGCGAAGACACAAAAGGGCTTTGAGACAAAACTATGAATCAGAAACCATACACACACACACACACAAACACACACACACACACACACACACACAGACACACACATACTGACCCGCTTCCTCAACAGATCCATTTGAGCTTTTTATTGTTTATGTTTTTTTTGTTTGCTTTTGCTTCTGAAGACTTCCCAGGAGTTCCTGGCGGAGCTGATGTCCGAACTCGGCGGCAAGAATCCAGAGGAGACGGGCGGCTTTCAGGAGGCGCCACTGGCCTACGACGCCATCTGGGCCCTGGCGCTGGCCCTCAACAAGACGGTCAGGCCCCTCAAGGCCAAGGGCCGCAGGCTAGAGGACTTCAACTACAACAACCGGGACATCACGGCCGAGATCTACCGAGCGCTCAACACCAGCTCCTTCGAGGGAGTCTCTGTGAGTATGACAATAAAAAAAGGTTTGAGCACGGTCAGAGAGAGGAATTGTGAGGGAGAGAGTAGAGAGAGAACTTTAATGGTGCAGTAGGACCTAATTCCGAACCCCAATGGAATGAGAGGTGTTCAGTTCCAAAACATCAATGTATATAGACGAAAACGGTTCCTACATTCAATCTAATTGGCCTTCAAAAAATTATAAAAATCAAGACAATTAACTCTCTTCGAAACCGAACAAAGGATAATGCTGAGGTCTGTAATTGTAACTTCAACTGCAGCCTGTGTGTGTCTAAGTCATATTAACGGGAAACCACGTTTTCATTATGCGTTTGACAATAGAAAATTCAGATTTGTGAGTTTCAGGTAAAACAGGGTTCTACTCTACCAGCTACACTGCATCACAGCATTCCGCTGAAATTTATGCCAAATTATTGCACCTAAGTAGTTAATCTTGTTTCTTCATAATTGCTATGGTAATTTGGAGCAAGTTACTGGTTTCGACGCTCCCATCAGTGACTGTGTTGACTACTCTCCAAATATATTTGGGAGAAAAAGAAAATCTCTTGCCTGGGTTTGGCAATAGTTTGGCAATAATCCTCCTTCACGCATCGTCTCTTTCCATGAAGTCTCTCAACTTCTTAATGTTTATTAGCAAAGGCTGCGATCCAATGGAAATTTGTTGCCTCTTGTCCTCTGTGTTGCTTCAAAACACCATCTGGTTTGTCCCCCTGCTACGGCCCGACGGCAAAAGTTCAGAATATTTAACTTCTGCCGCAAGATTCTGTTGGCAGGTTGTAGTGTGTGGTGTTCAGCCCTGGCAGAGGCAGAGCCTTCTGTCACTGTCTTATTGAAAAACAATGAATGTCGATTTCTGCCAGTGCAAACACAGCCATAAAGTTTTGCTGTTGAGTGCAATTTGCCCTTGTTTTGCGTCTGATCACAATCACTCATGTGGAAAAGTCAAACAGTAGTTATTTTGAATAAAAGTGTTTAATGAAAATGTAAAATTGTAAGGAAATCATTGGAGGGGCTATGCTGGTGCTATGACAAATCCTGATGCAGGGATTTTAAAATAATGGAAATAATAATGGAATAAACTGACAAATCCCAATGACAGGTATCTGATCACGCAGGCACTGCACCGCACCGCTCTGCTCCGTGGCCTGCGGAGCTGTCCATGGTACTATGAGGTTCAAGGCCCTCTGTGGTTCAGTGTCAGTTTTTAACCAGTTAATCGCTATTCCCTATAACTTTTAGCTGTTTTTTCAATATCTTTTTGAGTTTAATAGGAATTATGAAACCGTTTCTGTAGACGTTTGTAACACCTTTTTTGTACAATAAATTATTCAAAGTTTGATGTTGCTTTTGGAGTGCCTTTTGAAAACCACCACACACTGGCCCGTCCGAGGCATCGCTGCCTGCTGTGACAGTAACAATAATTATAATAATAATGTCAAAATATAATATTACAGATCTGGGCGTCTGGGCGTGACATCCCTTATAAATGCGCTTCAGTTGCAGTTACCACCAGCTCTCTGCAGACTGTAATAATTTCACTTTAACTACGTGTGGTTATTAGGGCCGGTGTTTGTGAATTGGACGCTTTTTGCAAGGAGGCTCATTTGCATAGAAAGGGGCCAATTTGCCCCAAATGCATGCATAATACCTCATTTAAATATGCGCAAATAACACCGACGCACCAAGAGGTATTTTCATGGCAGTGCAGTTTGCGGTGCATTTCACCGTTTGTGGGTGCTTGGTGAATTAGATGCTCACTTTTTCTGTTATTTGCGCCAGTTTAGCAGCCTCAGAGGCTTTTGTGAATTTGCCGCTGAGAGTAAATGTGTCACTGCTTTAAATCCCAGCAGAGACATTTTATTTCAAGCAGTATAGTATAGTACCTTTAACTCAGCACTTCAGGAGTGAAAAGAAAATCGGCATAGAAAACAGGGTCATTCAGGCCAAGGGTACCGTGCACGTTTTTCAAATTGCACTTAAAGAAGATGAAGAATGGAAGTTACCTTTTGTGTTGCAAGATCAAAATTGCAAGTCTGTATTCATCAACAACATCTATTCAATAATAGCAGCTCTAGCAGAACACATTTCACTCTGAAAGTAAGGACTATTCATAGTCCTTACTTTCAATTTGTTCTTATTCACTATTGAGATTTGATTCTTGACCAGTCACTCAGTAAAAGGTGCTGTTTGATTTTGGACTCTGAATTCTTTCTACTATTTTTTTTTGGCTGAGTTGGTGCAACGCATAGCAAGCAAGGGAGCACTTCCTGTGAACACGAGTCAGAAAATTGGTTTGGCTCTGAATTTTGAAGGGAATTCTCGTGGTGACTCCTGACTCCTGAGTCATTTAAAAGATTTATTCGCAACGAACAAATTGCTCGCGAGTCTTTTAGGGCTATTAGTAGGCCAAAATAGCAAGAACAGTTATGCATGTTTATGAAGTTTTTAGTGGTTTAAACTTTAAATCACAATAAACCTCTGGGATTCTTTCAATGTAAAAAGTGTGCTGTGGAAGAAAAAAGGTTGGGAGACATTGGTTTAGAGTATCAATATCGAAGTTGTGCACCCATGTTGAAAAAGGGGTAAACACCACCCAGCCCTAGTGGGTTGGAGAAAAAATACAAGCAAAAGACTGAGAAATTGTCACAGGAAGATTGGAAACTGCACAGCTACGAGAGACAGAGACGTTTCTTCCCATTTCTCTTTTCAGGGTCACGTTGTGTTTGATGCGCAAGGTTCCAGGATGGCCTGGACGCTGATTGAGCAGCTTCAAGGTAGGTGTACAACACTTTCCCCATACTTATTATCTGAGGTGGTTTATTTAGGCCATGGCCCTGGCAAATAAAGCTGGAAAAGTGAATTTCCTTGAAAAGAGTTTTAGGCTTGGAAAAAAAAGTGGCATTGGAAAAGATTGGACATACAGTAGTGGTCTGGCACACTTCCGCAACCATTTTAATCTTTTGGGACGCTGGATGGATGGAGGACGGAGCAGCTGTTTTTTACCCAAGCAGTGATGATTCTCTTTGCATGTACACTTGGGCCTCACTGTTCTCCCCGTGGCGCAAATGGAATACTTTATCATTCTAAAATTATGGGGGGGGGGGGCACATCTATATAAAAAGTTAATATAGCTCTTTGAATATTTCATCGGGAATTGGAGCATTTCAGAAAAGCCACTTTCATGTCCCTGCCAAATTAGCTTTCATGTAAGGCAACACAAGCGTGCGTCATTTAGATAAAGCCAAGCTACCCCTGATACCCTCGTTCCCTCTGCGTCAACGCTGTTTAAAGAAACATTGTGGAGAAAGTTTGGGATTATAGCAAAGCTAAGAACAACTTAAAATGTGATGCAACCCCATTTTCGTGCCCCATCTGGGTACCAATTCAACTGGGGGTCTCAATATATCCATTGAAGCAGTGGTTTGCTTGGCTCCTGTACACACATATGGTCGGACAGCCACACGGGCAAAGTCCTTACAGTGCAAAATGACAATGCATCCTTCATGTGTCCTTAAGTAGTGCAAAGTAAGGAAATAGAATTACACCAACTCCTCTCGCCTAACGTGATGCACTGCAAACCACGCCAGCCAGAATGATGTGACACAGATAAAAGCTTCCTACATTTTTGGACTTTCCCAATGGACCGCCCCTTTCAGGGGTCAACACATGCCAAAGCGGTTTTACTTTTAGTGTTAGGGTTAGGGTTGGGCTGCCATCGCTGTCAAAAATGCCGGTGTGACCTTCGGACTGGGAGAGGTGAAGATCCTAGACAGACATTAACAAGCTGTTGTTCCTGCTCTGGCTTTGGGGTTCGGAGGTGTCGCGAAAGCACTAATGGGGCGTTGGCACGTCGACGATTCTCTTTTGTTCTCTTTCTGAAGGATCGTAACCCAATTAGCAGCCTCGCTCGTGATATTCACCTCGGGGATGTTCGGGTATAATTTGGCGGGTCGGGATGGGTGGGACGGCGGGTGCATCGCTTCCTCGCCGCACCCGCCGTTTGGAGAGCACCGCCCTCTCCTCTTCCCATCTCTGGCAGTGTCACAGGGCTGCTTTTGGCTGCCTGCGTTTTTGGGTTTTTATCACGCGCCTGTGTTCTCGTGTTCAATCTGTCTGCCACTTTGTGTCCCCCCCACCCACTCAACATGACAGTGCCGAGATCTGTGCCTCGCCGCCTTTGAGGCTCTCTGTATTTTTTATTTATCGTGCAGGTGGGGTGGGATTTGTGTGGGGTGATAGGGGTGATTAAACATTCAATTTGTTTTTAAAGAGCCTTCAGTGATGGTTTGAAATGAGTTTAATGAGCTTGAACTACTAGTAGACTAACAAGTAGAGGTTCTTTTTTTTCGGAGGAGGGTTAAAGACATGATAGGTCAATGTGAGAGAAGTACAGTATTTGGAGAAAGTGCCTTTGTCCTCGCGTTTCACCCAAACTCCCTCTACTATCTCTTTTAGTCGACTGCTGCTGAATTTTCCGAAAGACTCCCTTGCAAGTTTTTCACTTAAACTGGTATTGACTTGTGGTTTGACTGCCTTTTGTATCCCTCAGACCGGCCCTCTCCCTCCTTGGTGGTACTGCACTGGAATATGAGTGTATTTGTATATGCTCATATAAGAATGAATAGTCATGTTTGCTCTGTTTTTCGCAATAAACAGGGCTTCGAAGCTAGATGATAAACCTCATAAATGATCTAATTTCACGATGTAGCGGGTACCCCGCGACATTCCTCTGCCACCAAATTTTTTAAGTTAGAATTTTGTGAATAAGATTGTTCAGCTTCAGGAAAATATGTCTTCAGATATCTTACTTGGAAAAAAATAGGGATTTGTTTTGAATAAGAGTAGACACAAAGAAGACTATTGAATTGAGAATACAATGTTTTGTGTACTTCTTTATGAGACTATAAGATAATTTCCACCACAATTATTTTTCTGTCTTGTATAAAGAAATCTCATCTCGCTTTACTAGAGGGTTTTATTTTTTCTAAGTAAATGAATTAGTTTGATTCTTTTGGCATTGATTTCTTTTGCGTCGGGTCATTAACTTGCATTGGCGGGAGCGTGCGTGCACCAATGCCATGGTGACCCTGTGTCTCCTTCGTCTACCATTTGTGTCTCTCTCTCTCTCTCTCTCTCTCTCTCTCTCTCTCTCTCTCTCTCTCTCTCTCTCTGCCTCCGTGTCTCTCTCCTACCGTGCAGGAGCCAGCTATAAGAAGATTGGATACTATGACAGCACAAAAGGCAATCTGTCCTGGTACGGGAATGACAAGTGGATAGGTAAGACGGATCCATCAGTCTCAATCCCCCTCAGTTCCTCTGTTCATCACTGTCTGATGCACTCTCTCCCTCCTTTAATTCAGCCCCCTTTTTTTCTCACGTTGCCCCTACCATTATATCTTTTCATCTCAGCCATCCATCTCTCCTCACTGTTTCCCTTTTTTACCCTTTGCTCCTACCCTCCTCTGGTCTTGTTCTTGCGCTCCAGGCTCCACTACGAACGTTCATCGATCAGTCAAGTGGAGTCTTAGTCAGCGTGCCTTCAGTTGGAACAACAGCGGCAGCGGCGTCAGGTGTGTGGTGTGTTTTTACCACCAGCACTGCCGCATTTTAATTGTATGTGCTAATGTAAAGAAGCCATTGCAACTGATGACAGCGTGGTAATAAAAAAAAGTGTTGGGTGTCTCAACACAACGTCAGGCGGGGGGGCACCAATTTAATGCGTTCTGCCTCCATGACCTTGGGAGAAATGAAATTGTGTTCCCTGATTGATATGGGAGCCTTGCACGCGTTCACAGTGCTCCTGTCTCCCTGGGCGCTGAGATGATGCACTTTTAACATTGCCTCATGTTTTGAAAACTGTGGGTGATCATTTATTTTACCAAGTGACGCTGCTATATAGCTAATAAAGCAGCTTGTAGCAATAACAACCACCCCTTACTGATAAGGAATACAGATGTGTTTATGTGTTTATTCATATTTACTCTTTATTCACCTTTTTCAAGGCCACCTCTAAACAATTTGATGTTGTTTTATCCCCCACACCCAAATGTTTCGCCAGACATTCCTGTTTGTCCGGGACTTTCCCGGTTTCGAGCTGTGTGTCCGAGTCCCAAGAGATATGGAAAACACTAAAATGTCCCTGTATTTAACACACTACCACATTGTATCGGTTTCACCACAAATTAAATAATAATAATAATAATAATAATAATAATAATAATATTATTATACTTTTTTTTAATACGTTTTCAGTGCTTACTTTTATTATGTTCCATCCCACTCATTACCTAACCCAATCAGAAAAGTTACGTTCCGCGTTCTGCGCCCCTGGCCTATGGATCACCCGGAAGTTTATAGGGCTGGAGAGCCAGGGAGCACTGGGTGATCTGTGCTTCGGTGTCCTTCATGCGGTGAAGCCACTCCAGCAAGCTGTGGACTGAACAGAGGGTGAAAGTGTGCCCCAGGAGGTAATGGTGGAGGGAGCTGACCGCCCACTTGATCGCCAGACCCTACATCTCAATCATGCTGTACCTCGACTCCTGCTTGGAAGCTTGAAAGACCTGTGACCTGCGAAGATTCCACTTGAGATTCCCCCGTTCCCGGACCCGTCGCACCCGCCAACGCCCCTCCGCGTCGCGCAACACTCACATCTCCCTACCAACCGTGAGCGCACTCCCCCAGCCTCTCTCATCAACGCGTCAAATCCTGGCTTATTCGATCCAAAATCAGGGAGTGCGACAGGCGGGAACTAACCACACCCTTCACCGTATGCTTTTTCCCCTTGTGACGAATTTCGAGCCGGACCATCGGATACGTTTGAATATCCCCATGCACACACCAAATTTCCATCCATGATGCCTACACCAAAGCCCCTGGCCAAACCAGGCATTGCTGGACCCTGGCCTGTGAACAGCCTGAGTGCAGCAAAGACCACTTGGCCGACTTCCATCAGGGGGCAGTCCACCATCGTGCCTGCACCCCTGCCCAGACATCTGCACAGCTCCCTGAGCGAAGGTCCGGGAAGCTTACTACCCGAGGTGGGTCCGTGCTTGTCCTCCAGCTCGGCGAGTCGATTCCGCAGCCAGCGGTTCAGCTCCGGGGCACCTTTCATCTGGCACCCTTCTGGGTCCCTGTACAGGTGCCACTTGTGGGTGTCTCTGCCCTCCGGTAGGAGTTTAGGGAGGGAGACAGAGTCTTTCTGGCACTAGGGCACCGACATGGTGTGAACTTTTATTAAACTCGGTAGAAACAAAAAGGCTCCCTGGCCAAAACAATAAAGAATAATATTAATGATACAACGGGGTGCAGGAGGAAGCACGGCTAGACTGGCTCCTGGGCTGGTGACCTCGTCTGTCGATCCCTCTCTGCAAGTTCAACAAACATTAAGAAAGATCCCTGCCCCGGATTGGGCCAATCAGAACTGCTTGTGTGCTGATTCTGCCGACAGTTGTGCAGGAAGCAGGCCGTGGCTTTACCACACCCCTTGGTGCGCCGCAGTACGGCAGCACGGCAGCACGGCAGCACGGCAGCACGGCAACCTGTGATCCAAGCAGCAGATTCTCACCAAAGTTAAGGGTCAGGGTTAGGAGGGGTAAGGGAGTGTCCGTTACGCATGGTCCATGGTCCGCATAGTGCTTCTTTGTTTCGTTCAATGAGGAACGGAGTAAAATAAAATAGCCTACATCTTAAATTAAAAAAAACACGTTGATTTTTTATTTGGACTAGCGGAGCAAGGGGATGCACAGGGGAGTGCAGTTCACAGGCGCCCCAATGGGGGGGTCCCTAGCTGTCACTGGCCCGGTGCGGCTGTAGTTACACTACTGAGCTAACCTCAATATTGCAACCTCTCAAAGGAAAGTTTTTGCAGTGGAGGTCTTTTCTATATAGATCGCTGGCTCACTCAGTGAGGCTCAAAAGGCTGCAGTCGCTCAGTCAGAGGCAGAAGATTGTGATAATATTCACAGTAAGTCGGCGTTTCAGCTTGAATAGTCATGCGTCACCCTCTGCCAGGTAAGTATTTTAAGTGGACATTTAGAAATTTTGAACCTTTTGCTGAAATCAACTGGTTGACATTTTAGCTAATGTTCCAGTGTTTATTGGAAGCACATGGAAGCTGTGTCTCATTTTTTCTATTTGTAGATTTTTCTCATTGGTCCAGAGATGTTTTTCTTTTTCCCCTTTGATGTTGGTAATTCCAAAGCGCCCACGGTTCTTTGGAAGAGCTCAAATCAGACAGCATTGCTCAGATGCTATCAGGACATTAAAATGGAGATAATCGCAAACGCAGCCAACTGCAATGTGGCGAGGCAGATAAGTCCATGTAAAGCGCCTCATCGACCTCGCTCATCCGCCCGCGAGTGTTTTGGAGCACGAGATCAGAGAACCCCCCTCCAGTCATCTTTTGAAGAAGCGGTTGTCAGTTCTCAAGTGTTTATGCTATCATTTCCGCCGCCAAGACGCTGCAAGTGGGGCTGTAACATCAGACGTCGCTCTGCCGCAGAGTTGAGGTTTATTTTTGTGTTTTTTTCTATGTGGTCGGGCACCAAGACGGCACCCCAAGGCCATGGAAAGTAGTTGGCCTGCAGCTGTTTCTTCTACAAAGCAGACAGTTTGCAAGGTCAGACAGTGAGCGACTCCCACCTGCCGCCCCCACCCCTCGGCACGACGGGCAGCAGGTGAATCGATGACCGCCGCTGTCTTTGAGCGTGCGGTCACTCGAGGCGGACATGGGGTGGCGCTCTGCCATCTGTTCGTGTCATCGACATTTTGAGACGGTGGAGGAACAAAGGCACCTCGCCTCCCAGGGAAACATGTCACCCTTGTGACGGCTCGCAGACATACACATCTACCAAGCACACACACACACACACACACACACGTCGGCGGTGTATGTTCGGACCCCTTCTACACTGCTGACTGCCCGCCAGTGGCCCAAGGGACCGTCTCTAAAAATAAACCCAAACCATGACTCAACAGTGTGAAACCTCGGGAAGGAGACTCTGACTTTATTCCCAGATTGGCTGTCGGCTGGATACAGTTTGTGCTCTCGTCGTTGTTCACTTGCCCTTGGCCCCTGGGGACCTGTCAACTGCCACCCCTTTGCACCAGTGATGTCGACTCCTGTACTACAGAAGGCAGCATTGTGCAGCTACATACTCATTAATTGGTGTCACACATTAACGGCTATAAAAAATCAGATGAATGTCAAATATCCACTGAAACTATATGCGTTTTACAGCTTTATCGACAGCATACTTATTAAACAATTATATATATATATATACTGTGTATATATATACTATATATATATATACTATATGTACGTCAGAATATTGACGCACATATTGTATCCCTCATTCCCTTCAAAGTAGAGGTAGAGTAGATGGAGGTAGAGCAGAGGTAGAGTGGGTGGAGGTAGGGGAGAGGTACAATAGAGGGAGGTAGAGTAGAGGTGGAGTAGAGGGAGGTAGAGTAAAGGTGGAGTAGAGGGCAAAAGAGTAGAGGTAGAGTAGAAGGAGGGAGAGTACAGTTAAAGTAGGGGTGGAGTAGAGGGTGGTAGAGTAGAGGGAGGTAAAGTACAGTTAAAGTAGGGGTGGAGTAGAGGGTGTTAGGGTAGAGGTAGAGTAGAGGGAGGTAGAGTAGAGGGTGGTAGAGTAGATGGAGGTAGAGTACAGTTAAAGTAGGGGTGGAGTAGATGGAGAGGTAGAGTAGATGGAGAGGTAGAGTAGAGGGAGGTGGAAGTAGAGGTGGAGTAGAGGGAGGTAGAGTAGAGGTAAAGTAGGTAGAGGTAGGGTTAACGTAGAGGTAGAGAGAGGGAGGTAGAGGAAGGGTAGAGTATTCCTCCTATTCCTCTCTTCTGGCTCCTTCTGAAACACAAGATTAAACAACTATCCAATAAGAGCTCTCTCTCTCTCTCTCTCTCTCTCTCTCTCTCTCTCTTTTCCTTTTCTTTTTAGAAGCTTTCCTCACCATCCAACTCCCTCTCTATCCAACCAAAACAGCCCCCAATTTATTTCATTTTTTTTTTTCATTAACTCCTTGCTCTCCATTTGTCTACAACTTCTTCCTGCGGCCGGTGTATTTGCCCGGCTCTTGCGCACGCTTTTTAAAAAAAAAAGTGTTGTCAGGATTTGTTAACACTGCCCCTCTCCTCCTCCCTCGTTCAATTTGGTCTCCTTGGCAACCACTGCATTGCTGCTTCGCTCCCTCTCTCCCTCTCTCTCTCTCGCTCTCTCTCTCTCTCTCTGTCTCGCTCCTTCTGATCGTTGCCATGGCAACCAATATGTGGCGTGTTGCCGTAGCAACATACTGTCCCGATTCCTACCATCAAGGGCAGGGAGAGGTATTTGGTGAAGGAGAGCCCCAAAGGACTTTCTCTCCCTCTGCCTCTCTTTCTCTCTCTTTCACATACAATCACTACGTATTTGCATTACAGCAAGCGATCGCACGTTCTTACAAGGAGAGGGGGAAAAGTCAGACAGCTCCCCTGTTGTTCTTCTCCTGCTTTGTGGAAAAGCACGGGACGGGCCAGCTTTTAAATTTAGCCTCTCCAGAAGGCACCGGATGCGGATGCCGTTAGAGTGAGCCTCCCGTGTATCACAGATGGAACCTGGCGCTCCCACTCCCGGCGCCCCTAGCAACAGGCCTTTTCGTCCAGGGAACGAGGTGCCCCTGTGACTGTTCTGACCTTAGGACCTCCACGGCAACATGGCTGCTATGGACAACGTGGTCAGATGTGCGGAAGGCTTATATCACACTGAAATATGCAACGCGGGCGCACACAGATCATCCATGTTCTCAGAAAGCCAGTGTTGTGAAAGTTTCAATGTCAATGTGAATTCCAGCGATGGATCTGCTGTGGTTATGGATACAGAATTGGCAAAGGACACTGTACATTTGACAGGAATCTAAAATACCGCCTGGGAACAGTGCCAGATTTCTCCGCCCGAGCTGAAGCAAAGGGAGACGTTTTTTTAGTGAGACAGCCTAATAGTCCTTTCTTTCTCTCTCTCTCCCTCTCTCTGTCTCTCTCGCTCAAGAGCGCTCCATCTATCTCTCTTTCTCTGTCTCTCCCGCTCTGTCTGATTGCGAACCTAGATACAGTCAGATAGGAGGAGGCCATCGCCTTCCTAACCAAGAGCGCTCTGGCCTCACGCTGAACTAGGTCGCTGATATTGCTGTCAGCTGTCTCCACTGATTTCCTCTCTCTCGCTCTCTCTCTCTCTCTCTCTCGCTCTTTTCTCTCTCACTCTCCGTGCAGCTGTATGTCAAGCCCAATCACTTTAACAAATCATCGCAGAGTTTGTGGCTTCGTCCCCTCGTCTCCATTTCTCCATTTTCTCCACCTTCATTCTCCACCTTAATTCAATCCACTCCACACCTTGCCCTCTTTCTCCCCCTGTTTCTGCCCCTACCAGGCGATGTAAATTTTATATGATTAAGTTATCATTGATCTCTGCTATTTGCAAAACCTCCTAAACTTTTGCTTGTTGCTTACACCATCGCCCCTCTGAGCCCATTCCACAGAGTATAGAACATGTTGACAGTCAAGGTCATTTGCAGCAACTTGAGCGTCATCGTTTTCCTACCCGCAACGCCGTCGTTGTACGTTGCAATTACTTTCCGCAAGTTTCCATTTTACACTTTGTTTTTGGCTCATTTGTTTTTCAGCGAAGCATCTCCTGTTCCGCCGTTCAGCTGTGCAAACACGGCACCACGAACTTAGCAAATGTCTTGGCAAATCAGCCAAAACGGAGATCAAAACAGTAAATAATAGGAGGATTACTACAAAAAAAAGGCTCGGCATCGGCGCCAGTCCTCTGTGCGTGTCCGTCCTGTTCCTCCCCCCTCCCTCCCCCATTCCCAGCGCTCGCTGATTGAGATACGGAGCCGGGCGATAAGGCTGCTAATTAACTCGCTGCGATTCCGCCCCAGATCCTGATAGGGACTTGGGGGGCTGCGGCACGTCCGCATGCTGTCACTGATAGCACCCGCCGGGCCAGGCCGAGATCGGAATGATCTTAGGTGCTGTTAAAGCTGAATTAACGAAGATTCTGCGTGTGCAATAACACGTGAGCACACAGTTAGGAGAGGCCGTTTCCCCTACAAGTGTCAGCGCCTCCCCATCAGGCAGTTTGTTGATATTCCCTCCTTTCAAAACCATTCCTGTTTTCCGTGTCTTATTTTGCCGGATTCCCTTTGAAACACACCGGTTGAAATATGTAACCGTAGAAAGCCAGCCAATTTTTAAATAAATCAACAATAGATCTTGCTTGTTTTTTCTTTTGACATAAACTGACTGACCTAGAAAGATTAATCAGCCAGCTTTGGGAAGACACGTCTTCCGCTGTCTTTGAAAAAACGCCAACTTTCCAGGCCTTCCTTGAGCGAAATAAGTTACTTTTCTTTGCAGAGTGGTATCTCTCCTGATTTTGAGAACACTGCGCTTGGTGGAATGTTTATTAAGAACAATGCTTAAAGATCTTTCAAGTTTTGCTTGATTCATTTTGATTTATTTTGCGGATGTTGATATTTCGGCAGTCTGCTATCGTCCCTCCCATACTGTACCTGCGATGCACTGGATTTGGGATGTATAGGGAAGTACGAGGGAAAAGAGTGGGGCTTATTTTGAACTTTGAGCTATGGATAACAGACGTTATTTGGCACAACAGAGCTCTACTTCCACCAAGTCGCCCCACCCGACCTCTCCCTTCCCTAAAGCCTGTCCGCACGTCTCCCCCCCAAGGCCCCGAGCCCCCCGCCGACCAAACGGTGGTGATCGAGGAGTTCCGCTACCTCTCTCAGAAGCTCTTTGTGTCGGTGTCGGTGTTCGCCGGCCTGGGAATCCTCCTGGGGATCGTCTGCCTCACCTTCAACATCTACAACAGCAACGTCAGGTAATCTGAAGCGCGCCCACGGTCTTCCTCTACCTCGTCATCTCAAGCGTTCCGTGGGACATCTTTAGATGTTAATCTTTGTACATGTCGGACGGGTTTTTTTTTTTTTTTTTTTTTCCCAGAGCGGATCAAAACAGGTGCATCTCGAGTTACGCTGCTTCACATCTGTGCTATGGCGGACTCTCATGAACCGTCAGAGGCAGAGCTTGGCATGTAACGCAGAAAGTTAAATCCAAACTTAGTTCCGTGTCTCCGGCTGACAGCTAATACCCTGAACCCGGCGACAGTCTGCTCCGTCTTTTGGTGCTTCTGTGTGTGTGTCGCGGGGAGATAATAGCTCTGGCAGAGGATTGTCTTTCTGTGCATTGATGTGAGTGAGCAGTGTGTCTGGGTGTATATGCCTGAATTCATATTTCATTACGAGCCGGGCTGTGAATGTTTCAATGATTTTCTTGACACGCATGTTTGGGTGTACGTCTTTGATGTACCCGACAGGTACATTCAGAACTCCCAGCCCTACCTCAATAACATAACAGCCGTCGGTTGCATGATGGCCCTCGCCGCCGTCTTTCCCCTGGGTATCGACGGCCTTCATGTCCACAGGAGGCAATTCCCTGTCGTGTGCCAGGTACTCACATTGAAAAAAAAACCACCCTTGATTTTGTGATGAATCCAACCCTCACCTAACTTTTGCATTGACTTTTCCATTAGAATTTTTGGGTAGGAATTGGCTTTAGCCCAAAATACAACCACCACTACATCATTGGGAAGACTGAGATATCCAGCGTGTTGGCGTACTGGATATTCAGCTCAGTCTCATGAGCTCTCTGTCAACATAAGACGCTTATGCCAGAAAATTCTTATTTCTCAACGTTTTTGACAAATTTCTTATTTTCTCATTGGCGTAACGACAATTTTCTCCAAAAGGAAGAGATATCTGTTGTTCCCCCAGGAGCGAGGGACAGGGTTGTCTTCTATACCTTCCTCTACTCTATAGGGAATTGAAGGAATCTGCAATTTTTGTTTCCATTGTTTGATTCAACGACACAAAGGCGTGATGCATTATTAAACTGATGTTTATCTGTTTGTTTATGTGATGTTAATTAATGAGACTATGTAGGAAGAGCAATTATCAGAAAGGGCATTACATCAATAATCGGTGATAAAAAATATTCGAAATGTCTGCTATCTGATATAAGTCAACTTGAGTTATCGTCCTTATATGGTAATGTTGTTTTGGCAACGTGAAGGGGACTTAAGGGACGTCGGCATGCTAAAGTCATCCAGTAAAAACCAAAAACACAACCGGAGGAGTAAAGAAGCATTCGTGTATACAAACTGTATTTGATAAAATAATGTTTTGGCTGAACTTCATGTCCAGATGTACAGCAATTAGCTTATAGCTGCTCGACCATATAGCAGAGAATCAATGCAGCTTTAGTTGTTCCTGCAGATGTCCATCTGCCTGCCTCAACTCCACATATTTATATTTCAAAAATGTCCATATGCGGAGCTGAATATTATTCCCAACATTTCAAAGTCACTCTTAAATAGCTATTAACCTCCGACCAGGCTTAATGACACTGACGCGATTGGATCAGCTAGTCCGATTTATTAATTTGTTCCCTTGCCTGTCACTCGTTCGCTCTTCCCTTCGTTTCCCCTTCGTCCCTTTCACTCTCGTTCCCCTCCTCCTCCTCCTCCTCAGTTCCGCCTGTGGCTGCTGGGTCTGGGCTTCAGCCTGGCCTACGGCAGCATGTTCACCAAGATCTGGTGGGTCCACACCGTCTTCACCAAGAAGGAGGAGAAGAAGGAGAAGAGAAAGGTGAAGGACAACAAACAAACTGGTGGGGGGTTGGAGGGGGGGGGGTCCAGCCAAAAACCGAGAGGATTTACGATCTAGGAGAGAACAAGTAACTTCCTTCCCCACGATCTCCATCCAACCTAACTCCCCTCAGGCGGCGTAGTGGTGGAGGGGATCCCCCCCCCTTCAAGGGCACCCTGTGTGGAGCCGAAAATGATTTATCCCCTTCAGAGTGTTATCGTTCGTACGCATGCTCTCCCTTCTCCTTAACCCCCCCCCCCCCCCATTCCTGTTGCTTGCCCTTGAGCGATACGTCTTTACTTGATGTGCCGCCTGACCAGAGTAGCCCCACCCAGCCCCACCCCCACCCTAGTCCAGTAGCCGTCTTCCAACCCCCTCCCCTTCCAAACCCCACCCAAGCCCACAGCGCGCAGGCCAGCTGTGAGGCAAGCTGGAGGGATACCCAAGTCAGCGAGATAAAAGTCCATTATTGAATATTTATGTATATCCTGAGTGAGGCGGGGGGGGGCTGAAGGTGGGACTTTGCTCTCGGTAAACCATGTCAAAACAGATTGAGTTCTCTTCCGCTTGCTTTCTGAAGGGCAGAAGAGACCCCCGCTTGAACCATTAAAAATGGAGATTTCCCCGCTGCGTGCGGACGTCGTCATCTCAACACCTCTCCCGGTATGACGCCCCCCCCCCCCCAAAAAAAAAAACAACAACAACAGGGATTAGTGTGGCATTTCAAAGGGGTTTTTTATTTTTAGGAAGATAATAGACATAAATTGAGGTTTTGTTTGCCGAGGATCTTTCGCCGCCCGCCAAGTTGCGTGCGCGCGCCGGCCGCTCACCAGCTGCTGAGCTGCCAAGCCGATGAAACAATGGGATGAGGAGGTAGCTGCCGTGGCGAACCACCGCTTTGCCGCCGACGAATAGCGAGGATGGGTGTAGACTACACACAAATAAAAGCAGTTGTTAACGGGTTCTTCAAAGTGCGTGGTTCCACACAGAGCCATCACCGACTGAACTGCTCTATTTAATGGATGATTCGTCATGTTCCTCATATGTGTTATGGGATGGTAAGAGGTTCTTCGGTTACAATTACCACACCCCTCCAGAGATGTGGGGAGGCTACTCGCCAATATTTATGGTGCAATATTGTAAATTGGTCAACACAAGATTCAAGATTCAAGATTTTTATTTGTCACATACATATACATACTTCCATACATATATGCAGTGAAATGTAATGGGCTCATTAATCAAAAACACTGCAGCTGTCAAAGGAGTGCATGGTTCTATAAAGAACCTTGGTCTGGAAGTGTCTTTGTGGAACCAGAAATGGCTCAGAGGCAAAGCAAGAATCGTTTCCAGTCGGTAGATTTTTATTCGCTCAGTGTGTAGAAGCGCGGGTCCCCGCTTCGGCCTTTTTGCATTGCCCTGCGTGTTCACCGCAGAGGTACGACCACAGACGCTTCCAGCTCAAGAATGACGGTGCCAAAATCAATACTGGGATGGCAGATCGTTTTCTCGCTCTCTTTTGTTTTCCCTTCTTCTTCATTGGAACAGATAAAGCATATTTTTATTTATATCGACTGTGTCACGGAGCGCCGTGCACCGGCAAGTGCAAAGGACCGGTGCCTTGTGCCTTGCGTCTTGTTTTTCGCTGCCGCAGCCCAAGGCTTCGGGGGGGGCCCTATTGAATTGGCCTTAGTTAGTGTTGGATCATTGTTTCCTCATCCGAGCTTGGAGATAGTCTATTTATGGCTCCATAAATCCCGCCTCGCCCTCCTTTGTGAAATCAGGAAAATAAAAGCGGTTTGGTGTGTTTTTCTCCTGCCCCGCCCGCAGTGACCATTCTTTCCTTTTACTGTTCCTGAGCAGCACCTGGAGCCCTGGAAACTCTATGCTACAGTCGGGGTACTGCTGGGCATCGACTTCCTGTCCCTCATGATTTGGCAGATCGTGGATCCCCTGCACATCACCGTGGAGGTACGATCGATGCCCCCCCACACCCAGCCCCTTTGATATTCGGGCACTGGACTGATCGGCTGTCTCACACGGAGGAGTTTTTATTTTCTTTTTTTTATGAAAATGTAATAAGAGCAGAATGATGGATGGATAGAAAACTCACTCTACCTGAGAGAAGTTTCAGCACATATTGGATATGATGCCTTTACGTTTAAATATAAAGTATGTGTGTGTGAATTTGTGTGTGCGTGTGTGTGTGTGTGTGTGTGTGTGTGTGTGGAGTAGAAGTTCACCAGAGAGGCACCCAAGGGAGACCTGGATGTTTTGATCCAGCCGCTGCTGGAGCACTGCAGCTCTGAAAAGATGAACACCTGGCTGGGTGAGGGGAATATTAACTACAACCCCACCCCCCCCACCCCCACCCCCACCCCTACCCCCACCCCCACTCCTCTCCTTCTGTTACTGTCTCCGTCTTCCCCCACCCCCAACCAGTCTCTTTTGTTTTGCCTCTACCTTTTAAAGGATGAAACTTTAATGTGAGTTGTGCTATGAAAACTCCCCCCAAAAAAGAAAACATACCATAACAAACTTCTTTAACTATGGAATGCCACCGGCTAAAAGCCCCAAAGCAAAGCAGCCGAAAATTCCCAACACCTGCCACCCTGAAAACGTCAGGCTTCACCACCATGAAATACAGTACCTTAAAAGGCCGCCCCTGCAATATTTTTTCCCCAAGGAATACGGGGGTGCGGTTAGTCATTGCATTGAACATGAAATAAAACGGTGAGTTCTGGGGCATACTACATCTTCATATAGCAGCTGAGGAGGCGTTTGTGTAGTAACGCTGAGATACCAACAGGGAAAAGCTCTAAGAGTCAATGCATGGTTATTGTTGCCAGATCGGGGGTTTTTCCTTGAATTGATATGAGAAACCCTGCGTCTCTCCAGGTGTGGTGTACGGGTACAAGGGCTTGCTCCTCCTGCTGGGCATTTTCCTGGCTTACGAGACCAAGTCCATCTCCACGGAGAAGATCAACGACCATCGCGCCGTGGGCATGGCCATCTACAACGTCGCGGTGAGTATCACCGTTCGTGGTGTGAACGGCAACGCTGTAAAAAAAAAAACAATGTTAAAAAATAAAAAAAATTTAAAGATTGAATCGAGACATGTTCTGCCGACGGGGTTCAAGGATTCTACTTGATTGGAATTGTTGAAACGAGGTTAAAAAATTGTGCGATCTTCTATTGTCCACTGAACATTGTATTCTTAAAATAAGGGTACGATTCAATAAATTATATATTATATTTCCTTTCAAGTCGGAAGGAGGACAAAAGTCTTAAGTTCCATATTTACATTCCAAGACGTTCCTCGAATTAGCCATTATTTTCTTAGCAAGGCAATTCAAAGACTTTCTTAGGATTTTCTTAAAACTAGCTAAATCATATTTCAGACACAATTCTAGGCTGGCTGGTCAACTCAAATGAAGTCAAATAAGATCTATTGTTTATTTTCAAGATTGTCATTTTTCATTTTATTTCATTTCCCAGTGTGTCCCATGTGTCCCCACATGTTTACCAATATGTTTGGCAAACATGTGTGTGTGTGTGTGTGTGTGGGGACGTGTGGGTGTTTGTGTAGGTGCATGCATCTTTTGGTTGCGGGTGAACACATAGAATGCAAACCAACATAAAAATAAATAAATGCAATTATAAATATCGACCTAGAAGTAAAGTTATGTGGATTATAGATAGTAGGTAATTGAAGTTTAATTTAGATATGAGCCATGTGATGCTATGATAAATAATGTGATATAAGGTGTTCGATACTACAGGGAGTTTGACTTGAAAAAATGTGTAGCACATACGTACTTCCATACATAGCACCTTAATGAAAGAGATTTTTTTAACATGGGATTCTGAGTGCGTAAACAGATATTTTGAAATATATTGATAATAATTATAAAATTCCATATATTTGTTGTGTATATATTTGTGTGCGTGCGTGTGTGTGTGTGTGTGCGTGCGCGCGTGTGTGCGCGTATGCTTGTGTGCGTGTGCGTGTGTGTGTGTGTGTGTGTGCGTGTGTGTGTGTGTGTGTGTGTGTGTGTGTGCGTGCCTGCTCGCTGTACCGCTGTGGCTCTGGGCAGCCGGGGCTAATCTGTCTGTCAGTATAGTGCCCCCCTCTGCGGGGCCCGTTCCGTCATCCACAGACTCACGCCTTCACTTCCAATCCCTCAACACCACTCCTTTCCCGCCCTCCCTCTCTTCCTCTCAGCGGGCACATTGTGTTCCTCTCCGCCCAACCCCCTCACCCCCCCTTTTCGGCCTTCATTTCACGCTCCGCCGAGGAGGCTTTGCCGTCCACAGCGGTGTCGATTACAACCGGTCCCGGTCCAATCCCCAACACATAGCCGCAGCCCGGAGGAACCTCTCCCGGAAAGGGCTTCATTTTTTTTTTCTGGGATGGATTTCCTTTAAAGGGGACCTATTATGAAAAACTCACTTTTTCAGTGCTTGTGCACACACATTTGGGTCTCTGACGGGCCTACTAACACACAAACTGTGAAACAACTCAGTCAGTTTTTTTGTGAGCTGGCTATTTCACAACACATGGGGTGAAACAAGCCGTTTAGATATGTGTCTCAGTCCCACGTCACATTGGGACTCAGACGAATTAGAACAGCCCCCCATCTGAGTAGCTCCACCTACGGTTGGAGCGCCACTGCTAGCCTCAAAGTTAAGAGCTAAGTTCAAGTTCAAGTTCAAGAGATTATTTGTCACATACATATACATACGTTCATACATATATGCAGTGAAATGTCATGACACCCGGTGATTACTCACAATAAGCTCTATAAATACTAAAAAATACCAAAATGTGCGTAATCGACACAAGGTGCTCGCGCAGGCAGCCGCAAGGGGAGGCGCCACAATCGCGATTCTGGGTCATGGGAAGTGCTCTGTTGTTGGCTGCACAGAGCAGCACAAATCTTTTAAAAGGAAGAAGAGTGAATACCAACTGTCTGCGAAGAAACTGCAGACGAGGGAAATGTTAATATTTAAAAAATAATTCTACTGTGTGGCCCTCTCTAAAAAAAAATGTATGCAGTAGATAGACTGTAGGCTGCAGCGATCCACTGTGTGTTTCTCCAAACAAATCCAATAAAAAATAAAGTTTTTATTGCAGGAGTTTTTATTTTGTTTCATCTTCCGACATTTATAGGAAACAAAAAATCCCCGGTACGATGTCGGCAAGTAAAGTTGGAACTCACTTTTAAATGAGGCCTTGTAGATCTAATATGAGTGAAGATTGAGCAACTGGATCGCTTATTTCTCGCCTCAAATTTGTTCAGAAAGAGATTTTAGTTCACTGATAAGGTGAATATCGGTGAAAGTTTACAGGCTGATTACAATTGAACCCGGCGTAAAGCTCAAACCCCATTGGCTCACAGAACTAGGGGCCTGGCAGCTCATTCACATTTTAAAGCGGCACACACTGAAACAGCCCGTGATATTTTCAGCAGCAAACTTGAAAAGCATGTTTTGGGGACCTCAGAGACCTATATTAACCTGTTGAAAATTTGCACAATAGGTCCCTTAACGATTGTTGCCTCACATTAAAGCTAACGCTAGCTTTTTTACCTTCATATTGGTGCCATCGCATTGTAAGCCTCCTGCAATGATCTTACGATACAGTAGAGTCCCTGAAACTTTACTTATCCAACCTAAACAACCCATATCCCAAGTTAAATAACTGGATTTTGTATGCTGTTCCCGCCCTTCATCAGTTGGTTCGGCAATGTAATAATAAGTCTACTGTCCATCGTCAAATATGTATTGAAACTTAATTGGTCTCCTATAATGTGCCAGACAGGACTCTGGGACTCTCTATTAGTTATACACAATTAGGGTTACAGGTAATAATTCGTAGCTTGCGGAGCTATCTCTGTCAGACAACCGGACAGCGCCACGCACGTCCACGCCCTTATGGGCCGGCCTATTTAAGCAGCCGGTCCCTCCTGCCCTCTCTGCTTCGCTGCCTGCTTGCTTGCTACGTTGCTGCTCCACCTCCCCTGCATCCATCTTTTGGGCTCTACTCTTCCATCCAATGGGGGGATTCAAGCTCATCACTCCTGTATTTCCAGCTCACTGAGTGCTTGTGTTTGATGGACACCTCGCCGGGAGTTATGAGCAGTAGAGCCCAGGCCCCAACATCACATCATTGAAATTAAATAAAGATCATTTTAAAGTACGTCTCGGAGTTGTCAGTCAGAACTTAGTATTATTGAATTTCTGAGTTGAACATATTGATTTTCTGCTTGTGGATCGTAATGTGAGCTCATAGCGTCAGATATTCTGTTCGTCTGACTTGTATTTCTGAGTAAAGGGGATTTTTATGCACACAGGCTGCAGTTAAATGTGGCAATCTTAAGAATTCTTAAGATACCACATTCATGTGGAGTTTAAATAAACCACTTTGATCGATTTTGGAACAGTTTTCATCTGTAGTCACGCTTCACACTTTTGTTAACCGAACAGTTTGGTTTCCCGAACAACCGCAAATGAAGCTCCACTGTCTCGTTAATTAGTTTTATTTGCCGCATATATCAATTTACACAAATAACACTGGATTACATCAGTGCATTCAACAAGTAATTGTATTATGTCATTGCCTATTTTTTTTTTCATTGCTTAAGAGACACTCAGAAGACAAAACAGCACAAACAAAAACCAAACCACCAAAAAAAAAAATAAAGGCAAATCGGCCTGCAGGGTAAAAAAAAAGAAATTCAGGTTTTAGGGGAGGGATGGGGGAGAGGACAGGGATCATTCAGGCAAACATCTGTCCCAATTCCACTCTGTTTTCGGGATTGAATTACTTTCCATTAGTAATCTAAAATAAGGGAGTGTTCACAAGCTTCCCGAGTATAAGCGGTAAAACACAAATGAAGTAAACATAATTACATCATCTACTCTTGCCTCATCTCACTAGATGCAAACCAACAGCGTAACAGTTTATTTACGGGCAGTGAAGGATTGCATGAAATAGGATGCTTTGACATGCTTTGGATAATAAGAAGTTTTGTTTTTTTGGGTGGCAGTTGTGAACAATATCCAACTCAGATTTATGATTATATCCAGTTGGCCAATTACTGTACTGTATATGGTCACTGCAGCTCAACAGCCAATTAGAAAGTTTAAAAGTATGTCATGACCTCTTCTACCATGACGGAACGTCTACGACATTCCAATAAGGATTATCAATATATATATTTGCAGAGAGGACGATGACATTGAAAAGGGCTGATGTTGAAAACCGCAAATCATGGTCAAGGGAGTGGATAGTTTAAGCCTCAGCATATACAGTAGGCTACTGTGCTCCTCTTGTAAATAAAAACATAGGAAGAAAGGCTTGCCATACCTTGTGTGCGGATGCTGCTTTACTGATTTGTCTCCATCAATAATGTTAACATAAAAAAATGACATCGATTTTACAAGTTACACAGGGTTTCTCACCACTCAACTATGGTGGGGACCTCATTTAAAGACATCAGAACTGTTCAACGGCAAACCTAGCAATCCGTCATACCATTGTGACCAGGGTAGGCTGCTGAGATCCCTTTTGAATTTAGAAGCTGGACTTTTTCCTCCATGTCGTACTGTTAATAGCGTTGCCGAAGCCAGATCCATCAGCTTTTGCAAATGCTATAGGCAAGCAAGCCCCGACACCCTATCTGGACAAGGGTCATTTGCAAAGTTTCTGGAGAGGGTTGGAACCATCCACCCCATGTTTGTGTTCAATAGCAATAATTTCAAAATCCTTAAAGGTTTGGTGGGTTATAATGGGTAATTCATAAGTAATGGGTTTCTTGTCTACATCTATTGACTTCAACAATGTGTTGCAGTCAATAGTAGTAGTAGTAGTAGTAGTCAAGTAGTCAATAGTAGTAGTAGTCAATTGCCTCCGTCGTGGAGGGTGTTTATTCGCTTCAAGCTCACTTTTCCAGAACTTCTGGGTTCCTCAGATTACCAAAAGTCTTACACTGTTAGAAACGACTCCACAAATGGACTTCACAAATGGTAGACCAAGAGGAAGTTAGTTCAGTTAGTTTGCGTCATGACCAAAACATACAGTATGTGTATAAAGTGTCTGAGGCATGCTTGCATGAAGTACATCTAATAATGACTGGCGAACCTACTTCAGGAGAGAATAAATCAAGCTAAAACTTTAAACTAGAGCGACCCATCTGGATAAAATACAGTTCAGATGAAGTGTCTATTCTTTCAACTACCTTTTATCAGATTGTATCCAAGAGTCCTTCATCAAACCCCCTCTTAAAGTCTTTCCTCCATTTTTTTTAGGATAGTCAATGGAAGGTGAGGCCACCCGAATGCTTAAATATGCATAAAAAAAGGCATTCTCTCATCAATAGCTTCCCAATTCTTAAGTGCAGCATTTTTCAATGTGCTGGAAGAAAGGGCAAGTGTCTTTGTAGATTTTCTCATTTGCAGATAGTATCTTAAAAAAGTATCAAGGTCTGGGATCCTCCATTCTTTAATTTGATATTGGAAGGTGATAAAATGGCTCCTCAATGACGAGCATATTTTGAAAGAGTCTCTTCTGATTGGATTCTTTTTGCAGTTTTTCTTTCCTTTCTTTCTTTCCTAAAGGGTGGCGAGGACCAAGAGGCCAAAGAGATACGGCAATAAGATGCTCACGACCCTTTGCTAATGCATCAGATTCTCTATTGCCAAACCCCTTCTATCCCCTTCTGGTTTGCTAAAAAGATGATTTCTTCCATATTAAAATGTATACAACACCACCTCTTGAAATTGATTTTGCTGCCGCTCATATTTTGTTTTAAAAATGTTTATTTTCCGATTCTTTGCATGGGATTTTGTATCTATAACATAACTTCCCAAACCGATAAGAACTAGTTATCCAACCCTTACAAATCTGTTCATCAGCTTGCATTGTTCTCATAGCCTCAATGTCCGCTAGAGTTGAGACTTGGTTAGGGTGACCACATTTTTGAATCCCCAAACTGGGAAACTGAAGTGTACTGGGGGGGCTCATCAGAGAGTGACTGAGAGAGCGCCCCCGTTATGCATGGTGGTTTTTTTATGTTTCGTTCAAAAAGGTAACAGGGAGGCACAGAGCCGTGTAGCGGCCCTACACACAGGAGTACACACTGAAAACAAGTATAATTGCTGTTATACTTATAATAATGTTATAATACTTATACTTATGTTAATAATACTTGTACAAGTATAAGTATTATTATTATTTTAATTGCGGAGAAAACCGAGACAATTTTGAAGTGAATGCTGAAAACCAGGACGTTTAAGTGTTTTGCAGATATCTGTCGGGAATAGGGACACAGCTCGAAATATGACATGTTATATAATATTATATATAACATGTCACCTTCTAACCATCTTTAGCCATCTTTATCTTTAGCTCTTGGCGGCAACTTATGCTGAGTAAAAAAATGTGCTGGCACTCGAAAAAATGTGTTCGGTGGACACAAACCCTCAAATATTTTTCACACAATTAGCGAAATTGACTCCGTTTGGCAGGAACAAGTGTCTGTTGTCTATGGAGGGAGAGAGAAAAAACGCAAGGGAGCGTTGTGTTTTCATCCACCCAGGGTCTTTGATTCAGCAGACCACCCGCCTCTCCTCCCCTCCCCTCCTTTCCCCACCCCACCACACACACACACACAATTCACACACACACACACACACACACACACACACACACACACACACACACACACACACACACACACACACACACACACACACACACACACACAACCCTCACTTGTTTCAATCGTATTTTAATACATCTCTGAGGATTATCCATTATGCGCCGAAACCCAATTTGAGTTTGAGATGAGTGGAGGACTTGCAAATGAGCTATTGGGGGTGGGGTGGGGCCACTCGTGTTTGCTGCTGTACACTCTCTCACTCTTTGTCTTCCGTCGGGGGGTTCGAGGAGTCTGGGGGTACTTCTTCCCCTTTTGTAACGGCAGCCTCTTGATAACACTGCCATTCCTATAATCTTGCTCGTATCATGGCACTCCAGGCTGCGTTTATGGGATTAAGAAATCTACATTAGGGGGTTAAAGTGACACCCTGCTCTTTTTGGTTCAGTAAAGACCCCCAAAAAATTTTTAGTCCGAGGTTAATTGTCAGCTAATTGCCATGGAACAGATCTGGACCCGGAACTCGGCGGTGCAGGCGGGAGGAGATGAGTTTGGTGTTTTTCTCCCTTTGGCTTTTACTCAGACACTGCGGATTGAATCAGATGGAAAGCTCTGTTGGTCGCTCCATCCGTGTTCACCAGTAATGCAGAGTAGAAAATGAGACTTCAGTCAATGTTGATGGACTGCTGATCAATGCTTATTGATCTGCGGCTCCCCATCCATCAAGCTCATCCTGCCTTCTCGCCTCGCAATCCTGCCTGACGGCTCCCATTTTCTGATTCCTTTCATCAGAATCAGTGTGTGAGCCAAGGACATTCTTATATACTACACAATTTACAGTTCACACATAGTTTTAGTGCATTACGGTTATATTACTATAAATCGAACTATAACAGAAGGAATCTCTGTCTGTCTGTGTGTGTGTCTGTCTGTCTGTGTGTATGTCCTACTATTATCTCGACAACCGTTCATCCGATCTACTTCACACTTGGCGGGTGTATTGCTGGGGACCCAAGGATGTGCAGTGTTTAATTTGGTGCAATTTGCAACACGTATAATGTTAACAAACAACACGCGACTGCTCAGCTCTGTGCAGCAGTGGGGCAGGGCCTCAGGGCTCTGCGACGAAAGCTGCTTTCACACATTCACACTGTTCCGTGCATGAAGATCCGCACAAAGGTAAATAACTGGCACATGATAGAGACGTCATCAACACGCGACACGCCCACTCGCTTGCTGTGAATGATCAGGACAATTACCTGCCCCGTTCACACATACCACTCAATCGGACATTAGCCGGACTTTGTACTAGAGTGCTGACTGGGTAAAGTCCAGGTAATGTCCGGGTCAAATTATTGTGACATTTGCATACTGCGGATTCTATCTTAATCTATATTAATCTATATTATTATCTTAATCGCTCTCCTTTAGCGGGGTTGGGGGCCAAGCCGGGCTTGGGTTGGGAGGAGTTCCAGTTGAAATCGGCGTTTTTGGAATACCCGCTGCTTCAGCTCTGGGGGGCCTCATCCCCGCTGTGTGCTACCAAGTGGAGGAAGCACCGGCACTCCGGCTATACGATTGGCTGTTCATATCACATGTTTGTGACGTATTTACAGAAGTTTACGAAGGTAGTCGAACTTGCGTAATTTGAGTAGTGACTTTTTTCCTTGATTACATTTTCAAGAATTCATCATCATCATCATTCATCCATGAAATACGAAAAACATTGCGGTATTTCTGTGAGTAATTATCATACCATGGCTTCTATTTTTCCGATGCCTCACTGGATCTTGAACGCATCACTCAGTCATACATTCGAGTGGATTCAACTCGACGTGGCCACGAGTTTTAGCTGAGTTGGACATATTTTGGCGTGAAATGCATTGGCCAACATCTGTGATATCGATCAAATTTAGTCTGTTTTTCACTAATTGCTGCTCCGTATGTAGATAGATTTGAATGAAACTTCAACCATGAGGTGTTTCTTACATACCAGTTCACACAAGACATTAACAGTGTTCATAGCTTCTGCCGTTCTTCTGTTTCAAGTTGTTTTAGATTTCT
Source organism: Zeus faber (assembly GCF_960531495.2). Lineage (NCBI taxonomy): Eukaryota > Metazoa > Chordata > Actinopteri > Zeiformes > Zeidae > Zeus > Zeus faber. The sequence goes on from NC_137193.1 coordinate 30,931,409, forward strand.
TTCATAACACAAAAACAATTAATTCATGTTACTTTCGCTGTGTAATTTACTATACCTATTGTGATAACTTCATTATGACTCCACATAATGACAAATACTTGACAAGAATATATTAAGATTAATATTATAACTAACTACAATATAAGATGACATATAACCAAATCATACAATTCAATATGACACATAACAATTAATTGTCTATAATTGTAATTGTCTGAGGGGGGCTGAACCCCTAATTACAGCATTACTACAGGTTACTAACACAAGTTACAATTTACAGTCTGTCATCCTGAACCAGCGCAAATCCTGCGTGAAGCAGCCACTACACACCAATGGAGTCTACACCGCGCGAGGCATGCATGAAAAGAAAGAAAAAATCTGCGATGTGCGATAACATTGTTCAATATTGGGATGAGGATACGATCATTCCTCGTTCTCTAAGAGGGATTAAAAAAATATACATATTTAATAAATTGAGCTTTCTTAATGCGTTTCAGGCGATTTTTTTGCAATGTCTTTATCGTGCATGTTTGTATCCGGATGATGATGAAAATGCTGGTCAATGTGGATCAAACTTGAACCACAAGATGTCTGAAATGCCCTGGATCCAGCAAGACCTCACTGGCGGGTTGGACCCCTAATAATAACAATGAATAATAGTAATGGGAACAATAGGTAGAAAATCAAGAAATATATCAAGAAGATTTTTGATTTACTGTATCTATGCTACAGTGTATATTAAACAATGTAGCTGGGCTGTCAAACAAATAATTGATAGACTATAAAAATCTATTTATTGAAAAAATGATGTGATCAATAACACATTTACATCTGCAAGGAACAAATCATCTTTTCCCGAAATCCATGTTCAACAGGGACTCACAAGTAGGAAATCAATCCACTGTACCTCCACATGTTGCAGTCTGGTATAAACATCAGTGCTCCTCACGCTGCTGTGTTTGGTTCTGAAATGAAACGCTAAGTGAAGGAGAATGCACACCTGTGATATTTGAGTTTCCCAGCACACGGGTAGCACATTACGGGAATTGGGCGTGTTGAACCGTCGTGGAGTTTGTGGCTCACCATTCTTTTCTATTGATCAACGGCAGCTCTGCCAGGTGCCGGAGATAAAAAAAACAAAACATCCATAGTGCAGTTAAAAAAAACGAAAACATCAGAGTAAACCAGCAGTAACATGTTTCCTTCAACTTAATTGTGCTGTAAATGAGTGTCATAATGTCCATGTGTTGTAAAAACACATTTTAAAGTTTCACGGTGCATACCATTTTTATAGCCCTGTTGTGCATGTTACATCTCCCCTGACCCGCTCAACTACCTCTCTCTCGCTCTCGCTCTCTCTCTCTATGTCCCTCTCTCTCTTTCAGGTGCTGTGTATGATCACAGCCCCTGTCACCATGATCCTGTCCTCCCAGCAGGATGCCTCCTTCGCCTTTGCCTCGCTGGCCATTGTCTTTTCCGTCTACATCACCCTGGTGGTGCTCTTCGTCCCAAAGGTAACGCAGCTGCGGTCGATAAACACATGCACTATGTTCTTGGAAATGACATGTTGTTGTAGTAGTCACTGTGTTATAAACCAGTGGTGTTATAAGTTTTGATTATTACATATTTTTTCATAGCCTAAAATTAATAACTACAGTAATCCACACTCCACAACCACCTCTTTTATTTTTACGACTGTGATGACATTTGTGATAACTTGTAATCTTGAAATGGTACCGTGCTTTTATTTTGAAACAGTGCTCCAAAATGAAAGCACGGCATTCGCATTCGGATATTTGGTGCGCTTCAAAAACACATTATATTTAATTGTTTTTGTTTTTTAAGAAGTTGACGTACACCTACCGCAGTCCACTCAAAATTGACCTGCGACCCCGTTTTTGGGACAGGGACCCACCAGTTGAGAACCGCTGTTTATAAACTGTCCCGTGTGGTGCGATGAAGACCAAAATACTGTCGTCGTTGAGGGTTTATGCACAAGTAACGGCTACGACAGGGGAAACGCCGGGGTCAATCCAGTCAGCCACATCCACCCCACTGATGCATCGTGCGTATTTCGAAGTGCCGAATTACAAGTGCGTAATTTTCGGGATTTGCGCTCTAGGCTTAACGCAGACTTCAGAACTGGCATAGATGAGTGCAGAGATTTATTAACAGCCGCCGTCTGCCCTTCCCTTCTATTTTTTGCCTTGTCCCCTTGATATTAACGCTCTGTGTAAGCGTCGGGCCTAATGAATTGCCTTTCAAGTGGGGTGGAGGGGTTAGGTGGGTGCTGTGGAGGTGGGGGTGGATCCGACTGTTCCCAGACAATGTACTATACTGCCTAATCACCGGGCAGATTGGCCATGCCCCGGCATGTCATCATTGATAACCAGCCGTGGCCTCACCAGTCAGCTCCCATCAGTGCATGTGTACGTGTGTGTGTGTGTGTGCGTGCGTGTGTGCGTGCCCACGCGTGTGTGTGTGTGTGTACGCGCACACGCCCATGCAGATGAGGCGTCTAATCACGCGTGGAGAGTGGCAGTCAGACGCCCAGGAGACCATGAAGACGGGATCGTCCACCAACAACAACGATGAGGAGAAGTCCAGGCAGCTGGAGAGAGAGAACAAGGAGCTGCAGAAGATCATCCAGGAGGTGAGTCTGTCTGTCTGTCGGTCTGTCTGTCTGTCTATCTACCTAACCCTCTGGTGATAGGTAAGAGTCAGTGAAGTATTTTCTTTAAAGGCGATGCCTTTATACTCTCAACAGCGATGGGAAGCACCATTGTAATTTTTTCTCTGCCGTTGATGTGAAATGTAAGCCTCAGACAAGGTGTTCTGAGTCATTACAACATGACTGACAACGTGGGACCAATTAGCGCGCCACGACGGATCAAAAAAACAGAAAATCAAGTTCGTTTTCGTTAATATCTGTCATGGGAATATTTTCACCTTCCTTTTCGTGTCCGTCCCGTCCTCAGAAAGAAGAGCGCGTGTCGGAGCTGAGGAACCAGCTGTCCGAGCGGCAGGCGCTGCGCTCGCGGAGGCGCCTCTCCGCCACCACCCAGAACCACAGCGCCTCCTCCCCACTCCCCCTCCAGCTGCCCGTGCCCCAGAGCGACCCCAAGTCCCTGGTGCCCCCGCCGGGCTACCCGCTGCCCTCCTCGGACAACCACTCCCCCCTGCCGCCCTCATTCTCCAACACCTCCAGCCTCTACCGCCACCCCGACGGCAATAAGATCGGCCGCAACAACTGCCACGCCAGCCGCCTGCAGCTGCTCTACAAGTGAGGAAGGCGGCGGAGGAGGGAGGGGGAGAAATTTCGAGACGGGAGGTTTGGATGTGTGAGAGCGCCAGCAATACGTTAATTGGTGATTTCCATGTCCAAAACCTTGCTCCAAGGGTTTTTTGGCCAAGGAAGACGTACACTGTATTCACGTATCTGGGAGTTTGGGCTGCGTTGTTTTCTTCCAGCAGAAATGCAAGCGCCCAAGATTTTATTCGATTTTTTTTCCGTGAGCTAATTACACGTGGCCGCATCTGTTTTCCCCCGGCCGTGATTAACGAGCGGACATCTGGAATTAGAGAATATATTTCTCTGAATCCGCGATGGGATTGGGTGTTATTGGCGGTTTATTAACGCTTAACCCCCCGCGGCCTCCGTTCTCCGGTCGATTTTTTTTTTACTGGCCCGTGTTCGTGACGTAACTCCACCATCATTCAATTGTTTTTTGTTTTTTGTTTTTTTTATTCCCATCTGGGTTGAAAACGTTGAACGTGTTCCACTGGATTGTTATTGATCTCTGTTCAAAGAGAGCGCCGAGGCGAAACGCCCATCCAGCACCGCGGCACCTGCCACTGTGGAGAACATCACCCTGGGGACCTTGTGTGTGTGTGTGTGTGTGTGTGTGTGTGTGTGTGTGTGTGTGTGTGTGTGTGTGTGTGTGTGTGTGTGTGTGTGTGTGTGTGTGTGTGTTGGTCTGGGGTTTGGGGGAGGGGGTGGTAAGAGGGTGTAATTGCCCCCCTCTTCCCCCATCCCAACTTCCCCAAAATGAGAGACAGCCGAGCGAGAAAAAAAAAAAAAAAAACCTTCTCTTCTCTTTCACACCCTATAGTCGGCTTCACACTGAATACGACAAATGACAAGAACAAACCGGAAGTCTATTCATTCCGATGGAGAGACTTTGCAATTTATATAAAAGGAGTTTTAACTGTCATCCACTGTCACTGGAACATAGTAAATGTGCGGCTGAGCAAACCACTCGCTGTTGTTCCGGAAAAATAAAAAAGCTCTCCCGTTTTCCCTTACAATTTTTGTGCTCCGAAACCCAGATGCAGTTCTTCCGGCGGCCTCTAGTGGGATGATCCGACTGCCGAATGCGATTATGCATTCGGTGTGAAGTGGCTGTATCTCTGTCACTGCTTGTTACCCTTAAGGGTGGAACGCTAATTAAAAAAAAAAAAAAGAAGAAAAAGAAGGTATTCTCCTTTTTTAGATCTGTGTGTTTTTGTTTTTTTGTTCAAAGTTGGTAATTCCGACCGGTAACCGACCGCAACTGAAAATAAAAATGTAGAGTCACTTGAGGTCAAGCAAAAGTTGGAGTGCCACGGTGTAGAGCAGTGACATTCCAACTCCAACACCCCCCCCCCCCACACACACACACACAAGGCAGTCCTCCAATTGCTTGAGAGCAGGCATAACTTTTAACGGCCCAGCTGACCCCGCGGATAATCACTTGCCATTGATTTTTTTCCCTTCAGTCTCCCTCATCCATTTAGGTCTCCAAGTAAAAAAAAGAAGCTTTCAATTTAATCTCCCCGGAGCAATTCGGTCGCTTAATTACACCTGACGCCTCTTTCCTTCGCCGTAATTACGGGAACTCAAACTGTTTTAATACCCGACGAGTCTCGGCAATTGATCTTTTGAGCTTGCGCTGCGAAAAAAATAAAAATAAAAGAAATAACGTTTCAGCTTAAAACCGTTTCCTGCTTTTCCACATCTCGTCTTTGCATTATACAACAATGTCAAATAAGGTGGAATTTATTTTCGGGTGTGTGGGGGTTTTCTGGGTTTTCTTTCTCTCTCTTTGCAAAACAAAAACCTGTGAACTCCGTTTGAATTTCCTTTTCAAGTGTTTTTTCCAGCAGAAAGTGAAAGTACAGTGTTCCCCTTAACCCTTTGAGGTCCTTCTTTCTTCTAAATGGCAGCCGGGGCTTTTGGGCTTGGTGGCGGGTGTGCTGTGGTGTGAAAACTCAACACGTCCTCTCTCTTAAAAAAAAAAAAAAAATTGATTTTGTTTCCCCAGGTACATTTGCATATACAAGGAATTTCTTCCGGTGAGTTTGGTGCACTTCAGTACAGACCATAAGCATAAAAAAAAGCTTAACAGTCCAAAAAAAAAGGAGAGGGGATAAAAAGTTCACATGAAATTGAAATTAAAATTAAAATGTGAGATATATACAAATAGCCAAAAATACAAAACAGAAGTAGTCAGATATTTAATATATACAAATATACAAATGTGATACTATGCACAGGATAAATTGCTGTAATGGTATATAGGTAAAAAGTTATACATTTTATTAGGAATTATTACTGTGCTAACTATTTCATTAGTGTAACACCAGTATTATTGCACGTTATTGCAAATACATTTCTGTGACAATTTTAAAGCCCAACTTTTCAGTGATTTTTTTTTTTAACTTTTTAACACTGCAATGCGAGCTCACAAACAACTCCTTTTAAACGTTCCCGAGGCTCCGGCTGGCAACCGGATCCTCACTCGTTGTGACCCCTCAGTCTGGCCTGGAGATTATTTTTCTTTTTTTTTCCATCCGGTGTTTCGGTAGCACAGCGTGTCTCATTACTGTGAACAAATTTTAGCTGTTCTAGCACTTATCGGCGTCTTGAGTAGAACCTGCAAAGCAGCCGACTGTATTAATCGCCAGAAGCCGCTGTGAAGTCCCAGCTAACCCTTTGTCCTCATGTGTCTGTTCACGGTGGCCGTCTGTAAATATTGTACGTTTGTCTGTAATCTGTTTCCCGTATGCATATCAGCGGTCTGGTCCATGCTCATCCAATAGCGAGGATATGCACAAACGGCGACAATATATGTGATATAAATACTCCCTTGCTCTGATCATAGGGTGTATGTAGGCCTACAGTATATCCCTGCACATGCGTATACCAACTGTATTATGTGTGATACAGTATTTGAGATATATTTCAATATGCTAATTGGTGGCATCTTGTATCAGGGGGGGATATCTGAAATGGAAGAAGGGTTAATAAAAAAAACGAGTCTGTTTTTTATCAAAATGTTGTCATGTAATATTTGTCATGTAATAGTTCCGGTTTTGTCCACTAGGGTGTGTGCAGGTACATTGAGCCGCCTTGGCATTTTGCAATCACGTCCGGGGAGTTTGACGCTCATAGTTTCCAGACAGGGTTCTCCACTATTATACCTGAAGCCGCAGGTGGGATGGTTTTGTGCGCACACTGCCCACCGCTCTGGGGATTTCCCTCCTAATCAGAAAGTTGTCAAGGAATCTTTTTTTGACACTACTGTATACATTCCTTTCTGTATCAGTTATGTGAGTTGGTATTTTGCGTAATATGTTTTTATCCAGTATATATTATCACATTGTGGGGAATCACTACTTAATTAATGCCTGATGTAACACTGTACATCACAATGACTCATGGGAGCGATTGATACTGAGTCCGATCGATGTAATTTCAAGTTCAAGTTCAAGAGATTATTTGTCACATACATATACATACGATCATACATATATGCACAATAAGCACAATGCACAATAAGTTCTATAAGCTATTTAAGTTCTTCTACTTGTACAGAAGGATGACATTGATTAGTCAGGTGGATACAAAATAACCGCATGAATAACGTTGAATGTTGAAAAGTATGAAAAGAAGAAGAAGAATCTTGAATTGTCACACAGCACACCACACTACAACACATGCACACACACACACACACACGCTTTGGATGGTGGCCAGTGAAATGAGACCTCTGCATTTGACCCATCCTTGGCTTGTCCTTCCTCCGGTGGGGGGCAGCCGGGAGCAGTGGGCAGCGCCCGGGGACCTGGTGACGAGTGTCCATCGCTGGTCAGACGATGATGTGTGCATGTTTTTGGTGGGGGTCCTTACTGACGTTAGGTAGAGGAAACCCCATGTGAGCACGAGGAGAATATGCAAACTCCACACAGAAAGGCTACTGTTTGAGAGATAACCCACCCGGAGCACGGTGCCAACAGCGCCCCAGGCGGGAATCGAACCCAGGACCTTCTTGCTGTGAGGCAGCAGTGCAACCATATTTACCTACCACACACACTTCTTTGCCAATATCAAGTCTTGAGTCCATAGTCAAGGCCTCGCAGTGTAATGGTCCAAATGTTAGTTAAACATGACATCCTTTCTTCAAATTACAGAGCAGGATTTTATTTACTCTTTCAAAATAATGATAAAAAATGGAAATGGGCCCTGTTTGGGAACCCTTCCCTGTTATGGTAATTGTATTTGTATTAAGGTGAGTGTAGTTCCAGGGTTGAACTTTTTATTCCGAGGTCACTCCATGACTTGTAAACCTCTCAGACTGCGGTGGCCGATCGGTCTGGAGTCAACAGCCAAGACAGAGTCTGCAAGAGTCAAGAATCAAGACTGTTCACTTCCACCCACGAGGAGGAAGCCTACAAAACAACTCTCTCAACTTTGGAATGTACCTTTTTCCACTGCTCTCACACATTGCCTGCTCACACACACATATACACAAACACAAACACACACACTCACACACACACATACATAGATACACTTAATGCATTTCCCTAATGCCAAAGGTCTGGAAGACTGGAGGGAGATTCCAGGTAAAATGTCCTGTAACCTGGTGAGAAAAGCTCAGAAGAAGCTTCAGAAAACAGTAGCGGACACAGGTCGAGATGTTCATCGGACAAGTTGCCTGAAGGAAGCCTTTCAGACAAGCTCAACGCAAAATGAAGCGTCTGAAGCAGCATAAGAGAACTACAACAAGCCTGAAGCGTTTTGGAACAACATGCTTTGGACTGATGAAACCAACATTTTTTTTTTTTTTTTTTCAGAGAGAAGAACACAGAAGAACACATGCCTCGAGGGTTGTGTGGCATCTGGGGGCACACAAAATATTGTACTGGAGGAAGGCAGAAAGAATTCCATCAAATAATCAAGAGATTCTAGAGGACAAGGTTCAAGAGTCAGCCAAGATATTGATTTTCCCAAACCTTTTTACGGGACCTTTTTCCTTTTTTACTGTAAAAAAAAATAGATGTAAACTTGATATAAATGTAAAAATAACTGTGCTTTAAATTTTGAAGGGAGGTGTACCGTGGTAAAATTGGTTCGATATTCAGACATTCAACAGACATTCAAGGTGGAGCGGCTGATCGTGGAATGAGCTGAGAGTCTCTTTTTCAATGGCGCTCTAGGGACCGTCTACAAACTAAATGACTCCATTTGAAATAGTTCAAGATTCAAGATTCAAGATTCAAGAGGTTATTTGTCACATACATATACATACAGTCATACATATATGCAGTGAAATGTCATGGCACCCGGTGATGACGCACAATAAGCTCTAAAAATAGTAAACTGTGCAATAGCTTTCATTGTGTAATGACTGAGAAGGTGCCATGGTTGACTTGATACGGTTTAGATGTCAGGTCAGGTTCCATTCACTTAGATATTCATTGTAACATGCAGGACTCACTCTCGTGTCAATCCTTTTGACCTCGACTCAGTCTCAGACAGTGCGGACTCTCCATATTATTTATTAAATGACCCAAAGGAGATAAATAAAAGTCGATCTCATCTTTTTTTTCTGTCTCAGCGACAAAAAGGACAATGGCCAAGAAGTATACAGACAACCTTTCAGTTTTCTGGCAACAATGAGTATTGATTATCTTCTTACAAATAATTGACTAAATAGACCTTAGAAGCAGCTCAAATTCAGGCCCCTTGACATTATACCACTACCGTTGCGAGCGTGATATTCAGCTTGACTTGGGGCTGTTCTGGTGTCCTGGACTTTTCTCAACGTTTCAGCCCCGCTGCTCTTCAGTTGAACTCGTCTCAAAAGTCTCAAACCGGACTCGGCACCTGACTTGGACTCGCCGTGGGCGGTCTTGACTACAGAACCACTTTCTCGACTCCAGCGTCTAATTGGACTTTCCAGTACATGAACGCACATAGCAACTGGCAATCAAGGCAACCTCCAACCTCATTTCTCAAGTCTTTTCCACAGAGTGGAGTGACAGATGGAGCAACGGGACACCAGACGCTTGTGGCAGGGGCTGCGGACAATTACGAACTACAACAGCAGCCACTCCTCAGCCACGAGTGTGGACGCCTCCCTAGCCAACGACCTGAACTCATTTTTTTGCGCAGTTTGAGTCTGGCAACAACACCGCTAGCTCGCCAGCTAATTGGAGTTACACTGCTGGGGATGAGCGCGCACTCTTAGTGTTTGAGCATGACGTCAGACGGGCTCCGATGCGTGTGAACATCCATAAAGCTGCGGGCCCAGATGGCATATCTGGGCGAGTACTGAAGTCCTGTACTTATCAGCTAGCCCTGGTGTTCAATAGGATATTTAATGCCTCCCTGGCCGAGTCAGTGGTCCCGTCCTGCTTCAAGAGGTCCAACATAATTCCTGTTCTGAAGATCACCTCTCCTGCCTGCCTGAATGACTACCGTCCGGCGGCCCTTACCTCGGTGGTCATGAAGTGCTTTGAGAGGCTGATTAAGGATTACTGTATATCTGCGCCTCCCTCCCCCACACCTTGGACCCGCTGCAGTTTGCGTATCAGCCGAACAGATCCACGGATAACACGGCCTCCCAGGTTTTGCACTCTTCGCTCACGCACCTGGATGGCTGGAAGGGGGCCTATGTGAGATTGCTGTTCATTGACTACAGTTCAGCTTTCAATACCATAGTCCCCACCAGACTGGAGGCACATGTCCAGCTCCCTCTCCCTGAACACAGGATCCCCCCAGGGCTGCGTCCTCAGCCCCCTACTGTACTCCCTGTACACACATAACTGTGTGGCCAGGTCCAGCTCCAACACCATCATCAACTTTGCTGATGACACTGTTGTGGTGGGCCTGATCACTGATGATGACGAGAAGGCCAACCGCGAAGAGGTGGCTGACCTGTCACTCTGGTGCCAGGACAACAGCCTCCACCTGAACGTCAGCAAAACGAAGGAGCTGATTGTGGACTTTAGGTGTGGATTATACCTGAGGACGCACACACCGTTGGTGATTAATGGGACTTCTGTCGACAGAGTGAGCAGCTTCAAGTACCTAGGAGTCCACTTCACGGAGGATTCAACATAAACTTTACATACAAGCACTCTGGTGAGAAAGGCGAGGCAGCGTCTTTACAACCTCAGGCAGCTAAAGAAATTCCGGGTCTCGGTGAGGATCCTCAAGTCCTTCTACTGTGGAGCAGTGGAGAGCATCCTGACAAGCAACACCACTGCCTGGTTTGAGAACTGTACTGTACAGGACAGGCAGGCACTGCACAGGGTGGTGCGTTCAGTCGAACGTACTACTGGAACTACCCTCCCCTCCGTGCAGGACTTATACACCAGGAGGTGTAGTAGCGGAGCCCACAAGATCATGAAGGATCCTCACCACCCCAACAACAGACTCTTCCTGTGGTCGGGCATGCGCCTCCACAGTCATGCAGTGAGAACAGAGAGACTGAGACAGAGATTCTTCCTGCAAGCCATAAGAACTGTGAACTCACCCGGAGTCCTAACAAAAAGCACTGGATCACTCACACTGCCTTACTGTACTGTGTGTAGCATACTGTACTGCACACTGTATCACTGTCCTGGGTTACTGCATACTGCGCCTTATTGCTGTTACGTTCGGTGTTACTGTATTGCTGTGTCATACTGTTGTATACTATACTGTAAATATTTTTACTGCACATATCTGTATATACAAATAGCCTATCCCATATATTTAACTCTATTCCCTTCTATTTTGTACCCCTACTTTGTATTATCTTTTTGTGTCTCATTTAATTTTAATTTTATTTTATTTATATTATTCTATTCACTAACAGCATTACATTTTAGGAATCAGTTAGTTTCAGTTAGTTAGCGAGGTGGGAATTAGGTTAGCCATTATGTCCGGTTTAGAAACTATTGTGCATAATCTTCGAGTGCGTTGTAAAGGAATTTCACTGCATATATGTATGAAAGTATGTATATGTATGTAACGAATAAACCTCTTGAAATCTTGAAATCTTGAAATCAAGGCAATTTTTATTTCAATTCGTTTTTTATAAATACAGCACCGTGGGCACCACAACAAATAAATCACAACAAGGAATAACATTCAATAATTATTGTAATAAATTATAAATATAGTCATAACTAATCACAATAAAAAAATATATATAAATTAGACAGACAGATAAATCACTGGTAAACAAGTAACCACTGTAGTGACATAAAACCACTTTCCATATGCAACATTACATTCATAAATATAACGAATTATTTCTAATAAATTAAATTGAATTAATTAAGTAAAAAAATCAATAAATAATTAAATGTAAGTTTGGATGGCGGGGCAGATTGTGCCATACTTGAGACTAGGATTCTAGTAGATAGTACATAACAAGTCCACAGAGATGTTTATGGTAGTAATTGGTTTCACAGTAAAAAACCCATTCATTGACTGCTACAGTTATAATGGGTTTTCAAGCAGATCTGGCTCCAGTATGAAGCCATAATGTAGTAAATACAACATCAAACTAAAAACTACTCCATCTCAGCATGTGCAGACTGCCTATCCTGAAACCATAACACCAGGCGGTCACAGGGCGAACACGCCGAAGAAAGTCTTCCCTGAGTCCTCGTCCAGGTCGCGCAGCAGCTTCTCCTCATTCACGGTCTTGAGCGTGTCGCCGCTCTTCAGGCTGAACACGGCGCCCATGTACACGGCGCTGAACCAGCGACCCTCGGCCGGGTTGTCTCCGCCGGGGGTCTTCTCGCAGGCGGTGCGGATCGAGTGGAGGATGGTCTTATAGGACTTCTCGGTGGCGTCGTCGTAGGCGTAGGACGGGGACCAGCGCTTGACGGTGTGGCTCAAGTGGACCGCCTCGTTGGCGTCAGCGGCGTCGGCGGCGGCGGCGTGGCAGCGGACCCGGAATGAGGCCTGGCTGTAGACGAAGTAGAGGCCGTCCCGTGGGATCACAATCTCGTTGCCCCGGAGCTCCAGGCCCCCCTCGGAGTGGTAATGGTCCACGTCCTTCAGCCACTCGGCCGAGGTCTTGAACTCGGCGTTGTACTGACCTGTTGGAAAAGGGGAAGGGGTGAGAAGAGTCGATTTTGATGCCACCACTCGAACAGAAGACATTTCTAATCCAATGTTTTATATGACATCACAGGGTTTCTAATCCAGTTGGTAATAATCATAATGGAAAATTATTCAAGTTCCTTTTATTTAGTTCTTCCCAAGGAATACACTTTAGAATGAGGTCTCTAAACCACTCTTAAAAGACCGAGTTAGTGAGGAATTGGATAACTTTGGATTTTGTTTGTGTATAATCTTTGTACCTGTTGTTTATTTCACATCAAATCTGATCATTTGATAAAAAACAGTTCCCACCGACGGAAGACTTCATCATTAACTAACAATAAGCGGTGAAGTGGGATTCAAAGGTTTTACCAAAGCATCTTATTCCAAGTGAACAAATTCCAAGATATAGGATGATTTCGATGGATCGATTCGACACAATCTGTCGTATGTGAGGAAACGTTTCAGTCAGAAAGATCTATTAGAATGAAATGATTATCTTGAAGACTTTGTTTCTACCTCCTAAGTGGATGGCGGCCCGCACGTTCTTGCTCATGGAGATTTGTCTCAAGGTGTGGCGAAGATCTGGAGAGGAGAGCAAACCACGTTACACATTGGGACATATTGGTCTGAATTGATGTCAGAATTCAGTATCATTGCGAGAAGTAGGACAATGTAGAACAATCAACTTTTGATCCGGATAAGGAACATTTCTCACCGTCGTCTTTCTCAGTGTGAACTTGACCCTGCATAAAATGAAACAAAGGGGGAGAAGCTGTTAGACAGAGAAGAGAGAGAAGTTGATTCATTTTTGCAGTCGCAATTTCGTCGATCTATCTATCTATCTATCTATCTATCTATCTATCTATCTATCTATCTATCTCTCTCTCTCTCTCTCTCTCCCTCTTCCTCTCCCTCTCCCTCTCCCTCTCCCTCTCCCTCCCTCTCTCTCTCTCTCTCTCTCTCTCTCTCTCTCTCTCTCTCTCTCTCTCTCTTGGGAATCCTTCTCTTACCTTGGTCCACCAGGTGAGAGCCACTGCGGCACCGAAGCAAAGGGCGATGGCCACCAGGGCTGCGGTCCACTTCCACCCAGAGCTTTGGGGCGATGTCCTCTCCTTTGGCGCTGCGGCCTCCACCTCCACCAGGGTCTGGCTCATCTCACCTTCCATTCGTGTTCAAATAAATTCTCTCTGGATGCTCTGACAGGCGGTATCTCAAACTCAGGTACAACCGAGTCTTGGCAGTATACTCCACGAGGTTGTTCTTAATGGATGATAAAAAATGTTTTAAAAGCAGCAGAAAGCTTCTGCCAAGAATGTTTTGTTGTGTTGCTGGAGCGCTCGGCTTGATTTGACTGAAGCTCGGTGCCGTCCTTTTTAACCCTTCGTCAACAAAAAGGGGAAACTCCAGTGATGTCATGCAGCATGAGTGGTGTAGAGCGTCGATGAGGAAGAAAGAGTAAGGACTTGGGTGGATGCAGCTATACCGGGAGAAACCAGAGCTTTCACACATCGGCTGCTCACACACATACACACACACACGCACACACACACACACACACACACACACACACACACACACACACATACACACACATAGATACACTTACTGCAATTCCCTAATGCAGCAATGGTAATTATTCCCTTACGTGGTTTTCTTTGTCTTTCCAAAGAAACTTCTTCAACTTCCTACTATTATTATTGATGTTATTATTCATTGACTTACTACTACTACTATTATTATTGTTTTATTCATTTATTTACTTACTAATTTACTTATTTTTTTTATTATATATGATTATTTTGTTATTTATATTGTTTTTTTTTTTATTGGTTTATCTATTTATTGAGTAAAATGGTTTTATTACTACTACATCTATGACTACTATTATTTATTATTATTGTTATTGTTATCATTATTAAATTTTATTATTATTATTATACAGATTGTACCTTACACACACACACACACACACACACACACACACACACTTCTTTGTCAATCTCAAGTCTTGAGTCCATGGTCAAGGTCTTGAAGTGGAATGGTCCAAATGATAAATTTAAACATAACATCCTTTGTTCAAATTATAAAGCAGGATTTTTTTTTACACTTGCAAATTAATAATAAAAAACGTAAAAAGGGCCCTGTGCAAAGGTTTTGGAACCCTTCCCTGTTATGGTAATTGTATTTGTATTAAGGTGAGTGCAGTTCCCGGGTTGAACTTTTTATTCCGAGGTCACTCCATGACTTGTAAACCTCTCAGACTGCGGTGGCCGATCGGTCTGGAGTCAACAGTGTCAACAGTGTTTCGAGAGGCTGATTAAGGATTACATCTGCGCCTCCCTTCCCCGCACCTTGGACCCGTTGCAGTTCGCGTACCGGCAAAACAGATCCACGGATGACGCGGTCTCCCAGGTACTGCACACCACGCTCACGCATCTGGATGGCCAGAAGGGGGCCTATGTGAGAATGCTGTTCATCGATTATAGTTCAGCTTTCAACACCATAGTCCCCACCAGACTGGCTGTCAAGCTGATGGAGCTCGGACTGAATGCTCCGCTGTGTGCCTGGATCCTGGACTTCCTCACAGCCCGCCCCCAGGTGGTCAGGGTGGGGAAGTACATGTCAAGCTCCCTCACCCTGAATACAGGATCCCCCCAGGGCTGCGTCCTCAGCCCCCTACTGTACTCCCTGTACACACATGACTGTGTGGCCAGGTCCAGCTCCAACACCATCATCAAGTTTGCTGACGACACCGTGGTCGTGGGCCTGATCACCTACTGCGATGAGAAGGCCTACCGCGAGGAGGTGGCTGACCTGTCACTCTGGTGCCAGGACAACAGCCTCCACCTAAACGTCAGCAAAACCAAGGAGCTGATTGTGGACTGAAGGCGTGGATCACAATCGAGGACGCACGCGCCCTTGTGGATAAATGGGACTTCTGTCAACAGGGTGAGCAGCTTCAGATATCTGGGAGTCCACATCACAGAGGACTTGACATGGACTGTACACACAGACACCCTGGTGAGAAAGGCGAGGCAGCGTCTTTACCACCTCAGGCAGCTGAGGAAATTCCGGGTCTCAGTGAGGATCCTCAAGTCCTTCTACTCTGGAGCAGTGGAGAGCATCCTGACAGGCAACATCACTGCCTGGTTTGGGAACTGTACTGCCCAGGACAGGCGGGCCCTGCAGAGGGTGGTGCGTTTAGCTGAACGCACCAATGGAACTACCCTCCGCCCCTTGCAGGAGTTATACACCAGGAGGTGTAGTAGCAGAGCCCGCAGGATCATGAAGGATCCTCACCACCCCAACAACGGACTGTTCCAGCTGCTGCAGTCAGGCAAGCGCCTCCGCAGTCACACAGCGAGAACAGAGAGACTGAGACTGAGTTTTTTCTCGCAAGCCATTAGAACTGTCAATGCTGACCTCACCAGGGGTCCTAACTTAGCCATACACATAGGCTCCACTACCTACTGTACTATATGTTACATACTGTACCGCATACTGTGTCACTGTTCAGGGTTGTTCGTGATGCCGTATTGCTGCGCCGTACTGTTGTATACTGTGCTGTATTATCCCAAACACTACCTCACTTTATTCACATGCCACTTTAATGCACATATCTGTATATACAGAGGCATATTCCCTCTATCTATTCCATTTTATTTCATTTTATTTTTATTGTATTTTATTCTATATATTTTTATCTTATTCTATAAGTATTCAACTTACTGTATTACGTTTTAGGAGTCAGTTAGTCGGTCTATTAGAAAGAAATTTTTTATTTTTATTTTTTCCTAGGACATATTGTGTGCTATCACCGGGTGCGTTGCATTACATTTCACTGCATATATGTATGAAAGTATGTATATGTATGTGACAAATAAAAATCTTGAATCTTGAATCTTGAATCTTGAACAGCCAAGACAGAGTCTGTAAGAGTCAAGAATCAAGACTGTTCACTTCCACCCATGAGGAGGAAGCCTATAAAACAACTCTCTCAACTTTGGAATGTACCTTTTTCCACTGCTTTCACACATTGCCTGCTCACACACACATATACACAAACACACACACACACACTCACACACACACAGACATAGATACACTTACTGCATTTCCCTAATAGAGCAATGTAATTATTCCCTAAAGTGGTTTTCGTTGTCTTTCCAAGTAAATTTCTTGAACTCTCGACTACTATTGTTGTTGTTTTTATAACAATAATAATAATAATAATAATAATAATTATTATTATTATTATTATTAGTAGTAGTAGTAGTAGTCGTAGTAGTAGTAGTAGTAGTAGTAGTAGTAGTATTTACTTACTTATTTGTTTTACCATTGTTATTTTTGATTACTACTACTACTACTACAACGAATATTATTGTTTTATTTATTTACTTACTAATGTACTTATTTGTTTTATTATTAATGATTATTTTGTTATTAATATTACTATTGTTTTATCTATTTATTTAGTCTAATTGTTTGTTTTACTACTACATCTATTACTACTATTATTATGTTTAATTGTTATAATCATTATTATATTTATATTATTATTATTATTATACATATTGTACCCCCCCCACCCACACACACACACGCACGCACGCACGCACGCACGCACGCACGCACGCACACACACACACACACACACACACATCAAGTTTTGAGTCCATGGTCAAGGCCTTGCAGTGGAATGGTCCAAATGTTAAAATTAAACATAACATCCTTCTTCAAATTATAAAGCAGGATTTTCTTTTACACTTGCAAAATAATAATAAAAAACAGAAAAAGGGCCCTGTGCAAAGGTTTGGGAACACATCCCTGTTATGGTAATTGTATTTGTATTAAGGTGAGTGTAGTTCCAGGGTTGAACTTTTTATTCCGAGGTCACTCCATGACTTGTAAACCTCTCAGACTGCGGTGGCCGATCGGTCTGGAGTCAACAGCCAAGACAGAGTCTGCAAGAGTCAAGAATCAAGACTGTTCACTTCCACCCACGAGGAGGAAGCCTACAAAACAACTCTCTCAACGTTGGAATGTACCTTTTTCCACTTTGGGAAGCATCATCTGAAAGAGCAAGACAAATATGGGGACGGTAGCTCAGGAGGTAGAGCTGGTCGTCTAGTAATCTAAAGGTTGCTGGTTGGATCCCAGGCTCCTCCTGCTTGCATGCTGTAGTGTCCTTGAGCAAGACACTTTACCCCTAGCTGCTCCTGATGGCTGCGTCCGTCGGTGTTTGAATAATTGTAAGTCGCTTTGGATAAAAGCGTCCGCTAAATGGAATGTAATGTAAATAGAACAGTTGAAGTGTAGCCAAAGGTCTGGAAGACTGAGGGAGATTCCAGGTAAAATGTCCTGTAACCTGGTGAGAAAAGCTCAGAAGAAGCTTCAGAAAACAGTAGCGGACACAGGTCGAGATGTTCATCGGACAAGTTGCCTGAAGGAAGGAATTCCATCAAATAATCAAGAGATTCTAGAGGACAATGTTCAAGAGTCCGCCAAGACATTGAAGTTCCCAAACCTTTGTACGAGACCTTTTTCCTTTTTTACTGTAAAAAAAAATAGATGTAAACAATATTTCAATGGAAAAAATAACTGTGCTTTAAATTTTGAAGGGAGGTGTACCGTGGTAAAATTGGTTCGATATTCAGACATTCAACAGACATTCAAGGTGGAGCGGCTGATCGTGGAATGAGCTGAGAGTCTCTTTATCAATGGCGCTCTAGGGACCGTCTACAAACTAAATGACTCCATTTGAAATAGTTCAAGATTCAAGATTCAAGATTCAAGAGGTTATTTGTCACATACATATACATACAGTCATACATATATGCAGTGAAATGTCATGGCACCCGGTGATGACGCACAATAAGCTCTAAAAATAGTAAACTGCAACAGCTTTAATTGTGCAATGACTGAGAAGGTGCCATGGTTGACTTGATAAGGTTTAGATGTCAGGTCAGATTCCATTCACTTAGATATTCATTGTAACATGCAGGACTCACTCTCGTGTCAATCCTTTTAACCTCGACTCAGTCTCAGACAGTGCGGACTCTCCATATTATTTATTTAATGACCCAAAGGAGATAAATAAAAATCGATCTCATCTTTTTTTCTGTCTCAGGCAACAAAAAGGACAATGGCCAAGAAATATACAGACAACCTTTCAGTTTTCTGGCAACAATGAGTATTGATTATCTTCTATCAAATGATCGACTAAATAGACCTTAGAAGCAGCTCAAATTCAGGCCCCTTGACATTATACCACTACCGTTGCGAGCGTGATATTCAGTTTGACTTGAGGCTGTTCTGGTGTCGTGGACTTTACTCAAAGTTTCAGCCCCGCTGCTCTTCAGTTGAACTTGTTGCGTCAAAGGTCTCTAACTCAATTGGCTTGGGCCTCAAACCGGACTCGGCACCTGACTTGGACTCGCCGTGGGCGGTCTTGACTTCAGCACCACTTCTCTCGACTCCAGCGTCTAATTGGACTTTCCAGTACATGACCGCATATAGCAACTGGCAATCAAGGCAACCTCCAACCTCATTTTCAAGTCTTTTCCTTTTTATTTCAAATCAGTTTTTTTTAATACAGCACCACGGGTACCACAAGACATTAATCACACCAAGGAATAACATTCCATAAATATTGTAATAAATAATAAATATAGTCATAAATAATCACAATATAAAAGATATATAAATTAGACAGACAGATAAATCACTGGTAAAAAAGTAACCACTGTAGTGACATAAAACCACTTTCCATATGCAACATTACATTCATAATAATAACAAATCAATTCAAATAAATTAAATTAAATTAAATTAAGTAAAAAAAATCAATAAATAATTAAATGTAAGTTTGGATGGCGGGGCAGATTGTGCCATACTTGAGACTAGGATTCTAGTACATAGTACATAACAAGTCCACAGAAATGTCTATGGTGGTAATTGGTTTCACAGTAAAAAACCCATTCATTGACTGCTACAGTTATAATGGGTTTTCACGCAGATCTGGCTCCAGTATGAAGCCATAATGTAATAAATACAATATCAAACTAATAACTACTCCATCTCAGCATGCGCAGACTGCCTATCCTGAAACCATAACACCAGGCGGTCACAGGGCAAACACGCCGAAGAAAGTCTTCCCTGAGTCGTCGTCCAGGTCGGGCAGCAGCTTCGCCTCAATCACGGTCTTGAGCGTGTCGCTGCTCTTCAGGCTGAACACGGCGCCCATGTACACGGCGCTGAACCAGCGACCCTCGGCCGGGTTGTCTCCGCCGGGGGTCTTCTCGCAGGCGGTGCGGATCGAGTGGAGGATGGTCTCGTAGGACTTCTCGGTGCCTTCGTCGTAGCCATAGGACGGGGACCAGCGCTTGACGGTGTGGCTCAAGTGGACCGCCTCGTTGGCGTCAGCGGCGTCGGCGGCGGCGGCGTGGCAGCGGACCCGGAATGAGGCCTGGCTGTAGACGAAGTAGAGGCCGTCCCGTGGGATCACAATCTCGTTGCCCCGGAGCTCCAGGCCCCCCTCGGAGTGGTAATGGTCCACGTCCTTCAGCCACTCGGCCGAGGTCTTGAACTCGGCGTTGTACTGACCTGTTGGAAAAGGGGAAGGGGTGAGAAGAGTCGATTTTGATGCCACCACTCGAACAGAAGACATTTCTAATCCAATGTTTTACATGACATCACAGGGTTTCTAATCCAGTTGGTAATAATCATAATGGAGAATGATTCAAGTTCCTTTTATTTAGTTCTTCCCAAGGAATACACTTTAGAATGAGGTCTCTAAACCACTCTTAAAAGACCTAGTTTGTAAGGAATTGGATAACTTTGGATTTTGTTTGTGTATAATCTTTGTACCTGTTGTTTATTTCACATCAAATCTGATCATTTGATAAAAAACAGTTCCCACCGATGGAAGACTTCATCATTAACTAACAATTAGCGGTGAAGTGTGATTCGGAAGTTTTACATCTTATTCCAAATGAACAAATTCCAAGATATAGGTTGAGTGGACAGGTTCGACACAATCTGTCGTGTGTGAGGAAACGTTTCAGTCAGAAAGATCTATTAGAATAAAATGATTATCTTGAAACTTTGTTTCTACCTTCTAAGTGGATGGCGGCCCGCACGTTCTTGCTCATGGAGATTTGTCTCAAGGTGTGGCGAAGATCTGGAGAGGA
This sequence comes from Zeus faber, assembly GCF_960531495.2. Classification (NCBI taxonomy): domain Eukaryota; kingdom Metazoa; phylum Chordata; class Actinopteri; order Zeiformes; family Zeidae; genus Zeus; species Zeus faber. The sequence continues at coordinate 30,951,974 of NC_137193.1, forward strand.
GAGCAAACCAAGTTACACATTGGGACATATTGGTCTGAATTGATGTCAGAATTCAGTATCATTGCGAGAAGTAGGACAACGTAGAACAATCAACTTTTGGTCCGGATAAGGAACATTTCTCACCGTCGTCTTTCTCAGTGTGAACTTGACCCTGCATAAAATGAAACAAAGGGGGAGAAGCTGTTAGACAGAGAAGCGAGAGAAGTTGATTCATTTTTGCAGTCGCAATTTCGTCTGTCTATCTATGTATCTATGTATCTATCTATCTATCTATCTATCTATCTATCTATCTATCTATCTCTCTCTACCTCTCTCTCTCTCTCCCTCTCCCTCTCCCTCTCCCTCTCCCTCTCTCTCTCTCTCTCTCTTTGGGAATCCTTCTCTTACCTTGGTCCACCAGGTGAGAGCCACTGCGGCACCGAAGCAAAGGGCGATGGCCACCAGGGCTGCGGTCCACTTCCACCCAGAGCTTTGGGGCGATGTCCTCTCCTTTGGCGCTGCGGCCTCCACCTCCACCAGGGTCTGGCTCATCTCACCTTCCATTCGTGTTCAAATAAATTCTCTCTGGATGCTCTGACAGGCGGTATCTCAAACTCAGGTACAACCGAGTCTTGGCAGTATACTCCACGAGGTTGTTCTTAATGGATGATAAAAAATGTTTTAAAAGCAGCAGAAAGCTTCTGCCAAGAATGTTTTGTTGTGTTGCTGGAGCGCTCGGCTTGATTTGACTGAAGCTCGGTGCCGTCCTTTTTAACCCTTCTCCAACAAAAAGGGGAAACTCCAGTGATGTCACGCAGCATGAGTGGTGTAGAGCGTCGATGAGGAAGAAAGAGTAAGGACTTGGGTGGATTCAGCTATACTGGGAGAAACCAGAGCTTTCACACATGGGCTGCTCACACACACATATACATACATGCAAACACACACATACACACACACACATAGATACACTTACTGCAATTCCCTAATGCAGCAATGGAAATTATTCCCTAATGTGGTTTTCTTTGTCTTTCCAAGTAAACTTCTTGAACTCCCTACTACTATTATTATTGTTGTTATTATTTACTTACTTAATTATTTGTTTTCCTATTATATGTTTTTTATTACTTCTACGACTATTATAATTGTTTTACTTATTTATTTACTTATTTGTTTTATTATTTATGATTATTTTGTTATTAATATTATTATTATTATTGGTTTATCTATTTATTTAGTAAAATTGTTTTGTTATTACTACTACACCTATTACTACTATTATTATTTTTTATGAATACTATTGTTGTTCTAATTATTATATTTTATAATAATTATGAATAGAGTACCCCCCCCCCCCACACATACACACACACACACTTCTTTGCCAATCTCAAGTCTTGAGTCCAAGGTCAAGGCCTTGCAGTGTAATGGTCCAAATGTTAGTTAAACATGACATCCTTTCTTCAAATTACAGAGCAGGATTTTTTTTTCACTTTCAAAATAAACGTAAATATGGGAATACATCCCTGTTATGGTAATTGTATTTGTATTAAGGTGAGTGTAGTTCCAGGTTGAACTTTTTATTCCGAGGTCACTCCATGACTTGAAAACCTCTCAGACTGCGGTGGCCGATCGGTCTGGAGTCAACAGCCAAGACAGAGTCTGCAAGAGTCAAGAATCAAGACTGTTCACTTCCACCCACGAGGAGGAAGCCTACAAAACAACTCTCTCAACGTTGGAATGTACCTTTTTCCACTGCTTTCACACATTGCCTGCTCACACACACATACACACATACACACATACACACACACACACACACACACACACACACACTCACACACACACATACATAGATACACTTACTGCATTTCCCTAATGCAGCAATGGTAATTATTCCCTAAAGTGGTTTTCGTTGTCTTTCCAAGTAAATTTCTTGAACTCCCTACTACTATTTTTGTTGTTGTTATTATTATAATAATAATTATTTTTTTTTTAATTATTATTTATTATTATTATTATTATTATTATTATTATTATTATTATTATTATTATTATTATTATTTACTTACTAATTTGTTTTACCATTATTATTTTTTATTACTACTACTACTACTACTACTACTACTACTAAAACTAATATTATTGTTTTATTTATTTACTTACTAATGTACTTATTTGTTTTATTATTAATGATTATTTTGTTATTAATGTTTCGATTGTTTTATCTATTTATTTAGTAAAATTGTTTGTTATTACTACTACATCAATTACTACTATCATTTTTTAAATTGTTATTATCACTATTATATTTTTATTATTATTATTATATATATTGTATCCCCCCACCCACCCACACACACACACACACACACACACACACACGCACACACGCACACACCTCAAGTTTTGAGTCCATGGTCAAGGCCTTGCAGTGGAATGGTCCAAATGTTAAAATAAAACATAACATCCTTCTTCGAATTATAAAGCAGGATTTTTTTCTACACTGGCAAATTAATAATAAAAAACGTAAAAAGGGCCCTGTGCAAAGGTTTGGAAACCCTTCCCTGTTATGGTTATTGTATTTGTATTAAGGTGAGTGTAGTTCCAGGGTTGAACTTTTTATTCCGAGGTCACTCCATGACTTGTAAACCTCTCAGACTGCGGTGGCCGATCGGTCTGGAGTCAACAGCCAAGACAGAGTCTGCAAGAGTCAAGAATCAAGACTGTTCACTTCCACCCACGAGGAGGAAGCCTACAAAACAACTCTCTCAACGTTGGAGTGTACCTTTTTCCACTTTGGGAAGCATCATCTGAAAGAGCAAGACAAATAGAATGGTTGAAGTGTAGCCAAAGGTCTGGAAGACTGGAGGGAGATTCCAGGTAAAATGTCCTGTAACCTGGTGAGAAAAGCTCAGAAGAAGCTTCAGAAAACAGTAGCGGACACAGGTCGAGATGTTCATTGGACAAGTTGCCTGAAGGAAGCCTTTCAGACAAACTCAACGCAAAATGAAGCGTCTGAAGCAGCATAAGAGAACTACAACAAGCCTGAAGCGTTTTGGAACAACATGCTTTGGACTGATGAAACCAACATTTATTAATTTTTTTTCAGAGAGAAGAACACTTTGCCAAAAGTCAAGCCAGGCTTTCGGGTGGATCCATGATGCTTTGAGGGTTGTGTGGCATCTGGGGGCACACAAAATATTGTACTAGTGGAAGGAAGAATGAATTCCATCAAATAATCAAGAGATTCTAGAGGACAATGTTCAAGAGTCAGCCAAGACATTGAAGTTCCCAAACCTTTGTACGGGACCTTTTTCCTTTTTTACTGTAAAAAAAAAAATAGATGTAAACAATATTTCAATGGAAAAAATAACTGTGCTTTAAATTTTGAAGGGAGGTGTACCGTGGTAAAATTGGTTCGATATTCAGACATTCAACAGACATTCATGGTGGAACGGCTGATCGTGGAATGAGCTGAGAGTCTCTTTTTCAATGGCGCTCTAGGGACCGTCTACAAACTAAATGACTCCATTTGAAATAGTTCAAGATTCAAGATTCAAGATTCAAGAGGTTATTTGTCACATACATATACATACAGTCATACATATATGCAGTGAAATGTCATGGCACCCGGTGATGACGCACAATAAGCTCTAAAAATAGTAAACTGCAACAGCTTTAATTGTGCAATGACTGAGAAGGTGCCATGGTTGACTTGATAAGGTTTAGATGTCAGGTCAGATTCCATTCACTTAGATATTCATTGTAACATGCAGGACTCACTCTCGTGTCAATCCTTTTGACCTCGACTCAGTCTCAGACAGTGCGGACTCTCCATATTATTTATTTAATGACCCAAAGGAGATGGTAGCTCAGGCAGTAGAGCTGGTGGTCTAGTGATCTAAAGGTTGCTGGTTCGATCCCAGGCTCCTCCTGCTAGCATGCTGAAGTGTCCTTGAGCAAGACACTTAACCCCTAATTGCTCCTGATGGCTGCGTCCGTCGGTGTTTGAACAATTGTAAGTCGCTTTGGATAAAAGCGTCTGCTAAAATGAAATGTAATAAATAAAAATCGATCTCATCTTTTTTTCTGTCTCAGGCAACAAAAAGGATAATGTCCAAGAAGTATACAGACAACCTTTCAGTTTTCTGGCAACAATGAGTATTGATTATCTTCTATCAAATGATCGACTAAATAGACCTTAGAAGCAGCTCAAATTCAGGCCCCTTGACATTATACCACTACCGTTGCGAGCGTGATATTCAGTTTGACTTGAGGCTGTTCTGGTGTCCTGGACTTTACTCAACGTTTCAGCCCCGCTGCTCTTCAGTTGAACTTGTTGCCTCAAAGGTCTCTAACTCAATTGGCTTGGGCCTCAAACCGGACTCGGCACCTGACTTGGACTCGCCATGGGCGGTCTTGACTTCAGCACCACTTCTCTCGACTCCAGCGTCTAATTGGACTTTCCAGTACATGACCGCATATAGCAACTGGCAATCAAGGCAACCTCCAACCTCATTTTCAAGTCTTTTCCTTTTTATTTCAATTCAGTTTTTTTTAATACAGCACCACGGGTACCACAAGACATTAATCACACCAAGGAATAACATTCCATAAATATTGTAATAAATAATAAATATAGTCGTAAATAATCACAATATAAAAGATATATAAATTAGACAGACAGATAAATCACTGGTAAACAAGTAACCACTGTAGTGACATAAAACCACTTTCCATATGCAACATTGCATTCATAAACATAACAAATCAATTAAAATAAATTAAATTAAATTAAATTAAGTAAAAAAATCAATAAATAACTAATGTAAGTTTGGATGGCGGGGCAGATTGTGCCATACTTGAGACTAGGATTCTAGTACATAGTACATAACAAGTCCACAGAGATGTCTATGGTGGTAATTGGTTTCACAGTAAAAAACCCATTCATTGACTGCTACAGTTATAATGGGTTTTCACGCAGATCTGGCTCCAGTATGAAGCCATAATGTAATAAATACAATATCAAACTAATAACTACTCCATCTCAGCATGCGCAGACTGCCTATCCTGAAACCATAACACCAGGCGGTCACAGGGCGAAAACGCCGAAGAAAGTCTTCCCTGAGTCGTCGTCCAGGTCGCGCAGCAGCTTCTCCTCGATCACGGTCTTGAGCGTGTCGCCGCTCTTCAGGCTGAACACGGCGCCCATGTACACGGCGCTGAACCAGCGACCCTCGGCCGGGTTGTCTCCGCCGGGGGTCTTCTCGCAGGCGGTGCGGATCGAGTGGAGGATGGTCTCGTAGGACTTCTCGGTGCCTTCGTCGTAGCCATAGGACGGGGACCAGCGCTTGACGGTGTGGCTCAAGTGGACCGCCTCGTTGGCGTCAGCGGCGTCGGCGGCGGCGGCGTGGCAGCGGACCCGGAATGAGGCCTGGCTGTAGACGAAGTAGAGGCCGTCCCGTGGGATCACAATCTCGTTGCCCCGGAGCTCCAGGCCCCCCTCGGAGTGGTAATGGTCCACGTCCTTCAGCCACTCGGCCGAGGTCTTGAACTCGGCGTTGTACTGACCTGTTGGAAAAGGGGAAGGGGTGAGAAGAGTCGATTTTGATGCCACCACTCGAACAGAAGACATTTCTAATCCAATGTTTTATATGACATCACAGGGTTTCTAATTCAGTTGGTAATAATCATAATGGAGAATGATTCAAGTTCCTTTTATTTAGTTCTTCCCAAGGAATACACTTTAGAATGAGGTCTCTAAACCACTCTTAAAAGACCTAGTTTGTAAGGAATTGGATAACTTTGGATTTTGTTTGTGTATAATCTTTGTACCTGTTGTTTATTTCACATCAAATCTGATCATTTGATAAAAAACAGTTCCCACCGATGGAAGACTTCATCATTAACTAACAATTAGCGGTGAAGTGTGATTCGGAAGTTTTACATCTTATTCCAAATGAACAAATTCCAAGATATAGGTTGAGTGGACGGGTTCGACACAATCTGTCGTGTGTGAGGAAACGTTTCAGTCAGAAAGATCTATTAGAATAAAATGATTATCTTGAAGACTTTGTTTCTACCTTCTAAGTGGATAGCGGCCCGCACGTTCTTGCTCAAGGAGATTTGTCTCAAGGTGTGGCGAAGATCTGGAGAGGAGAGCAAACCAAGTTACACATTGGGACATATTGGTCTGAATTGATGTCAGAATTCAGTATCATTGCGAGAAGTAGGACAACGTAGAACAATCAACTTTTGGTCCGGATAAGGAACATTTCTCACCGTCGTCTTTCTCAGTGTGAACTTGACCCTGCATAAAATGAAACAAAGGGGGAGAAGCTGTTAGACAGAGAAGCGAGAGAAGTTGATTCATTTTTGCAGTCGCAATTTCGTCGATCTATCTATCTATCTATCTATCTATCTATCTATCTATCTATCTATCTATCTATCTATCTATCTATCTCTCTCTACCTCTCTCTCCCTCTCCCTCTCTCCCTCTCCCTCTCCCTCTCCCTCTCTCTCTCTCTCTCTCTCTCTCTCTCTCTCTCTCTTTGGGAATCCTTCTCTCACCTTGGTCCACCAGGTGAGAGCCACTGCGGCACCGAAGCAAAGGGCGATGGCCACCAGGGCTGCGGTCCACTTCCACCCAGAGCTTTGGGGCGGTGTCCTCTCCTTTGGCGCTGCGGCCTCCACCTCCACCAGGGTCTGGCTCATCTCACCTTCCATTCGTGTTCAAATAAATTCTCTCTGGATGCTCTGACAGGCGGTATCTCAAACTCAGGTACAACCGAGTCTTGGCAGTATACTCCACGAGGTTGTTCTTAATGGATGATAAAAAATGTTTTAAAAGCAGCAGAAAGCTTCTGCCAA